>NC_046229.1:26739420-27044420 GCF_009819885.2 Catharus ustulatus
GGTCCTGTATCCCCACGTCACCCCGTGGTGTGCTCATCCCGTAAAGGAAGGGAAGGCTGGCCCTGCTGGCTCCTAGAGCTCCACCCTGCCCCACAAACAATGCACCCCATGCTCGTGAATCTTTTCGGATCACTCCTGGCACAGGCGTGACTTAATCCGTGTGTTTCATCCAAGTGACATATCAATTATTGATCATGCCTAATGAATATGCTAATGGGCAGGATTCTAGAGCTCCTGCTGTGCTCTCCAGGCCCTCATCCATTTTTAAAGAGGTGTCTGGAGGAGACAGCATCTGGGGCTACGCCAAGGCTCTATAATGAAGGCAACACACTGAGTTCAAGGGCTGGTGCTTGTCCTTCAGGGGGAGCAGCAGAAACTTGTTCAGTCTGACAGTTGTTCTTGAGATTTGGAATTAGATTATTCACTCCTTCCCAGTGTAAATGGGGGAAGTTATTAGTACTTTTCAATTTGGAGGGGGATAAGGTGTGACCTCATTTTCCACTTCAAATGAAGGGAGACGGGGAGAAAAACAAGTGGAAAGAAGTTCAGCCCGGTGGTGTAGCTGATAATATATTAACACTGAAGCACTCCTTCTGCCTGCATTTGCAATGTGATTACAGAAGCTGTCAAGCCTCTCTATCTCCTTGCTGCTTTTCATCCTCAGGTGAAATAACAAAAAGGGAACAAAAAGTTCATCTGGCGAGGCCTTGACTGAGGGTTTTGAATGCAGCCCCAAGCAAAGGCTGGTGTTTAAATTGCTTCACTCTAAAGAGCCCTGGGTGCTCTGGAATGCCTGCAGGGACCTCAGCTTTATGAAGATTCATAAAGCTCTGTGGTTGGAATCATTTATACAATAGCACATATTAGAGCAGGGACAATTAATGCAACAGAGATGTAACAATAACAGAGATGGAAATGGGAATAGTTTGGTGCACCAGGCTTGGGAAAAAGTGCTATTGTAATCCTTTCCAAATAGGAGACAGAAGTGCATCTTGAGAACATTACCATGAGCACTCATGAACTGATAAAATATCAACCTTGAAGATATCAGATTGCAAAGGAGAAAAAGCCCCTTTTCTGTTTTTTGAGCACAGAATTATTTAATTTCAGCAAGTGTTATTTTTCTGTTGTTTTTCAAGTGTTAGCAGGCTCTCTTCACTATATCATGAATAAAATGATGCTGCAGCTGCAGGCCAAGGCCCCACAAGAAATCAAATAGTACCTAAAGACAAGTGCCACTAAAGACTTGATTCCAAAGCACAGAGTGGGTACTAAGGAGTGAGTAAAGGAGTGTTAGAATCACTTCCACAATCAGCTTTTCTTATAATTGTATTTCAAAATTCTTTGGAGAGTTTGGAAAAGTTCTTTCTTTGGTGGAGATTAATTCAGGGAAATGTCAAGTTCATCTGTGAGGAACTGGGATGGGACCACGATTCAAACACAGATCATAATTTTTAATGTGTCTTTATGTACAGGTTTATATGTTTTAATTTTAGTGTAAACAAAAGCAAAAATATGTAGCACAAACTTGAAGAGAGATTTTCCCCTGAAGCCAAGAAATGCAGGTGACAACATCTGTTGGAGATCTCCATAGTTTGTAAAAAGGGAAGTTACATTACTATTAAAGAATATAATGTAATCGTAACAAAATCTCAGTTTTTGCCTATCAGGAGCAGATAAGATTCCTCTTTCAGCCAGGAATAAATACTTTTTATTGATCATCAGTTGTGCAACAAGAGTGTTGAGATGAAATAGTTTAAACTGCCCTAAGGTTTCCTAAAACAGTAGAATAAATTGTGTATCAGTAGGTTCTCTTCTTCAGAACTAACAAAAAAATCTAAATCTTTCCATAGAATCCCAGGATGAAGGACATCCCATGTCTTTGATGACTGGAGGTACTCTTCTCAAGAGCATGAAGATTTGTTCTTAGCATTGAAAAAATAGGGATTTTCTCTATTTATGGAGCTGGCTGCCTTAAGAAAAGGCTGTCCTGAAAGGCTGGGGTAAAATGCTGATTGCTTTTCTCTCTGCTAATTGCAGAGCCATTGAGTCACTCAACACCAGCTGATGCTGGCTTTTGTAATTTTTTTTTCCTCCCCAAATTTGAAAGTGGGATATAATAAGTGTGCATTGCTGGAAACTGGTAGTCTGGGCAGAAGTGATACAAAAGGGGCTTCAGTGAATGAAGGGAAAGGCTTCTGCCTCAAAGGTAAACAAGAATAAACTCTGTGTTTCTGCACTTGCCCTTGGTGGTCAAAGCAATAAATACTCTGTTTTCCTTTCTTGAAGTTTATACTTTCTGTAGGAATGTGATTTTGCTTTCAAAAAAAACTCCCTTTATTCTTCATCCTTGTGAAAACAAATTTCATCACCAACCCATAAATAATCACAAGAAAAAAATAATAGCAGCCTAATTTACATCTAACCTTTCTTTTTAATGATTAATGGATACTATTTATGTAAACTGTTTCTACATTCCAGCGTGAAATGAAATTTAAATTGCAAATTTTACAGTGGTGTATTTTAACTGGTGACCCTTTCCCCAATCACAAATTAAAAAAAAACCCAATTACATTTGTAATAAAGATGCTAATGCATTTCTTGTTTTTAGGGCATGTAAAGTTCTTGCTGCCGGCAGCTTTCACTCTCCCCACCGATCAGCCACTAAAAATGCATTTTCCAAAGCACTCCAAGATGTGTGGATGGGGAGGAATCCTCAGCTCATCCACTCTGTGTCCATGGCCAGGTAAACCTGTTGAGGGTTGTGTTGTCCATGATTTCCCCTGACAAGGAAGCCCTTGGAAGGAAGGGCGTTTTCCTCACTTTAGAGGCGCTGAACTTTCACACAAAGGGCCAGAGGGCTCTGGGGATGACTTGGTCCTTGTACACTGGTGTGGAAGATGTTCCTCTCTGCCAGCTGCAGGTTGGATTGTCCTTCATGCAGGGCTGTGGGGATGGCCAGGAGAGGATCCTGCAGGTCCCTGGGATCTGGCTGTCCTCGCTTCTTTGTGTCCCACAGAGCTTTGGATTGAGGCTTTCGGAGGCAATTCAGTTCCAGCCTGAAACATTGATTTATACTTTTGCTTCCAGTTGCACTCAGGACCTCTTGGGGGATTAAAGGGGAGGGTATTTCAGTACCTTGCTCTATTAAAACTCCAGGAAGATTCAGGAGGGGAGAGGAAGGAGCTGAGTGTTTTCCTGTGTCCCATCACTGTGTTCAGCCGTGGCTTTCAGAGGGCAGCAGATTTGCACCCTCTCTGGAGGAGGCTGGTGGCTGCTGTGAGCTCCACAAACCCTCTGGGATGCCATTGGAGCCCCAAGACCCCAGAGATGTGTCACATCCAGTGGGGATCTGGAAGGGAATGAGGAGAAAGAGGGACTAGCCAAGCGTGTGTGGGGTAAACTGTGCCAGAACTGGGTGCACTTCACTGCTGTGAAGGGAGCAGGGGCAGAGCTTTCCAGCTGGATGTACTTTCCTCCCAAAGGGAGAAAACAAAACTACCAGGAAAGTATTTTTTATTTTAAGGCCTTTTGTTTTGGTGGGTAGGGGAGCTTTATTCTATTTTTGTAACAATACACGTTAAGAAAAGTGCAGGACTAAATATTGTATTTTGTCTGTACATCTGCAGGGGCAAGAAGAAAGGTGATAGGGACAAAAAAATAGAACAGTTTGCAGAAAGGCAGAATTTGGGGACTGATCAGGCTGTTTCTGACAGTGCCAGCAGACAGAGCACTGCAGTGCTCATCACTTTTTACAGGACTCTGTGTCCAGCAGTATGAAAATATCGTTTTACCCATAGACTGAGCAAACTCATTCTGTGAAACATTAAATGTGGAACCCCTGGGTATCGTTTCAAGATTTGCTTTGCAGACTAAAAGAGCTCTTTAATAGCAGGTATATAAACCTCCTTAGCAATGCTTGTGAAGGCTGTGACAGAGATGACCCCAAGGAATCTCAAGCTGTAACTTTTGCAGAACTCAGTTGTTCCTGGTCGTGACAGATGCCTTGGGAGAGGAGCACCATTGTGTGGTGGGGATTCACATGACTTAGAGCTGTGCTTAGGCTGATCAGGACAATAATTTAACAGGGGAAATCACCTCCCTTTAACTTAGATGGGACCAACTTCTGTGTATCACAGGGGCTGGAACTGAATGGGCTTTAAGGTCCCTTCCAACCAAACCATTCTGAGCTTTTATGATTTTATAATCACTGAGTATCTTGTTTTCCAGAAACTCCCAATCTGCCCTTGGGCACACAGGCTCCCAATCCAGCCTGGTGATCTCAGCATAGCACATCAGGATCTGCATTTGCAGTTTCTGGAGTCCCAGGCAGCCCAGTGCTGGAGTTCTTGCTGGATCATTGGTGGTACGTGACACCCACTCACTGTGGGACTTTGCTTAGCTCTTATCACACAATTCAAGAGGCCTAAAATCTCAGGGCTCCTTGTAATCTCTTCTCTCTGTGACGTGATATAATAGCTTGCCCTGGCAATTTATTAGCACATAATGCTTCCTTTGTGTTGCCTCCAGTCTTGAGCTCTGCTGTTGTGTAGTTTTTAGTGTACCCTTCTATTGTTCTGGTCAGCAAAAGCTCACCTGACCTTACCTCTTTGCTTAATAACTCCTTAAGTTATTTAGTCTGATTTCTCTGTGCTCTCAATGCTATCTTATTATTTTATCACTTAATTTCTAGCTGAAAGTGTTATGTAGTTACAGCTAAGAGCTTGGGTCCAGTAATTCATTTTTTTGTCATTGTACAGTGACCAAAGCACTCAGCTCAAGCAACAGAATTCACACAAAGCCTGATGCTGTGGCTGCCCTTCAGAGGAGGCTTCTGGGTTCAGATCTTTCTTGACAAAGAGGCACCAAATTGATTTAATGGACTGTTATAACCTCCACCAAGGCTTCAGATTAGTATAAAAACACTTCTTCCACCCTCAGTTACTTCCCCATGGAGGCTTGTGGCTTTTACTGAACATGAACTTATTTCTGCTGATATTGGAAGTAACACGGCTGGGTTTGTAAATTGAACATGGTTAAACAGAGTCTATAATAGACAAAAATGAAAATTAGGCTGTTTCACCTTTAATGAAGGTATTCAGGCAAGGTATTACTTAAATTGCTTAAGCAGTTCTGGTTATAATACAGCACTGAAGATGCTGAACTTGTTAGCTTGTTGATTGCATGGTTGTGTCAGGGCTAATCATGACTGACAAATAATTGAAGCAGTCTTTCTAACTCTATTAAAGGATATATTCCAACAGCCACAAAATCCTCATCTGAAAGGCAAATCCTGTGTGCTGTAGCCCACTGAGAACCTTTCCAAGCTGTGCACACAGCAAAATGTTTGTTGTGCTGCTGGATATGAATACTGACTTTTAATTTACCCTTTAAAATGAACATCAGGAGGAGGAACAACCTCTTAGAAAGGGTTTCAGTCCTTCTTATTTAAGCAATTAGTAGAATATGCTTAAGGAAACATAATGCAAGATCCCTCTTCCATGACTTACAATTTACCCTGTTGGGCAAGGTGGTTGGTTTAGTTTTGCTTTTAAATGGAATTATTAATTTTATGCAATCTCTTTCATGGTGAGGGCAGAGAACAAGACCATTGCCTATTTCTACTCCTTCCAAATAAATGCCTGCAGGGACACCTTCCACTAGCCCAGGCTTCTCCAAGCCCTGACCTTGAACACTTGCAGGGATGGGGCAGCCACAGTTTCTCTGTGCCAGGGCCTCCCCACCCTCACAGGAAAGAAATTCTTCCTAATATCCCATCTAAGTCCACTCTGTTGGTTTAAAGCCATTCAGTCCTGCCTGAGATCTGGGTCTGTGCCAGACCCCTCAAGGCAGAAGAGGTTGGTGTTTCCTGGCCCTGGTGCTTATCTCCTTCCATCCAGATTTTGGGGTGGGTGTGGAGGTGTAGCTGCAGGTGTTTGGGGCACATTTCTGCTGTTAAGGATCTGTTCAGGGACAGCATTGTTCCCGGATATTCCCTTGGGGACAACCAGAGCACAGCGTCCTGGATCTGCCAGACAAGGATTTCCTATCAAGGGAAAGACTGTCTTGTGCTGTTCTCAGAGCATAGACTTTAAAATCATTTGCAACCTACTGAATTGCTTTTGTTTTTCTCTCTCCTTGCAGAGCACTTTTGAAAAAAAACCCATCTGCTTTCCTTTGATGTTTTCATGGAGTCATGGAATATCCTGAGCTGGGAGGGACCCACCAGGATCGTCCAGACCAACTCCAAGCCCTGCTCAGGCACCCCAACAATCCCACCCTGTGCCTGGGAGCATTGTCCTAATGCCCCTAGAGCTCTGGCAATGTGTGGAAAACCCTGCATCACACATCCCTCAGAGGTGTTAAGCTCAGGGCATAAAATCCATATGATTTGTTTTTATTCATTTTTAGGGTTGTATGTTTTTCTGCCAAAAATAAATGTATTGTATTTCAAATCTCGGATTGTATTCCCAAAGTATCTGGAATAAAAATTAAAACATTAACATGAAAAACATTAGAACAGCAATAATACAACACATGACATTTAAAAAACCAAAAAGAATCGCATTTACGTAATTTTAGACCTCTGAAGAACACCTGCATCAGTGAAACAAGCTGGACAGGACTGTTTCAAAAGGATAGTTTGGAATGTATTTTGGTTCTATTAATTAAATCATCAGCTTCATAACTCTGAGGAAGGGCTGTTGGTTGTTGCAGAGCTCGGTGAGTGGCAGAACGTGCTGTTCCCCTGTCATTTCTGGGCTGGTCTCATTTCTGCTCAGCCTGCCTTATCAGCACGTCAGATGGAAATCAGATCTTGCAGAAGCTCTATTATTACTGTTTTGTTTTTCAGAAGCTGTAAAACCTGACAGTTTTCTGACATTTTCAGCAATTGAGGGCACAGACATTTCAGATTGCAATGTTTCTCTGCAGAAAAGCTTAATGGACTTGACGTGCTTTTCCATCTCTCCTTGTTTAAGAGGGACATAGGAGCCAAAGTGAGATGTTAACTTCCACAAAGAAAATCAGAATCTGCCACTTTCTCTTTTGTCTGCTGGATCAGATCCTCAATTTCCATCAGCTGTCTCAGTTGTGCTGAAATATGATTGAACATTCATCTTGTTCCCTGGCTTCGGTGTGCACCATACAGCATAAGTGACTACAAATTGAGAGCTTAATATTGCTTGTTATTTTTATTTGTTAAAAAGGTACAGCTTATGCTCTTCTTGCTCATAGTAGCATAAAACTGGAGTTAAGCATTGCTTTGGCCAAAGAAAATGTGATACATTCAGGCTTTGAACAGCCCAGTTTTGTTCTTTTTCTGTCCTTAATTTCACTTTTGTTGTCAGCTCATCCTGGTTAAACATGATCCAGTGTTTTTGGGGCATTTTAACTGATGCTCTCAGACAAGGCTGTGAGAAGGGGACAGGGCAGTGAGTGACTGACCCTCCTGGGGGGCATTCCTGTGTTTCCCCTTTTCCTTCTTTCTGTACCTTGGTGCATTTTCAGCAGTTTTAGTGAAAAATTTCACAGTGAGGTGGGTGTTGCTCATTTAAAGGATTCATGGTAATGAACATCCTGGCAACTACATTTATTTTGGCAGTTTTGAAAGCACAGCACAGCCTTTTCCTACTGACAGGTCTAATCACATAGGACCTTTCATGTTGCATTTTCCCACTGTGGATACATAAATATGCCTATTGTGAGTAGATTAATACTGCAAAGCTGTATGGACACAATTAGGAGTCAGGACTTGGGCTTTAGGAGCCTTCCACAAACATTCGGTGAGTTGCACAAAAGCTTTCCAATTAAACTTGCTTTTTGTGGGCCAAGTAGTCCTGAGAAACCTTGGCTAGGAGCAAAATTCTGCTTTGCTGGGCCAACAAGAAATTCTCTTGGAAAGGGATCCTGAGGGGTGAAGCAGGAAGGAACAGAAAGAAACAGGAGAATTCAGTGTGGATTCAGGTGGGCCAAGAAGCATTGCTGGGGCTGGAAGGTGGAAGGAAGGATTTGCTATCACTGCTTTCCTGCTTTCTGCCCATCCTTGGATGCTGGAGAGAGACTGGGAGAAGGTGATTTCTAAAACAAAACAAAGCAAAAAAAAAAGGAGGGGAAAATTCTGAGAAGTTAGAGCAAGGAAAACCAGGTGAGTTTGGTGGAAAAATGGAGTTTTCCACTCCTGGCAGCTGGTGGGGCAGGATGTGGTGACATCTCCTGAGATGTTTGCTCATCCTGCTGTGGATTTACTCACAGGTCCTGTTGTCTTCCCAACAGGAACTTGGGTGGATGGATGGATGGATGGATGGATGGATGGATGGATGGATGGATGGATGGATGGATGGGTGGATGGATGGATAGCTGTGAGACAGAAGGGCTGAGGCTGCCAATCCCTGTTTCAGCAGCTAAAGGAGCTGAACTTGTGAGTTACAAGGTGTGTACTCAGAATAAGAGGGTTGGTACAAGAGGCAAATTCATTGCACACAGTAATTTTACTGACCTCCTCAGGAAGGAATGTAGCCAGGAAAGTTCTAGTACATCTGTCAGCTCTATGTTTTGTTTTGTTTTTATTGCATTTATATGCTCTTTTAGTACTTGGAAAACTTTTCCTTTTGAAAAGCAGCAAAACTTCATGAAACCACCTCAGACTAAGCCTGTGAGGTACTTTACCTGTATGCTGGTTGCTCCTCATACAAAACTGATAAATAATATTTTTTGGACATTCAAAGCATGTACAAATCATCATTCAACTCATCACTGCCATTTTGTTAGTGACTTATGAAACCGGGAGAAAAGTTTTTATAGCCGATATTCTGAAAACTCCCATAATGAACTCCCATGATACAGCAAAGATTGCTGCCAATAATATAAATAAATGTTGTATCAGACTGTGAACATGAAATGGAATACAAAATAGAATAACTGAAAGGTTGAGAACGGTTGTTCTTTGGTACCTGGTTTATATTTTATAACTATGGGAACTAAATCAATACCACAATTCTTTATGCACGGATATTTCCTATTTTGTTATGGAATTCTTATAAAATATTCAGAAAAGCCAGGGGAAGACAGTAACTTGAAGGGTTCAGGTTATTTTCTTGGCTGTCAGGGGAGCATTGCTTGAGAGGGTTGAAAAATATCCCAGAACATTTTTTCCTGATGGTGTTTCAGGCAGCTGTGTGCTCAGGGAAGGGAATAAACTGACGGTGTTATGGAATTGTGTTAATCCCATTGCTAGCAGAGACCTGTACCCACAATGAGCTTTGCTAAACGAGGCCATGGGCTGGGGAGCCAGCCCAGCAGGGAGAGGCTGTGGCTCAGTGGAGCAGACACGATTTAAGCAGGCAGTTGTGTTCCTTGTGTCCCTCAGGGTTTGCACTTGGGATGGCGACCGCAGCTTCGGGGCTCTCGTGTCCACAGCAGCAGGCACCACCACCCAGCTGGGCTCACAGAGCTGCCAGGAGCCTGCACAGCTGCCTGGGATTGCTCTTTCCCAAACCTAAACTCTGCCCTGAGACACAGAATCCCAGAATCACTGAGGCTGGAAAAGCCCATTGAGTCCACCCCATAAATGATCCCCACCTCCTCAACCCAACCAAACCACCAAGTGCCACTTTGTGGCCAGTGGTGTCTCTGTTATCTGAGCCAACCACCTGTGCTGTTTTAGAGTCTCTGTGTTCCAGCCTGAGCGCCAGAGAAAGAGTCAGGAGACTTCTGTTTTTTCCAGAGGTGTTTGTTTTATCTAATCTAAAAGTTCTTTCCCTGACTAGCTGCAGTCCTTCCAGCAGGCCAGCCCAGGCACACTGCCTGCCCCTGGGGTGGGATTATCTTTTTATACTAAAAACGACGTAAACATTATTTACAATTCTCTTTGAATACCTATCACTTATATTGTACAGTCTGGTTCTGCTCTAAACCAATCCAAATGTGCCAGCATCACCCAAAAGATGGATGCTGGGAAGAAGGAGAAAAAAGGACAGAACACGCCCAGATTCCTCCATCTTGACCCCAGACCCTTATTATAAACAATCTTAAAAACCTACTTTTTCACCTTATAATATTCTAACTTATACTCTACTTATTTTTTGTGACTTTTAATTCTTCATGTAAGGGTGGTAATTTTTCGCAGGGAGAGAAATCCAAGGCACAGGGGCTTTGGGCTCTGTGCCAAGGCTCCTGAGCCCCCTGCCTGGGTCTCGAGCTGTCCAGAGAAACCAGAGGGATGTCCTGAGTTCCCACACTACTTCCAGTGTTCCCTTGGACACCTCCAGGAATGGGGACTCCACCACCTCCTTGTTCTTCTCCAATGCTCCTTTTTAACTCCTATATTCTTCCCTACCTTACTCATAAATTGGCTTTAAATATGTGCTTAAAGCAAAGCATTTTAAAACGAGCACCTGCTGCTGTAGAGAAGAAGGGAGAGCAAGCTTTCCTGTGAGTGGGAACCTAATTTGTTACCACCTGTCTTAGGTACTTAGGAATATGATTTGTGGCCTACATGAAAAATGGACTTGTTTCATGTAGTAAAGCTCAATTTTGTACTTCAAAGAGCACGTAATTTTGTTGCTGCTTCTCAGAATAATAGAATTTCACTTTATTAAATTATTTATGTCTTATATTTGAGCTTACTCTTTGGTTAGTAAATTAAGTTGTTTTATTTATTATTCTGTTAAACAGAGTAATTTTATTATTTCTATTTCTATTAACTCCAATTCTTTAACTCAGAAGGGTTCCTGGGGTCATCTTCATCTTTCTTCACTTAGAGCACAGCTAATTTTGAAGGTACTGTAGCTTTCTCAAATTCATGATGTTTTTTATTTTTTTATTCTTTATTTCCAAGGATGTAAACTCCACCACCTCCCTATAAAAGCATGAGACACCCATGAAACCCTTGGTCCAGTTCTTCTCCTGAGGAGCTCAGCACACCACTAAGGGACTCACAGGAACCTCTGCCCTCTACCAAGGAGGGTTTTTTTGATGGACAATAAAGTTCAGGGGAGGTAAGGCAGCTAAATATAGTTTATACTGCAAAATTAATCCCTTTATTATAAGTGGCTTGTCACATGGAAACTGCTTGTTTTTTTTAGGAGAGTCTATAAAGGACTCAATAGAGGAATTTGTTAAATCCTGCATTCATGAAGAATATTCCAAATCTTTTTCTGCTTTTTCCAAGCAGAAATGCTTCTTTAGGAAATGATTCAATGTTCCTTAATGCTTTCAAAAAAACCCATTGACTTTTCATCTGAAGGGAGGCTCTTATTTTGCCTTTTGGGTGAAAGCACTTAGCCTTGTGCACATGAGCATTAAAAACTATGAGCCAGGCCTGCCCCATGTGTCTGCGACAGCTGTGATTTTATTCCTTTAGTTTTTAAGGCTCCTTTTCTTCGTCTTCTCCTCTACAGCAACCTGGTCGTTGTTTTAGTATTTTTCATATCAAGTCAGTATTATAAATTCAGCTGTTACATCTGGAACCATTCCTCTCTAAGGAGAGCAGAGTCTGACAAACTCTCACGGACTCCAAGGATGCAGGAATTATGGAATCCTTATGCATGCAAAATATAAGCAACAAAACTTAAAAACTGTAACTCTGTGTTTACAATTAGGACAGATTCCAGTGCAAGGAAAAATCCTGGATTTTATGATAAGCTATTTTTCTTTGCTATTTTAATAACTATTATTTGCCCTTTCTTTTCCTTGCCTTTACAGTTTCAGGAAAATCACACAGAAAGGTAAGATGGGTAAAGAGGCACCAAAGGATGGTAGTGGTGTTTTCAGCTAAAAACCAGCGTCCACAAAAGGGTTTCAGGTCTGCTTTATTAATAAAATAAAATAAAATAAAATAAAATAAAATAAAATAAAATAAAATAAAATAAAATAAAATCCAGAAAACGTGTTTAGACTTGATCTAAATGAACTTTTGGGTAGTCAGGTGCACTTTCTGATCTTTATGCAGCCCCTCCTGTCTTTGGTGCATTTCACAGAGAATATGTTTTGCTTTATCAGACCTCTAGATTTGATCAATTTGTGCTGGTATTGATGCAGAAATGAAGCCACTGCCCTACAACAGGTGTTGCAATAAAATGCCTATAAAGCAGTAGCCTATTGTCTCCGCACTGACTTTCCCTTCATCTGAAGGGCTGCTATTTTTATATTCCATGTTTTTTACAGGATTAGCTCTGCTTGCTGGAATGGTTTCAGCTCACTGCAGCTCTGGCAATTGCTGTCTTTGGAATTAAATTACAGACTTTTCTGCTGTGAAAGACCCAAAGGCTGTGCACTGCATTGTTTTTGAGCTAAATATAACACTGTGCTAAGCACAGGTATGCTCCTCTGCAGACATGAAGGTCCCAGAAAAATCAAACCACCCAAACTCCTCCCTGCATCCCATATCAGGATTTCATCCTAGGGCAACTTCTTCCTGTAACTTCTGGCTTTGGGAAGCAGCTGAATTCCACATCTCACTGTGAGAGTGGCTCAGCTCCTTGGCACTCTGCTTCCTCCATGGCCCTTTCAGGAGTCATGATTTCAGAGAAAAGAAACCTCACCCAGTGCCTTCTTTCAGGTAATGAGACCTAATTAACATCCCTGGTAAAATTCTGAGTCTTTGCTAGATGGCAGAAGGCCTCCAGTGCCAGTTTTTTTTTAATTAAGAATTAATACCATGAGATTTTAAACAGTGTTTCACTTAGACACTCTTACACTTATTACAGAAAATAATAGAAAACCTCAAACAAATAAAGAACACTATCTAAGGTCATTGCTGTAGTGTGATTGCTTCACATTTCTCTGTATTTCACAAGGTCTTTGCCCTTCAGGTCCCGTGAAAGGCAGAACAGGGTTTTATATCTACTTTATTATGTTCCCTTAAGAAAACTCCAAACCCAAGTGTCTCCCCCTCAAATGAATTGAGACAGTGTGAAATCCTTTCTGTGTGTTCTCAGTAATGAAAACACACTTTGAAGGAATCCTTTGCTTCTCTTTTCCAGGGGTTTAGTTGATATTTTTTGGTTTCTCTTTTTAGTTGCATTCATCCCATATGCCTTAAGTTTCTGGGGTTGTTCAGACTGGAGAAGTCTCTGGGGAGACCTTAGAGCCCCTTCCAGTGCCTCAAGGGGCTCCAGGAGAGCTGGAGAGGGATTTGGGACATGGGATGGAGGGACAGCACAAGGGGGAATGGCTTTACATTGCAGGAGGGTAGGTTTAGATGGGATATTGGGAAGGAATTGTTCCCTGTGAGGGTGGGCAGGCCCTGGCACAGGGTGCCCAGAGAAGCTGTGGCTGCCCCTGGAAGTGCCCAAGGCCAGGCTGGACAGGACTTGGAGCCATCTGGGCTAGTGGAAGGTGTCCCTGGCCATGGCAGGGGTGGGATGAGGTCTTTGGGTCCCTTCCCCCCCAGACTACCCTGGTTCCAAGATGCTTTATGTGCTAGAAGGCATCTCTGGGAGGCTCTCAAACCTGCAGTGTATTTAATGCGTATCAAGCTCATCAGGATTAGATTTTCTCCCTCTCTTTAAATCATGGTTTGCCTTGCTAGCTTTTATTGTGTAGTATTTTATGTTCAAAGCCAGCCCGATTCCCTCAGGAGCCCATTCATCACGGCTGGCTGTTATCACAGCGCTGTAACTTTGCAGCCAGACTGGCTTCCCAAGTTGTCACCTTTGTTTGTCACTAAATCCCCCAAGGTGGTGGCACCCATGGCCTGGAGACAAGAAATTTGTGTCCCGTAGCCCATCCAGGAGCAGGATACCCCGTGGCTTTACAACCTGGAGTAGCTGTGCTGTGGGAGCAGCAGGTTCCTGGTCTCATGAATCATGTTGAAGATACATTTAGCAGCAAAGGAAGCTTTTATTTCCACCATGGAAATATTAACAACGTTTGGATATTTATTCACAGCAAGGAGCATCTTATTTACTGCAGTGCTAAACTGGACAAAGTTTTATTGTGTCTTAAAAAATCGACTAAATAGGTACCAAAAAGTGAACCTCAATAGCATAATGATCAAAGCTTTTACATTTTGAATTTTCTTGGGAATAGAAAAATCGTAAAGTAGTTTTAAAAATAGAGGTTTTTCCAGTGTATCTGAGTGCTACTGACCTGAAACAAACCTGCATTGGAAAGGAATGACTGGAAACTTTCAAACACACCTTTGGAGTGAATAAAAACTGAGATAATTTGAGGAACAGTGTAAATTAGTTTGAGAATGAGGTAAGAAATCTACCCCACACTGCTGCACTTTTTGTTTGTAATACTCACATTGCTATTTCCTACTGTAACTGGGTGTTAAGAATATTCTCTGCTGTTTTTTTCCTGATGCTCAATAAATGTTGCCCAGCCAATAATTCCTAGACAGCAAAGATATTGGTGACTCCTTTTGGCTACCCCCCACTTCAGGAGTAAAAAAACTGTATTTTATTATTATTATCTAAATTAATATTAGTATTTATTTGGTTATTTAATACTTTTAAATTAGTTTGATCACAATTCTTGGATGAGATCATAAGGTCTTGGAATTCAATATATGGGATTAGAAGGTAAAACTGTTCAATGTAAGTGCTACTAAAACTCATGCCCTGTTCCAGCTTTTTGTATTTTGGTTTTTTCCTCAAAACTTATCCCCAGCCAAGACATGACTATGCTTAAGTGATAAAACCAGAGCACTCCAAAGATGAGTTCAAGCAGCAGGCAGGTGCTTCCCTTTATTAATAAATGGGGCTTGTCAGAAGTACAAGACTACAAAAATTGGCTCACTTTGATGTATTGAACTGTTTAAGAGAAATATTATACCAGCAATTTCCCATCCCTTGGCCTCAGAAGAAAGTGTCTGAAGTGACTCTGGAAAGAAGGAAATCTCCCTCTCAGCTCCAGGAGGCCGTGCCCAAGGAAGTTCAGTGGATGGACATGGGCAAATCTGACCTTTCTTTGTCATGATCTTTTCTGAGTGGGACTAAGAGATCCTTGCAAAGAATGATTTTCCTGCTAATCCAGTACTGATGGGAGGAATTCAGTCTTTGAGGTTTGGTCAGAGTGGGGTATTCCTGCGGATCATGTGCACTTCCTCATCCACAAGGTCGAGTAGCTCTGTGTTCTGTGAATTGTCCAACATGGAAAAGATTATCCTGGTCACCGAAAAACGCTCTTTTCCTGCCCTTTCCAAGGGATGCAGTGTGGCTGTAGGTGATACACATCTCCCCAGCTTCTCTCCCCTTCTGTTCCTGTTCTGACCCTTGCAGTTTTTAACTACTCTGCCACTGCATTGATGTCTGATGGAATTAAAGTGGATCAAGAACTGTCTGAACGATCCAGTCAAAGCCATTAAAAACTTGGAAATTTGGCCCTGGCTGCATCTTTGTTGGGCTCTGCCTGCCAGGATATGAAGGAAATTCTAAGTCCTTGTTGAGACAAGTGTTATTCATGTTTTCCATTTGTGCCATTTTGCTGGCTGGTCTCCTAATTAATCATCCCTTTAGGCTGCCATTTAGTTTCTGATGGCTGCTAACATGTGCTTTCAAAACCTGCACCCTACAGACCGTGCTGTTTGTGGGTGTCTGAGGGAACAGAGGATGTGGCCATATAAATGCATTCCACAGCCTTTGAAATGAATTCCCTAGCGCTTCAATCACTCTTCCCTGCTCTAGGCCAAAACCAAACATTGTTCTTACTGACTGAGATGAGAATTTCATTTACCAGCGCTGTGATATTAAACTAACCAAGATTCCATTACACAAGGAGTATTGAAATGAAATATTATGGAAATGGAGATTGTCTAACCCTCTGCATGAAATCAGTGTCGTTTGAAAGGGAAGGTGTCCGTGCTAAATACTGTTATCTCTCCGTGGTGTCAGCTCCCTGCTTGCCTTTGAGCAGGGAAGAAAAGAGTGAAGATTGGTGACACCTCTTTAATGCAGCCTCAGCAAACATGAATTTGATTTTATAAACAGGAGGAGCTTGCAAGGCTCTTCCATGCTGTGTGCAAGATGGGCCTGGGGAGGAATGGATCCTTCTTTCCTGTAAAAGTATTTAAATTATACAGTAATTAGCTGAAATTTCTAAACAGACTTTGTCACAGGACTGGGGCCAGGCAGAGCTCACAGGAACGTGTCAGGCTCTGCTTTGCAAAGTCAGGCTCCAATTTGCTTTCCCTCTCCTTGTGCTGAGTGTCCTGAAGGATTCTCCTGGTTCGTGTTGGTGATCATCTTTCCTGGCCCAATAGAAGAATAGCCTTGATTTCACTTGGGCAGAGCAGGAAATGGAATATTCTCACTTCTGGGTAAGTGAGTTCAGTGTATAAGTGTTGGGGAATGGGTTTCTTTCTTTTCACTTACAGAATTTTTTCCCCTAAGTTGCTAAGAAACTAACTACTGGTACTTCAGAAAAACAAAAAAGTGGCTAAGGCTGGGGAGAGGAGCGTAGCATCTGACTACACTTCTTTCTTCTCTGAGAGTTTCTCTCCTTAGATCTTAACTGGATCTAAGTAAAAGTCACCAAAACTCATTGGATTATGCTCAGTGATCCCAAATCTCTGTGTACACTTGACTCCTATAAGATCTGACTCTAAATTTTTGCCTGTATTTCAATATGCAGTGTATTAATTATATTTTTCAAACCATAGCAAGTTCTGGGAGGATGTTTTGGTGTTTTCCTCAGCTCAGTCTGGTGGCATTGTTCACTCTATATCCATAGGATCACAAAGTGGATGGTTCCCCTAATTGATTGGTGTTGTCATGGTGTTTGTTGTGGAACTCTAAACTCTACTTCAGTAGGACAGTTTGGGAAGGGATGGGCTTTTCTGCAGGTCCCCTGAGTCTTGACTTGTTTGAAAACTCACACTGCAGAGAAAATCTAAATGTGACTGAAACATAACTCTGGGGTGTAACACAGTGAATGTTGTGGAAAAGCCAGGTTTTCCTGAGTTTCCAGGGTGCAAATTTCAGCGTGAGGGCTCCTGCTTGATTCACTGAAGCTTTGTCCAGACCACACTGGTGATTTCTTTAATGCTCAGCACATGATGATAAATGTTATACCCAGGACACTTTCCTCCTTGTCCTTAACAGAATATTGTTTGGAGATAGCATTCTCCTAGAAATGGAACTCAGGTTTATGCTATGTTCAACAATTACAGATAAAGATTTTTAACTAGAATATAATGATTTTGTGTACAAGGTACTGATTTGGGATGTGAGAGGCATCGATTCTGCTGCTGATTTCATCATGGACCTGCTGTTTACTCACAGACTTATTAATTATTTGTGTCTGTGTTTCCTCTACCTTTTTTCTGCCTTGGCTTTCAAAGACTGTAAATGTTTTAGGGATTGGGATTTTTTCCCTGATGAGTTGTTTGAAGCAAAGACAAAGCAACCCTGATCTCATCGAGGGCTCCAGTCATTACCATGTAACATTTATAATACTCCTGATTAATAATATATTCCAGATGAGCTTCTAAAGCCTAGCTTTGAAAGTTAAATCAGTTAGCAATTTCTGAGATAATTCAGATACTAGAAAAAACCAAATCTAATAAATTGATTTGTGTGTGCTCTTCTGTTGACACTGTGGTAACTCAGCCCCCAATCCTGCAACGACTTCTCTGCAAACCTGTTGAGCAGCTTCCCTGATGAGGGGAGCTGCTCATGTTTGCAATGTTAAGTGCGTGTGAGCTATTGAATTAGAAGAAAACATAAACCCCCAGATTATCTTCACTGTTTCAAAATCCTGGTTTGTGTTCTTGCATGCAAATCTTTGCCTTGTACAGAGGATTTCTGTCTTCTGGCCTTTACAACAATGAGTTATTTCATGTACTCTGTGTTTACAGCCCATTTATAGCAGCCCCAAAAGCAGGCATTTTGGGTGAAAATGCTGTGATATTCTCTGTGTTGGCTGCAGGAATATGGAATCTGTGTCATTTCAGGCTTCCTTAGTGTCTTTAATTATGTGCAAGCCAAAAATTAATGAGCCAGCTCCTTGCATGTGAAAGAAGTCAGCAGTTTTTGGGTATTTCTGCATGAACACTTCACAGATTCTGACTGAGGTTAGGGAGCTACTGTACCACAAATTAATCTCATTCTGCTGGGAATGTCTAAGGAAATTAGGTGATTAGTCTCTGAGAGTTTCTCTCTAGTGTGAGAAATCTCCAACAGCAGCAGTGTGAGCAACCAGCTCAGGTGAACTGCTGGGTGAGATGAATCCCCACGTGATGGGCCACAGGGGAATTCTGAGGGATGAGCTCTGGATGCCCAGGATGGAGCAACAAACCTGCCTTCATGGCTCTGAGGAAACTTTCCTTCTGTGGGAACACCCAGAGTTTTCATGCATCTTCAGAGAGGTAGATTCTGTGATTCAAAAGAAAGGAATTTAAAATACTTCAAAGATTCTGACTTTGCCCTAATGAATGTGGTATGCTGGGTGAGGCAGGTAAATATATTTTTTATGTTTATAATTATTGTTTCTGGTCTGTGGGCAGTTTCCTGAAACCCTGGAAGAACCCCTGTAAATTCCTGTTGTTTTGACATCAAATATTGGAAGAAAGGTTAACCCTGAATATAACTCATCTAGAGAGGTGGGGCTTTGGAAAAGTGTGCCATTTCTTCTCAAGGAATAGTACTTGGTGTCAGACTACTTTGTGCAATCAGAGCTAGGAGAAATAACTTACAGAAAACCTGAGAAATGACAATTCCACAGGTCTGAAAAACCCCCAGTACAGGGTGACTTGGTCCTAGTGGCACTAAATGATTTCATGTCATATAGAAGCACTTACTGTTTTTTTTTGTGATGCCAATATGTGAGGCCATTTCAAAATCAGATTGTTTATCCCAAGGCACATTCTTCTTTGTTAATATTTGCTTTCATCCGGTATGGGAATAAAAAGTTTAAAGTATTTGTAGAAAGCAGGGCCTTTAACATATCACCTGGAGATCCCTGAAACATTTTACATGGTCTGGAGGTAATCCAGAGCTACCCGTACTGTCTGCTATCTTCTCTGAGCAAGGATTTCACTCTTGTGAGGTCCAAAGAGCCACCTCAAACCAATTGCATTCCACCAACTGTGGAATCAGCAAGGCTGGGTTACAGCTGCATCAGGTCAAGGCTTGATTTTAGGGCAAATCTTTGCCTTCCATTGTCTTTTTGTATAACCAAAGAATGGTTTGAGTGGTAAGGGACCTTAAAGATCAATTTCCAATCCCTCTGCCATGGGCAGGGACACCTCCCACTGTCCCAGGTTGTTCCAAGCCCTGTCCAGCCTGGCCTTGGGCACTGCCAGGGATCCAGGGGCAGCCACAGCTTCTCTGGGCACCCTGTGCCAGGGGCTCCCCACACTCACAGGGAACAATTCCTTCCCAACACCCCATCTGAACCTACTTTCTGGCAGAGGGAAGCCATTCCCTGTGCCCTGTCACTGCATTGTTCATCCCAAGGGCAGGGATGGCCTTGGACAAATCTCCTGGGACACTGCAGCCCTTGCTCCGTGTGCTGCTCATACCATGCACCCAGAAAAGTCTGCCCTAGGAACAAACCTGAGAGGCACACTGAAGTTTAGTTAAGCTGAAGTGCCAAATGTCAGCCTGAGGGTGGCTGACAGTGCTTGGGGAGCATCCTGAGTGAGCTGGGAGGCAGCAGGAGCTGGACCAGCTGCAAGAGGAACCATGTAGGGATGAGAAAATCTCAGAGAATGAACCCAGAAAACAAAGATAAGGGTGAAATATCTTAGATGACACAAAAGACCTGGTGGCAACCTTAGTTGAAGTTGTTGGGAGTTTTATGCCAGTTCATTTTCCCCAGACTGGTTTACATTAGAGTTAAAAGTCTACAGACCAAATGTGCAACTTTGCTTGGGTTGGGTAAATCTGTTCCAGGGTCATCTCCAAACCCAGCTGTAGTTGTTCTGAGGACAAGTCAGGGCTGGGAGCTCCAGCCTGACGGTCTGTTGGTGTGGCAGGGCTTGGTGACAGTGGCACAGGAGAGCAGCAGCCCCCGGGATGTCACTGGTGCTCTCCAGGCACAGCACAGGTGTGATCACACAACTGGAAGTGCTGTAGCTGGGGAGAACCTGACCTCAGAGAGATTGGCTTTGATTACCTTAATGGATTTGATGTGTTTTGAGCAAAAAGTGATGTTTTGCCACAGGGAAAACAATGAGTTGAAGAATTTCCACTCTTTGCGACGCGAAAGGCGCTTCTTCATTTAATCAAATCCTTGACAGGCACACTTCACACTTCTCTCACAGCAATTAAAGGAGCCATTTTCCCACAGTGAGTAAGGCGTTTAGTTAGACATTATTTTAAATATAAAATATGACACGTTTTGTCAAGATTATCTTTAAAATGACAGTCTTGCTTTATGCTCTATTCTTGCTCTGTGACTGACTGGCGAGGACTGAGATAACTTTTAGGGCAATAATTTATCATGTTTTTAATTAGTTTGCTATTTGCATCTGATACTTTGCTCCATAAAAATGCTAGAAAATATTTTTTTTCCTGCAAAAGGGCTACATATCAAAATTCAGACACTAGCATGGAAAGGTACAGTACATTTATGACCTTGTGTGATTAGTGATCTCTGAATCTAATCTTAAGGTACTTTAATGGACTATAATTATCTACAGTGTATAGTTACTGCCTTTCCTGAGATTGATTTAAAATTGCCTCAGGAGGCAAGTGCTGTGTAATTATCTGATAAGAACTAAACTTGATACTCTGACTGGAAACTTTTGGAAACACAAAAATAAATATAGTTCAGGACAAAACTTACTGCTGGCCAGCTTCAGAAATGAAATCTGTTCTCCCAGGCTGTCTCTGCAGTGACAGATAAAGAAGAAAAGGGGAAAAGCTTACAACCATTTCCAAGATATCAGCCTAATTCAGCAAACTTAGTGGAAGGTGGGCTTACCCTCTGCCATACATGTTCCTAAAGAACCATGAGCAGAAGAGGGGAAGCTGAGGAGAAAGATGTGAACTCCTCTGGCCCAGATGCTGAGACAATAGGTATTCTACTAAAATAAACAAGTTGCTCGGGAGGTTTTTCCATGGAAATTGGTGACACCAGAAAGGAAGGGAAGCTTTGCAAACATTCTGTGAATTGCCCCTGATGATCTCTGCTGGAGTTTCCAGAAAAACACAAGCCCCATACCTTATTGTCAGTGGAGATGGTGACACCAACGCCAGCTCACAGCCCCACCAAATTAATCCTTTTATTCATATTTAACACACAGTGCTGGCAGCACTGCTGAATGTATAATGGGCCAGGGAAATTAAACATTTAATTTCCTGTTTTTTAAAAATTCAACTCTTCTTGCATTTTTCCTATTATTTCAAACACCCCTGTTCTTTGGACCTACCCCAATTTCAGATATTCCTTGGGAAGCTTGTTGGAGGAGGAGGAGGAGGATGGAACTCTCTTTAGACTCTCCTCATGTGCTGACTGCAGTAAGAGTTTGGGAGTTCATATCAGATTAATGAGTTGTCATCTCAAGGAATGATTGATTTTGGTAGGAATATGAAGGTACACACATCCCATCTGTGCTAGGACAAGGCCTTCAGGGTGATCTTCAGGATGCTGAGTTCTTGCTTTGGGCTCTGGCCTTTCTTTTTGATTGGCCTGGATAGGGCTGAAAAGCTGTGCTTGGGAAAATGAGGAGTGCAGGTGGGCCAAACTTTTCCACATTCAGTTGCATCTCATTGTCCAAAAATGCACTGACAAGAGTTTGTGCCAGTGGGACAGCCCTGGGAAGAGGAGAGGCTCAATCCCTCTGCCTCTCACAAGCTCACAGTGCTCTCAGGTCCAGTCCTGTGGACAGCCCAGCTCATTTTCCTGTTCCTGAGGGATGGAGCACTGAGGAATGAAGCAAAATTATCTTGTGGCACAAAAGAGGTCATTGGTAAATCCCCTGCAGTCTTCTCAAACTGTCAGAGATAATTTCCTAATGAAGAAGCTGTTGTATCTTCCCCAGTGTACCTCAGTTTGGGGCCTTTTCTGATGAGGAATGGAGACAAATCACTCTGTGGAATGGGAGTTGTTGGTTGCTGAGGATCCCAAAGCAGTTTGATGGTACAGACAGGAGGCAGTCCCTATGTACTTAATGGAAAAGTTCTTCAAGTGGAAGAAGTTAAAGGTTAAAAATACGTTGTCAAGAAAATTTGAAAGAATAAAATGTGAATGGAGTTTGGAGCCTTCCCACTGAAAAGCCACAATGCAGCAATAGGGAGGAAGGGTGTTCAAAGGAAAAGTGAAGGAAATAAAAAGGGAAGAAAGCAACACAAAAAGGGACAAAAAAGGAAATTAGCTGGCAATATGATGTGGAATCTAAAAACACTGAGAAAGAACCCACAGCTGGCAGCAGAATTTTCTTATGTAGCTTTGGAAGAGGAAACCTTAGCAGGCCCACTGGAAGATGGAGGTGATAAAATTTCTAATAGTGACTCAGAAATGACAACATGATGAAATATTCAGGAAGAACGACACTCTGCATCACAGTCCACATGTCATCTGAGTATTTCCAGCTTGAGTAGCATGACATCAGTTGTGGATCTAATATGTTATTCAATTAATATGGAATGAGGAGACAGGAATAGAATGATCATGAGAGAACATGGTTTATGGAAATAGGCTCTGGACTTGTTCAATCATGAGGAGATTACAAATGGAGGCGGCAAAGGAAGGTGGGGAGTTTGATATACTTAGTCCAGTAGACTTTTGTAAGGCATTTAATCCAATCTGCTTGACATTCTGTAAAAGAGCAAGTGATACCATGTCAGGGAAGTTCACATTAATTGGATTGAAGCCTGACTGGCACAGCTCAAAATGTCGTTACTGCAGAACAACCGTCAGGTTTTTTTCTGATTTTCTCTCCCCAGACCTGAGGTCTGCCTGGATTAGGAGTAGGCAGAAGCAATTGAATATTTTTATCTAGAAGCAGGGCAAACTCAATGCAGATAAAGCATGGAGATGACAGAGGGCTGATGAAGTGGTAAATAATGAGGAGGCTTGGGGATGATCTAGAAAACTTGACAAGTCAGCCCACTCAAAATGAGTTTGTTTTAATATCATCAAAGTCAGGACAGGAAAGGTTTATATCTCTTTTTATGTAACAATTGCTGTAGCTGGAAAAAACCAGACAGTGTTCAGGTGTGTAATACTCTGAGCAACCTGGGCTAGTGGAAGATATCACTGCCCATGGGACCAGATGAGTTTTAAGGGTTCCAACCCAAACCATTCTGGGCTTTTATGAGTCCTGCCCTGCTCCCTCTCTGCTCCCTGTGCAGGCAGTTCTCAGGAGCTTCTCCAGTGTGATTCCATCGCAAGGGCAACAGTTCTCCACAGACTGCTTCCTCATGGCTCACTCTTCCACAGGGTCAGTCCTTCAGGCACATCCTGCTCCAGTCTGGGGCCCCCACAGGGTGACAAATTCCAGCAAACCTGCTCCAGCCTGCAGGGGTCTGCAGGTCCCTGCCAGGATCCTGCTCCTGCATGGGACTTCCCATGAGATCACAGCTTCTTCTGAGCATCCCCTACTCTGGCGTGGGCTCCTGCAGGCTCATCTCTGCACCTCTGTGCCCTCCATGGACTGCCAGGGCACATCTGCTTCACCCTGCGCTTCCCCACAGAGCCTCAGGGGATTCAGCACCTGGAGCAGCTCCTGCCCTTCCTTTTGCACTGGCCCTGGTGTCTGCAGAGTGTTCCTCTCTCATGTTCTCGCCCCAGAGATGTCACCATCATTCCTGCTCGTCTCAGCCAGCAGCAGGTCTGTCCTGGAGCCAGCAGGGATTGGCTCTGCTGGACACTGGGAAAGCTTATGGCAGCTGCTCACAGAAGCCACCCTCGTAGCCACCTCACTCCCAAACCTGACCATGCACAGTGGAGAAGGCCTGGGAGAGGTCAAAGGGGGATCTGAGTGGCAAGGAGAGTCCAGGGAACTGTGTGAAGGAGCTGGCTGGGAATGCTGGCTGCTTGGTGACACTCTGCACTTGGAGATAAGACAGCATGGGAAAAGCATCCATGGACAAGTGTCCCTGACTTCTTCCTAGTCAGTGGGGAAATGTCCCTGACCTCTTCCCACCTCAGGGTCCAAACGTGTGGCTAGGGGGAGGTGGAAATGTTTCCCATGGATGCGCAGTGCGGTTCTGCACTCTGGCTGAAGTTTCCACTGCAGTACCAATCTGAGCAGAGTGACTAGATTTTTGTTCTATATATATAATTTACTGGATGTTTTGAAACAAATGTCACTTGCTTTTCATATTTACGGACAGCTGGGGACCATGAAGCAGCTGTTTAAAGAACTGTATTTACTTTTAGATGTAAACAAAATATTAAAGTGCCCTGCAGAAATCTCTGTGCTCACACAAACAGCTCATATTCTATATTATTTATATGTGAGAGTGTGGGGGTCACTGCAGCTTGTCTCTGTCTGATCCATTAACTCTCCTTATGTGACAACTCTCTCTGGATGAAGCAAACTGCAGAGGTGGACAGACAGTTGCTGGAGGCCACTCCAAAGATGTTAAGGGAAAAAAAGTGTCTTTTTTTCTGTCCTCTTAGATGAGCAAGGTGAAAAAAAAATCTCTTTAAACACAAACTTTTCTTGCTGGCAAAAACTTGGTAGATTTTCCTCATGAAAGAATTATGTAAATTTAAAATAAGTGTTTTGCATAATTTGGAAGAATGTGATGAGAAGTTGTAGCCCTGAGAAACTGTTCTTACTCATGATGAGCAGTGGCAGATGTGCTTTCTCTCAGTTTATTACTCCAGTTCCAGCCTTAAAATTCTCCGAGTCACCCTGACCCCCCTGCCTGGTGGGGAGATTGCCATCACCTGTGAGCTGTTTCCATTTATTGTAAAAACAGGGGAGAGGAGACCCTCTCCTGGAAGGTTAATTAGAGTGTTGGAGGCTGCTGGATTGCGATTCTCATTCTCACTGGATGATTTCACGTGCCATTCCCCAGTGACAGTCCTTCCACGGGCTTTCCTTGGGCTTGTCAAAGCTTGGATGGAGGCACACGGGGACGTGTCTGCGGAATGCAGGATGACAAGGTGTCACTTTGGGTGGAAATGCTCACAAGCAGCTCTGCAGAGGTGCTAGGGATGGGCAGGAGGGACAGAAACGGAGGGGCTGGTTACTGAATGCAGGGGGACTGCTCGGGAAGGAGAGCGGATTGTCTGGGGCTGGAATCTGGCCACCCCTGGGGCTGGAATCTGGCCACCCCTGGGGCTGGAATCTGGTCACCCCTGGGGCTGGAATCTGGCCACCCCTGGGGCTGGAATCTGGCCACCCCTGGGGCTGGAATCTGGCCACCCCTGGGGCTGGAATCTGGCCACCCCTGGGGCTGGAATCTGGCCACCCCTGGGGCTGGAATCTGGTCACCCCTGGGGCTTTCCTGCCTCACACCACAGCAACTTCAGCCTTTCCCTGCCTGCAGGAATGAACGTGACATTTGAGTAGGAGTCACCTTAAAATGTGGGAGGTTTTTGGAATGTTTTCAGCCTCCACTGTGGTCAGGATCTGGGGCATCCAGTGCTTCTGGTTCAGGCAGAGGTGGTGTGGTGGGATAACACCACCCTTATAACCTTGGAGTTCTGAGGCAGTGTGTGTTCATATTGACTCAGACACAGTATAAATTTGGGTGATATCCACAGTATCAGAGGAGAATTTTTATGATTACATGACACAATGCCAGAAAAACCCCCAAACAATCCGAGGCCTATGAAAATCAGCAGTATGTGCTGGGAAAAATCAATAAGCAATTTGCCCAGAGAATCCCAAAGAGAATGCATGTTTTTTGAGACTTAGAATAACTTTTGCTTATTGATTCCTAAAATCTCCCAGACAGGGAGAAATGTAAATACAGGGATCCTGCTCCTCTGGAGTTCAGTGGGAGGAGGTTCAGGCCCTGAGCTGGCAGCTCTGGGATTTACAAAGGTACGCTCTGCTGCTTAATGAAACTGTTTAATTAGAAAACTTTGTCACAGCCTATATGTGGCTCGAAGGCAGTTTTACCAAACAGGATGAATAATTCCTGCCAAGCCTTAAAGCTGATTGGTATTCTCAGCCCGGAAGGGAGAGGAGCACGGAGAGCACTGATAATGAGAGTGGGGCGGCTCTCGGGGACTCGCCCTTGTGGGCTTGCTGGAATCTTTGTCTTTTGAGCAGGTTCTGGTGTCTTCTGCCACCTGACAAGCCAGAATTAAACTGCAATATTAATAGCTATGTATTTTGTCTCACTTCAAGTCAGCCTGTGCAAAGCCAGAGCACTGAATCAGGACTAACTTAACTCAATGTCACCATAATCATGTCTACTTTTAATCAGTTTAACTCTATGTTCACACTGATTTTTAAATTTTCATCTTAAAAGCTTCTGCTGCTGACAGAGAATGGAGTATTTATTGCTAATTCAGTCTGTATTTCTGATGTTTCCATGTTTGTGATGTTTCTATGTAAAAACAAACAAACAAACAAACAACAAAGGAAGTTTAAGTTAAGAACCCAATTTTTAAACTCAATTGCTGCACAATTTTAAGTCAAGAAAAAACTTTTCATCCTTGGGGTAATTTTCTTACAAGGATAAACCTCATATTTTGTATATTCTCCCTTTTTCACACTGATAGATATTAAAGTGCAGTTGAGGCTGTCCACAAGTGATGCTGACAATTCTCTTATTCTCAAAATGCCAAAGTGTCAGTCCTTCAGTCTGATTTTTATTTACTATGAAAATGTATCCAAAATATTGAGAACTCATGTGAGGAGAAAGTGAAAAATTGTGTCAAACACACCCTTCTCTGTTCTTAAAAATGTCATTGTTTTTTGCCTGCCAGTTACTGATCTGCTCTTCCTCACTCAGTGTGGTGCCTGATCTAATTTTACTGCTGGGTACCTCATATCATCATTCTCCAAAATTCAGCCTCATTTCAATCTCCTCACAAAACTCAGCTCAGACAGGAACAGCCTACTCCTTTGATTAAAATGTTGAGGCAAAATTTCCTGGATAAGCATTGAACAGATTCTTACTGTGGTGATTTAGGAAGAGTATTCAGAACTTAGGAGGAATTGTTTCTAAAAGGAGCAGTTTCACCTGAATGTCATTCTTGTGGATTTTATAAAATTAGCTCCATAAAGCCAGATATTTAAAAGACACGCAGCAACCAACTATAAAAAAAATGAGAACAATGGTTTTAGAGATGCTCTGTGACCATGGGCACAGGCCCTTAGATCATATTTTGTGACTCTTATCAGTATGATGAGTTCTTTTGTGACATGTGACCTCATCTAAGAAACATTTCCTTTGTTTCTCTTCATGTCCATTGGCTCTTGCTGCACATTTTTGAGAACTGTGTGGTCTTGCCCATCTGATAGCTGAGCGTGAACAGTGGCAGAAGCCATGGCCAGATGCTCCAGTCCCTGCAATGTTTGTGTCCTTCACTGGACTCTGGTGTGTTGGAGCCCAGATCTGGACACGTGTTGCAGATGTGGCCTCTCCAGTGCTAAGATGAGGGAGAATTTCCCCTCCTCTAAGTGCTGGCAGCATTCTCAGTGCAGCCTGGGCCCCACTGGTCTGGCCTGGCTCATGTCCAGCCTGACCCCAGCTCCCTCTCTGCCCAGTTGCCTTCAGCCCCAGCCTGTGCTGGGTTTATCCCACCCCTGGGGCAGTAATTTTCACTTTCATTGGTTACCTTTATTGAATTCCAGGCCATTCACCCTGGCCCATTTTCCCATCCAGCTGTAGTCTTGCTGGAGGATGGCCAGAGCTGTCAGGATATCCACAGCTCTGCCCAGTGAGAATCACGGGAGAAGCTGATGGGAGTGCGCCCTACCCCAGCAGCCTGGCCATTTAATAAACTCATTGAGCAGTATTGGCACCACTAGTGATCCCTGAGGGATGGAGATCGATCTTGCCCATGTCCTTTCTCAAGGAAAATCCATGGAGCTTTTCAGCAGTGGCAGCTCCTTGTGGACAGACACAGCAGTTTGGAGACACCAGGAGCCTCTCAGGTGAATGGTGAGAAAACTCTGCTGCACCTTCTCAGGGATAACAGTTTCAGTCCCTCACAATGTGTGGAGTCACATAACACCACAGAGTCACAGAATCATTTATCATAGAATCATTGGGAAAGGCCTCCAAGATCATTAAGCCCAACACTTAACTAGTATTTAATGCCTCTTCCATATTTTTTAAGATGTCTGCATGTTTACAAATAGCCTTGCCTTAGCAATGGTACAAGATAAGAAGAATGCTCAGCAGTTCCAGGGGCCCAGCTTGCCCTACCACGTTAGGAAGATTGGATGCTGCACCTCAGACTTTTACAAATAACTTCTGTGAGCCCCATCCCATGGTTACTCATGGAAATTTTAGGCAGAAAGTATCTTTTCCTTGAAGGTCTCACAGTGGTAGGGAGTTGAAGACAGAATATATTCTCTTTTTTGTGCATTCTGTGAGGTAACTCAGGCACTTCCTGCATGTGACTTTTGAAGGCAATTTTTGCACTTCAGTAAGAATTGGGTATAGTTTTGAATGAAAATATAAAGTTTTTATTTTTCTCACTGATTCCCTCTTGTAACTTATGCTCTGGATTCTAGGAAATCAGGCACAAAACCTCACCAGCAGCTGGTTTTCATTCCAATCCTTTAGAAGGTAATACTGGTTATTCTGAATTGCAAACCTGACTTATTTCCTACAACTTCTATTGCTAGTGCCAAAAATCCTATACTGGGAAATAGGACATGAAACCCTTTCCACTGGCTCCTTGCAGCTAAAGCCCATTTTCTGATGGAAGAAGTTTGTGCAGGACAGTGGTAGAAACCACCTCTTAGAACTTCTAAATGTGTTCACATGAAAAGAGTGCTCCAATTTTGCTGATTTTGCCTTAGGAGCACAACAATGATGGCTGAGGTGCTTCTCCTGCTTCTGGAATTGGTATTCACACAGCAGGAAAGCAGATAACTTAAGAGGAAGGATAAAGATTATTTTTGTATGCAACTCCTTTCTGGTACCTTGCCCAAGTGGTAGAAAGGATGAGATGAGACAGGATGAGAGGAAGCAGCCTTAAGCTGCCCCAGTGGAGGTTTAGACTGGATATTGATACATAGCTAATATAAATTGGAAAATATTCTTCACAGAAAGGGGTTGTCAAGCACTGGTACAGGCTGTCCAGGGCGGTGGTGGAATCACCATCCCTGAAAGTGTTCAAAAAACGTGTGGATGTGACACAGGGAGACAAGGTTTACTGCTGGGTTGGTGATCTTAAATTCTTATCTTTACAATTCTGTGACTCTAAGAGGCTTCACCTGAATTTGGGGTGGTGCTGGACCACCTCCTGATGCTGCTTCCAAGGGCAGAGTCCAACCTGAGTGATGGCCAGAGAACACTTTGGAATAAAGAGTGGAGCTCCTGTTGAAGGAGAGTCCTCACATGGGCTGTGCCCACCTATCCCTGAATCCCTCTGTTCTCCTTGGAGCACCAGGACACATGAGCTTGGGGAGGGAGTGGAGGGGTGTCTGCAGCCAGGACCATTTGCTCTCTGTGCTGGAAGTCTCTGGATGGGAGATTTATTTTTGTAACTCGTTCTCTATCAGTGCTAAAACTGCTCTGACTGCACACCAAAAGCAAAGGGAAGAATGGCATAGCAGAGGAGCTGGCTGGGAGTGTTTCAGACTGCAAACCTCTGCCAAAACACCTCTGCAGTTTGTCTCCTCCCTGTGAAAAGATTTTGTTTTTCTTCTCAGGCTCTGTTAGATTCTGCCTACAGTTGTTATAATTTTCCTAGCCAGTTATAGACATTAGGGAAAAACACCTTGCAAGGATGAGGTAAATGGAAATTTGTCTTGTCTGTTGAGCTCAGCGGGTTGTAAAGGAAAATATCCATAGTATTTATTTCTATTATATTAAAATTGCTGCCTACATCTCCCAGTGCCTTAAAAACAACAGAAAATTAGATTTTTTTTTTCTTTTTTGTTTTTTTTTCCCGCATTGCTGACATTCCCATCCTGTTGTTTATGCTTTTTTATTTTTTTGGTATTTCCCTTTGTGCTGTTAGCCCAGGCTCTGGCGCTTTGCTAAGTAAGGAGCTAAGGCTGCTGATTTGCGTAACACCTGTCATTATTTCAAAGCAGTCCTACAGCTTTAATAAACCCTTTTTGCAGGGTGAGAGGGAGCTGTATTTCACAGATCCGGAGGGAAAGCTGGCATCTCCCTGCCCGCTGCATCCCCCTGCCTGTGGCAGTGCTGAATCAATAACTGCTGCTCCCAGTCCCTCCAGAACATCCCTCAGTGCCTGGCAGCTCAAACCAGAGAGTCCCCAAACATTAACAGCCTCTTCCCCAGGCTGTGCATGCTTGTTAGCTCCCCTCTTCCCCTTATTTTTTATTAGGAATGCTGTATATGCTTCATTACAATAAATGCTTTGCTGTTAAATTTTCTCCAATACATTTTGGCAGCTGCATAACAGATAGATGGCTTCTGTCCCCACAGTGCAGGAGGACCCTAAATTAGGATTACCTTTACCTTCAGCTTTGGGGATTGTTTTATTTTATTCCTTTTCAAGGTGAGGGCTCTCTCATATGTGGGAAAATGGTGCTCCCAGGTGGGACCTCTTCAGGGACCTCAGTGGGAACATGAAGTCCCCACTTTGACCTTGGAAGTGTTCAATGCACACATGGATGGGGTGCTTGGGGCTGTGGTTTAGTGCTAGAGGGCAGTGCTGGGTTAGTGGGTTGGACTGGATGGTCTTAGGGAGTTTTTCCAAGCATAATGATTCCCTGATTCCAAGTGCTTGTGTCTGGGGTTGCAATACAGGGTGTGATAAAAGGTATCGGTTCTATCACCATCTGTTGAGGGTGGGGCAGTGATCCTTATCTCAACGGCAGATATTCTGCTAATGGGCCATCCATTGAAACCAGGCGGGGCATTGTTCTTTATCTTTTCACAACCCATCCTTCCTCCAGCGAGTCATTTTCTGCCAATGGCCATTGAGTCCCACTGTGGGACTGATAAAATTACTGCATCCCACTGGAAGTTGCTCCAGCCAGGGGGAAGAGTCCAACATTTCTTACCAAGATAAAAACAGAGGTTTTGGGACGCTAAGGGAGCCCCTTTCTCCACTGGACTCCAGAGGAAAACCGGATTTCTCCACATCACCACTGGACCTCTCAAGGGAAACTGCACCTTCTACAGGAGCACTGCTCCAACTGAACCACATCTGTCACTGCAGGAGGATACAGCCACCATGGAATGGGACTGCTGCCAACACCCTGACTGACAGGGTGTCAGGTTGTGCTCTGACTTTGTCAGGGTTTGGAGTTTGTTTCTCTGTAGTACTGTATTTCTATTTTAATTTCCCTAGTAAAGAACTGTTATTCCTAATTCCCGTATCTTTGCCTGAAAGCCCCTTGATTTTAAAATTATAATAATTTGGAGGGAGGGGGTTTACATTCTCCATTTCAAAGGGAGGCTCCTGCCTTTCTTAGCAGACACCTGTCCTCCAAACTAGGACAGGTTGTCATTCAGGAGAACAGGAACACCTGGCACAGAAATATGTTTTGTTCTTCAGTGCCACAAAACCAAGCACTGGAGGAAGGAGGCTCTGTCCTCCCCTGATCTCTGATGTCAGGAGGCAGCAGGGGGTGCAGAAGGTTTCCCTTCCCTCAGGTCTCCTCTGCTCCTACAGCAGGAGATCAAGGCCATTACTTGAACCTCTCATCTGGGACTAGAATCAGGGAATTCTCTGCAGTCCAAGGCTATAGCAGTGGAGGAGGGAGAACATGGATTTAATAACGTTGTTCTGGTTCAAAAAGAGAACTCCAGGTGGAAGCTGAAGGCGAAAGAATCCAAGTTAGGCTCTGCTCAACTCCCTCGTACAGGCAAGCCCTCCTTGCTCATTTTCAGTAGTGCAAGCACTCAGACTGCTAAATGGACTGAGCTATGGAATATTTAATCAAGTTTCCCAACATTTCCTTATGATATGCAACAATCATGATGAAGAAGAGGGCCTGGACCCCACTCTTTGAGGCAACCTGGGAGTGCATTTAAAATCCTTTCTGTCACCAAGAAAAAAAATTTCTAAACTTTCTAAATATGCCCAGGTGAGAGTTGATGTGTGTGCACTGCCCCAGTCCAGTCCTGAGAGGTGCTGGGTGCTCCTGGTTGCACACAGACAGGACCAGTGTTCTGAAGGCATTCAGACATTATGCTGAATCCTGTTATAATCCCCTACTCCATGATCATTTATATTATAAAATCTGCTTTTCAAAAATGACCCAAAACACCTTTTTCTATTTTAAAAGAATATTCTTTAAATATAAGAATATTTAGGCTTTTAATTCCCTGTGCTTTCCAGAAGAGGCTCAGGAACAGATGCAAAGCCAGACTTGAGAAAAGAAGGAATAAAAGATTTTTCTGAGTGATCAGGGGAATGTGGCAGGCTTGGTGGGATGATGGTGACCGTGAAGAGAAGGGCTCATACAGCAACAGGAGGCACAAAGGAAGTGGGGACAGCTTCCTAAAATCCCTTTTAGCTGCTTTCTGTCCCCTTTGTACTGTCTGTATTTTAAGAAAGGTTAACTGGGATAATTTTTGTCTCATTTTGGGGTTAAAAGCCCTCTTCCTAGTTCCAAGGGTAGACTTCCAGAAGGACTGTGGCACTTCAGAGCTTTGACAGGACTCAGAATCTTGTCACACTTGTGAACAAGAGCAGCAACATGCAGAGATTTTGGTTATGTTCATTTTCCATTTGCTCTTTTTGTAGGCTGGAAAGTGCAAAAATATCTAAAATCTAATCAGAAGGTGAGGGATAGGTCTGTATTTTCTGCCCTATTTCATGTATCACTAAGCCATGACTGCAGTGCAGGTGGTGGAGCTGTAGGAATAAATGACTGCTAATGAGATTTAAAGGAGTTCTACTCTATGTGCTAATTTATTTATTTACAGACCCAACACTGAATTTTGGACAGGAGTTCAGGCCTTTGCTAAATGTACTCACACATGCTTCTGCTCAGCTTTCCCCTCTTCCCATTTCCATGGGCAATGTTAAAGGATGTAAAATAATTATTGTCTGTACTGGTTCCCATGCCAACCTATGGAGGGAGGTCCAGCATAGCTGAATTTAAAGCAGGGATGATGATTTCTTCTCAGCAGGTGGGAAAGGTCACCTCAGGCTGCAGCACACTGACACTCCAGCAGAAATCCCAGGTCTCTGGAGGTCATTACTCCACCCAGAGATGCTGCTGCATTTTTTATTACTGTGGTTGTGGCACTGCAGCCATTTTGCAACTGGGGTTTTTTTGAGCACCTCCATCCTAAAGATCAAGCTGGGAGTTTCCCCCAAGGAATTTCCCTTACCTGTTGCTGTGAACAGATGTAGTCTGTAGAAGGTCCGGCAAATTAATTAACAAACTAGTCCACCAAATCCAGCAAATTAGTCCAAACAATTAACAAGCTACATATTTGTGTCTTCTGACACAAGTTGTTGTCTTCTGGCACAAATATCTCTCTGAACTTGTAGTTAGAGCAAACCCTCAAACCACTCCCAAACCACTCCAGTTAGAGTAACCAAGATTTCACTGCAAATTAATGGAATGAGAAACGCAGGATTTTTCAGTTCAGTGCTCTAAAGCTGATTTAATACTTCACAAGAGCTACATTTCACACTGATGTGAGCAACCTGTTGGAGCTGAAGATGCCCCTGCTCTTCAGGGGAGCTGGCTCACACGATCTTTAGAAGATCCCTTTCAACTATAACAGTTCTGTGGCACAGAAAAAGATAACCAGGACTCGTATTTACTGTGCAGACTTATCCTTGTTTGCAGCCAGGCACATACAGGGATACAACCCCGGCTTCTGCAGTGCCTGATTTGTTCTGCTGGTCTCCCAGTGACAGCTCGGACTGCTACACTGTGCTGGACATTTCAGGGTGTTTTGTGAGCTCTGGAGATTGAAAACCTCGGCTGCAGCTTTTCAAGCCGTGTTTCAGAGCCAGCAGAGCCCCTGTGGTATGAACAGGTTATCAGGGAGGAGCAGGAGGAAGCACAGCGTGCTCTGTGTGTGTTCTTGGAGGCAGATGGTGCTGTTGGCCAAGGAACGCTGCAGCAGAGCAGCTCTCAGACAGAGCCCACAGACAATTGCAGTAATGATGGCTCTCAGAACTCCTCTGAGATCAGCAGGCACAGCTCAGGGTGGGATGCCCCCAGAATCTGAAGCAGTGTTGTTGTGATTTGTGGGAGCTGTGGGTTTGGAGGAGCAGCTTTGCGTGCACCTCTGTGTGTGAGAGCTGCTCAACCTTCCCTGGCTCAGCCCTGCACAGAAAGTCTCCTGGAACAGTCTCTCCAACGTGTTGGTGTGGGAATTGCAGGTGTCCAAATGTATCTGGGAGGAGCAGAAGTGAAAGCAAAGCAGGAATTGTTTCAGGACTGCTGTTTCTGAGGGGCAGAGTGGCTCTCTGCTGGGCTTTAATCACTTTGAGGTGCTCACCACACTCCTGACCATGTCCAGGCTCAGTAAAACACAGCCCTGGCTCAGGAATGCTGGTGAATATGAGTTTATGAACTGTGGGAAAATGGAGATTCAGGCCTTTTAAATGTGAAATGTGACATTCTTAGTGGCAAACTTCACTCAGCAGAATGAGAACTGTGTCTTTGCACGGAGCTTGAAGTGAAGCAAAAACTGTGTTTGATGAACTGCTCAAGCAACAATTGCACTGACACACAAGCCACAAGCCAGTGCAAGAGTCTTGGACTGTCCCAGCCATCAGCAAGGTCACTCGTGCTGGCAGGAGCGTGCATGGGGCAGACAGGGTTGGGATTTTGGGCAGCACCGTGTATTTGACAGCCTCCCTTGTGTCTGACTGACAGAACTGGGGCAGGTACCTGGCCACAGCACATGCGAGGGGCACAGTCAAGCATGGCTCAGGTGGCACCTGAGCCTAGAAGGGGCCTCACCTTTTCATAAAATAATCTCCCTTCTTTTTCCATAAGCTCTGTAAGTGCTGTTTTTATGGTTATGCAATTGCTGAGCCCAGGTGTTGGAGAATGATGAAATCTAATAAACACGCCAGGCTCTTTTATTCATCATTAGACTCTGAGCACCTTAGGATTCACTTGGGTCACATTTCAGAGCTTTTCTCTGCAGCTGTCAGGGTTAGCAGGGCCCTTTTATCAAAACAGGCCTGAGCTATTCACACATTCACAGGAATCCTGAGGAATGAAGGAGCTCACTGCAGATTCCTGTGAGCTGAATCAATATCAAGGGCATGGAGATGAGCACTGTGATTTTATGCCTCTGTCTTTTTGGTTGGTAAAGTTCTCTGTGAGATAAAACTGGAGCCTCAGAAATCTTTTTCTTTATCCAGCCCTCCTTTAGTCTCAAGTTTTCCAGAACGAGGTTAAAAGTGTAGCAGAGGAAAAGAAAAGTCTCCATTTGTAATACAAGTGCCTCTAAACCAAAAATACTTTAAAAATTCTCCCTTTGCCTTTCCTCTTGTTCCTCATGTTATTATGCTCATTTTCAAGGTGCAAGGGAGAGGAAGACATGGAAAAAATTCAACCTGAAATTTTAATTAAGAGTCTGTGAATTTTTAGCCACTAACCTACAGAAGCAATGTCAGTGCTGCAAACTCAACAAGGAAATCTTCTACCTTCTACCTAAATGCCTTTCTTGAGCAAAGCGATATTTTTTTTCCCCAGACAATTATTACACCAGTTGTGGATTTATTTTTGTCTGCTTCCATTGTTTGTGTATGATATCTCACCAAATATGAGATCAGAAAAGTATCTACTGAAAAACATTATTATCAGCTGAGGGGGGCTTTATTTATGGGCTCAGTAGCAAATTTATGGTGGATAAGTAAAATTGGAAGCAAATAATAATGAAAAATCTCACTTATTCTTACACTGTCAGTGAAAGAGCTGTAAGGCAGATTCATGTGATGTGGAGCAAATATTTGTTCCCAGTTTGAATAATTTTATTTGAGTGTAGTGGGTGAGCAGCTGGGTGCAGTTTACTTATAAATTAGGCTTTGGGGTCTTGTTTTCTTTATTTTAGGTCTTGGTCAGGAATAGTCCATACCTGGAAGGAAAATTGCTTTCTTATGAATCTCTGAACCCTGTTATTCATCTCATCTTTCTCTGGGCCTAACTGACATCTATTTTTTTCTTACATTTTTTCTACTTTTCTATGCCTTTTCAAACTCTGATTAGGTATGAAATGTTAATCTTTGTAATTGTTTTGGCATACAAAATAATAATCCTAAAATAACCCTTTGGTTTTCTTTTTTTTTTTTTTTTGGCTCTGAAATCAGTGCACCCACTGATATTTTATTGGTAAAGAGCTCATTCTGATGAAGTCTTGGGGATATTTAAGAATTATTAGTACCAAAGTTGTCACTTGACAATAAACATTTCAGAGCAGATTTGGGAGGACATCAGTGAGTTATAAGAATGCACAGTTCCAATTTTTTTTTCAAAATCTGAATGTGGAGGGTGAAGTTTTAAAAGGCTGATACCTTTCATTGGCAGCCTATTTCAGGAAAGGAGAAATTAAAATAAAAATAAACTCATCAGTTTATTGGGAAGATTAGAAAGGGGTGATTCAAACTGTGGTTCTACCAGAGCCTAAAAAAGGTAATTAATTGTGTAAGGAGCCCGGGTTGCAAGCTCCCACCCCATGAAGCAATACACAATTAATCCAACCTTAAGGATGTGTGCTGTAAATCCTGATGACCCTTTGGCAGTGTGAGTGTTACAAAATGAGTAACTCTGGGCACACAGAATGAAGTTCACCAAAGACAGGATGCCCTGGAGGGAAAAAACTACTGGAAAATTAAAAAGGGAAATATCCCTTTCTCTTCTCCCATGTTCCCCTCCCATCCCCGTGCCATGCTGCACACAACCTTTCACATCCTAATTGATTTATGTGTGGGCAAACATCACCTGCATGACTTATTTCTGAAAGCATTTTAATGCTTTGGAAGTACTTAAGGGGGGAACAGCCAGATTCATAGCTGGCATAACTCTGAACAGCTCTGCTGAAGTCAGGGGATTTATAATGACTTGAATACTTAGGAACCAGGCTTAAAATATGCAGCTACAGGACTGCAATGCTTCCTTACTCAGAAAAGTTTTTCTTTGGGTGAATCTCACACGGGAAGATGAAATACCTCAACCCTTGCAGCAGGAAAAAAAGGGGAATGGCTCATAGTGGTTCACCTGTCAGAGCTGCTGCATTTATGGCCAGTGTGGCTCAGGCAGATCTGAGCACCAGCATGTGGGAGACAGCTCTGTGCAGGGAAGAGCAGTTTCTATGGATATCTTTCTGCCTTACCTGCTCTGATGCTGTGGCAAAGATTTATTTGTGTCTGCAGTGCAGCTCCGTTGCTGCTGCCTGGTCTGAAGACAACATTTGCTCCCATCTGCTGCTGAAGGGAGGAGCTGGTGTAGCTGCATGGGAAGGGGAGCCCATGGCTGCAGTCTTTGCTGTGGATACTGCAGGCAAAACCTCCAAAACTATTTGCTGGAATTTTTTGAATACATAAATGCTTCTGTGGGGAACCCAAACTCTTCTCAGGACAGATTATCATTTCCCAGGTGGTGTCTCCATGGGATCCCGGCTCCCAAACCTGCCCTGTGGTCCTGCCTGACCACTGCAAGGAATGCAGGTTCATTGCTGCTCATTAAACCAGGCACAAGCCAGCCCCACCAATTCAATTGTTTGGGGCAGAATGAAAGGGTGTGCCCTGTGGCACAGCCCTCTCATAGAGCCCAAGAGATGCAGCCAGAAAAAAGGGATGATTCCATCCTTACTTTGGGATCCCAACCCCAAACCAAGAGACCAAACCAAGTCTCAAGCTGTGCAGCCAGAGGAGGAACCACCTCATTCACACCAAGGTTTCCCTCAGAGTAGGTCTTGAGGAAGTCTGCCCTGCAATGGACTCCAACTTCACTGCTCTCAGAGGGCAGCAAACAGAGGAGGAAGGTCTGGAGCAAGCTCAGAGAAGGAACTGGATCTGGAGCAAAGTCAGAGGAGTAAGATCTGGAGGAAACTCAGAGAAGGAGCAAGATCTGGAGCAAATAAAATGTTCAGGGTCATTTCAGGGTTGAGCCACTGCACTTCCAGGAGTTGCCTTTATGTAACAAAGGAAAGAAACCCAGCACCTAATCCTTTTAAGGAACTCAAAATACAATTTGTGTGACAAACACCAGCAGTATATGTGAGAAGCAAAATTATGCACCACGAGTAGCCCCTGTGCTCCTGCTGCTTATCAGCCCTTCCAAGACAGTTGGCTAACAGCCTCATCTGGGAAATTTGAGTAATACTCAGAATTCCTTTGAACACAGAGTTCCATTAGCTGCAAATTAATTGGATCTGTAGGTCAGTGGGAAGTGGATTACCACAGTGGAGGAAAGTGGTGAGCATACTCACATTTGTAGCACATTAGAAAACCTCTCTGGGAACAATCTTTGGAATATTTTCACACAGGATGCATCTTATGAGTTCTAGGATTTCAGTGGTAGCCTGTGCCTCCAGCAGCAATGAAGAACTGCTGGGAACAATTACAAATTGCTTTTTATTGTCCTGCACATCTACTGGAGATATCCCTACTCTATTTTAGATAATAATAAACTCTCGAGTTCACTGTGAGTGCCAGAGTGAGTTCAGATGGCCAAGAAGGAACCCAGACCAGTCCCAGCCCTGATGTGGTCACAGGCACAGGACAGTGACTGTCCCCTGTGCTGGCACTGCTGACAGACCTCAGGGGCTGGGTCCAGTTCTGGGTCCTCAAGGCCAGAGAGACCTTGAGGTGTTGGAGAGTGTATTTTAAGAAAGGGGTTGAGCTCAGCATCACAAATTTAGAGAAAAAAGGGTGAGAATGAAGGAATGGTCTGAAAGGATGACAATGGCACAGCTAAAGCCTCTGATTCTCAGCTTAATTTTAAGCAAGCACTGCCCAAAATCTGTGGAACTTCTGAGCTTTCCTAAGATTTTTTTGTGGATCTGTAGCTACATATTTACTGTTTTACCCTTGCTTTTTGTTTAGGGATTTTTTTCCTTTGTTTTGCTTGTTTTTATATTATGTTTTGGGGTTTTGGTTTCATTTACCTGGGGCCTTTTTTTGCTGGTTTACTTTTTTTGCTCGGTTTGGTTTTGTCTTGGTCCTTTTTTTTTTTTTTTTTTTTTTTTTTTTTTTTTTTTTTTTTAAGCAATTTGCTTGAATGTGTATAAACAAATCCTTATTTCTTGTGATTTTCACCCCTAGTCTCATCACCATCTTCTGCCCCTCTCAGGTCAGATCCTTCTCATCAGCTTCCTTCCTCCTTTCCTTTATTTCCTATATTCTTTATTGGCACAGGTATTGGTTTGCCACAATGGGAACTGAAGAATTCCATGTAATTTCCCCCATATCTTTACTAGGAACTAATACACAGCTAACAAGTCATCCTATATTTCCTGCAAACATCAGCTGCATTAGATTAATTGTGTTCATTGTTTCAGCAGGTTTACAAGTTTGCAGAATTCCACAGATTTCCACAATGCTGGGGATTGGTGATATTTGTATGGATTGGCCTGTCCCCTGGTGATGGAGTGTGTGTAATCATCATTTTCCAATATTCAAAAATTAGGAGCAAAAGCAGCCCAGTGCCTCCACTCTGCGATAATTGATGCTGGCTTTATGGATTATATTTTCTTTACTGAGGACCTTCTCGCTGAGCAAATCTGACAAATGAAAACACTTGCTGAGATTTTATTTCTCTGGCAATTTTCTGTGTTTTCTTCCACTACCAATATCATATTTTTGTTTGTGAAAGGAAGAGTTGTTGTTTATCCTCGTTATTTGCCTCTTAGAGCTGAAGTAAAAATAACTGATATTGAGGACACATTAAAATGGAAGCAGGTGGAAAAGAGCAGCTTCAAAAAAAAAAAGCCACTATTAGAGAAAATTTTACAAACTTGCTTATGGAAAACTACAGCAAGTTACTCCAGAAGACAAATGATGATTTAACTTGCTGGGATATTTGGCTTTTTAAAAATTTTGCACCTTAAAGATCTAAAACACACTTTTAAGAATTTGTGTTTCTCTGGTAAGCAACAAATGCTGTGCTGGAAATGCAGAGCAGGACGCAGTTCATTTTCCTGGGCATATTGAGCAGCTGAAGACAGAAGATATATTGGAATTATATGATATGATGTTATATGATATGATATATGATATATGATATATTATATTGGCTATATTGACAACCTCTGTTTGCCACGCTCGCTTTCTGGAAGATCACTCAGCCTCCAGCCTTCTTTTCCTGTCAATCTTAAGGAAGCATGGTTCACATGTGACCCTTGGGAGGTGGGTGAGCAGCACCAACAGGATTTATTCTGTCCATGGGTGCTTTGGGAAAGGGAAATATCTGTGGTGTGCAGCTGGAGGTTGGAATCTGGGACATTCTTAGTGTGGAATTGCTGCTTGTGAGGGGGTTCAACCAGAAGTATCTCATTTATTCCTTCTGGAAAAAAAAAAAAAACATCAGAGAGGATTGTCCACAATAAGGAGAAGAAATGCAGTAACTGCCTTTGCAAGATGACCTTCAGGACTTGCATTAATCATTCAGCTCCATGTGGCAAAGAAATATTTGTCATAAAAGAGCTGTCATTCATCCAAAAGGCATTTAGGCATCAAATGAAACCATGGGGGTGTCCACAATATCCATGGAATCCCATGATTTGAGATGGAAGGGACCTTAAGTTACCTTAAAGCCCATCCAGTGCCACTCCTGCCATGGGCAGGGACACCTCCCACTAGCCCAGGCTGTCCCAAGCCCTGTCCAACCTGGCCTGGGACACTTCCAGGCTCCCTCTTCTCTGCCAGTCTCCAGGTGTGCTTTGCCCCCTCTCTGGAATCTCCAGGGGGTTTTGCACAGCTCCCACCTTTTCAGGAATGCACAAAGCAACAAACTGGATTTAGGATTTAAGGTTTCTGAAAATAAAGAAGACAAATAGACACAAAGCTTTTCAGCCAGGTGCGTGGCTCGGTGCCATGCACGGAAATGAAGTGGAATTAATCCCTTTTCTCTGCAAGTCTTGCAGGGAAGGTGTCTCCAGATGCTTCTCACCAGGCAAGAATTCAGTGTATATCAGCAGATAAATGGGACAGATGTGTTTATACAAAAAGCAAACAAGCTGAGAACTGGGATAACCACCCTAGCCCAAAGGGAACGATCTGGACCGTGTTTATTTTTTTGTCAGAAGCTGAAGAAAGTGTCACTGTTAAATTTTGATGAGAAGATGTACACCCACACCCCACTTCAACTGATGCTGATGTAATGAAATGTGGATAGAAAACGTGATTTTTTTTTTTTTTTAAGTCCAAGCTGTCTGCTGCAAAATCTGTTCTTATTTAATCTTCCTTTCTTTTTCTTCCTTGTTTGTTTGTAAAGTGATTGAATTGGTCAAGCCTGGAAATTTCCATCACGCTCTTTCTACAAATTAAAAACTTCATTTAGTTGCTTTTTACTTGAAAATTTTAACTTATTCTAACAGCATTTAAAGTAAATATAAAGATAAACTTTGAAAAAGGGTATCTAATAATTTACCTAGTGTAAAACAAAATTTATTTCTCACCATAGATTTTAATCATGCAATAAAAAAATAGTTTTAGTAACAAATTCATATACTGGCTCAGGCTCTAAAACATGATTTAAGGTGTGCTACAGCACAACAGGGCATCTTTAATTGTCACCCTCTAACACTCTGTTAAGAAAAGTGTGATTGATGTTCTTTAAATGTTTTGTAATTTTTTCTTTAAAGGAAAATAGATTTATTGGTATTCACTGGGGCCCAAGTTCCTCCATTATGTGTGTCTGGAGCTACTTAGAAATCTCAGATGTAGTCACATCTCTTTTACGTTCTCTTTTCTTTAACTTCATTAAGCAACCTCAATGCCATGGGACAGACCTGGTGTTACTGATTTATGATTATCTTTTGAATTCCTTTTGTAACCCACATATGAACCAATCCACAGAAAAAGCAGCATTTTGTTAAGGGCAATCAAAACCAAAGTAACTCCATATTTCTTCTTTTTATGCTTTACTATTTGAAATCCCATTGAAATATTATTGCCAATGTTTTTACCTTCTCTGCACTTCAAACCAATTTAAGAAGAAAGTCTAATTAAAGCAATAGCTGCTAGTGATGAGAAGGGAAAAATAAAGGATGACAACAATTCTTCTGTACTGTTAATAAAAGCATAATGCAGGAATCCCTGTGAGGGTGGTGAGGCTCTGGCACAGGGTGCCCAGAGAAGCTGTGGCTGCCCCTGGATCCCTGGAAGTGTCCAAGACCAGGCTGGATGGGACTTGGAGCAAACTGGGATAGTGGAAACTGTCCCTGCCCATGGCAGGGGGTGGAATTTAAAGATTTAAGGTCCCTTCCAACTCAGGCTGTTCTATGAGTCCTCTTTTGTTCCTATTAATTATAATGAAACAAATTTCTATTTAAGTGAAATTACCTTTTCAAGTGGTTTTTTTTAGTACTTTTTTTTTTTTTAAATCTCAAAGTACTTCATAAGTAGCAAAACAATCTCCTTAGGATCTGTAAACTGGCACATATGGAGGGATTTAACACCTTTGGAAGGAGTGCTTGTGAAGGTGATGTGAAGCAGTTTTCTCTCCTGTGCTGTGAACAATGCATGGCTCTGGAGTCAGAGCAGGAACAATGTTAAAAGCTGTGGGGATATTTGCTGATAAATTTGCAGGAGTTTCAGTTGGCTGTACTGCTTCTCTCCCCCACATCCTTCACTGAAAATTCAGTGCTGACTGACTCTCCCACCCACTCCCTGTCAAAAACCCTCTGAGTGCTTGGTTTGAAAAACATGATGTCTGAATTTCCTGTTGTAGCCTGTTGCCAGCTTGTCCAAACTCACACAGCCCCAAAATTTCTCCAAGCTCTAAAGGTAGAGTTCGTGTTAGAAAATCATCTTCCCCAGATAAGCGAGGTTATTTCAAAACTTTGAAAAAATTAATAAAAAAGCTCAGTAAGTAATGCTTCTATAAACCAAATATACAAAGCAAAGAATGTCTTGTGTGTTTGTTGGGAATTCCAAAACTGATGGCTCTCCTGGGGGCTGTGCAATTCATACAGGACTTTAACCTGTGATTAATTGCAAAGGCAGCAGAAGCTTTGCTCCTTCCCACTTGTGCTTTCATCAACACTGAAAATCCTAAAGTAAATCTGGTCCAGGCTCTGAGATACCCAAGTGACTTGGTAGGCTGATTAAAAACCAGCCATCCTGGAACAGCACTGGGGAAAACCAGGATCTCTGGGGGAGAAACATCTACAGAGTCCAGTGCTGGAGAGAATGACTTTGTTTTTGTCAGGGGAAAAGTGACTCTTTCAGAGTGAAAGAAGGGATCTGCACAAGTGCAGAACTGGTATGTGGGAGAACAGGTAGGACTTTAGGATTTGGGAATAATGCTTTTTATGGGAGTTTGTGAATTTCTGACGTGTGCTAGGGGTGGAGAGAGGAAAATGGTGCTAGTGCCATCAGCTTCAGCTGAACCTTTGCAGGGTGAATCCCACACTGGGGAGTTTGGCCATGCAAAAACCTCTTGGCTGATGCTATTTGAAGTGCACATCTTCCTGGCTGAAGGGGAATGATCTGTGAGCAGGGGGCTGCTCTCACTGCAGCCTAGAGGTAAACGTTCCACAAGAAACCCAACATAACTCTTTGTGTTCCAGAGGTTCTCATGAAGCTCCAAGGTTGTTAGAATAAGGTGACATGAAAGGGTAAGGTAAAGAAGGGAGCAGTAAGATCTCATTCTGGATTTTTGTTTGGTTTGAGCCACTTTTGTTGTTTGTCAGCCTATTTCAGCCAGCAGCTGGGTCAGCCTTGCGTGGTGGAACATTTTTCTGCGGATCACAGAAGTGGCTCCCTGCCTGGGCTCTGCTGTGGCTCAGGAACAGAGGACAAAGGGAGTGGGAACACAAGATCTGTCTTTTTGTGAGTGGAGGGTGGGCACATCCCAGTGTGTTGACTCACAAGGAGAACATAGGTTTGTGGAAGGCAGCCGAGCTCTCCTTGGAAGAGTGGAAAAAGCAATCAGGAATACCTCTGGGAGCCACAACCCCTTGAGGTGTCTCCCCCAGCACAGGATGTACTTGTGAAGGGTTAGGATCATTGAGACCACACAAAAAGCTGTTTGCTATTGTTTCCCCATCCCCACTTTCCTCCCCTTGCAGATTCTACAAACTTCATTTCTCTCAGCAAGAGGTGGAGTGGAGAAGTGTAAAAGTTGTTTTTGGGGCTCATAGCTGTCACTGTGGTGGTGGCACTGCCCCAGCTGTTGCTCCCTCCCCTGATCCTGCACCTGCCCTGGGGCACAGCCGGGCTCTCCTCCCTCCTTCCAGAGATATTCAGGGAGCTGCAAAAGGAAGTGAGATAAGCCACATGAGCCAAATAAATCAGAGAAATAAGGAAGTAAATGGTTCTGCCTTTCAGTTTTTGGAACTGCACGAGGAGAGGCAGCAGCTGGAGCTGAGCAGGGGAAGGGCAGAGCTGTAATCAAGATGCTCATTTTTTGGCAAGCCCCAGATGCAGATCAAGAAATGCAAAGTTTGTGCTGACGAGGAGACAAGGGGCTCAGTTCTCATCCAGCAGAGGGTAAATTAAAAAATAATTATGGAGAACAGCAATTTCTCTCAAAGGGTTCAATGCCTTGCATATTTACCCCAGAGTTATTTTCTTTCTGTAGATGAAATAGAAAGGTCTGGGGATGTTTAATGCCTTTGATTCCTCTAACATCCCTACCCTGCCCACAGGCAGGACCCCTCTGGCTGGCAAGCATGAGCTGGTCTGGAATGGGAGTTTTCCAGGTGGTGTGGCTTAGGAGAGGTTGGAAGAGTATAAGCAAACTTGTAAATGAGTGGAACTCCCAGGCAAGGAAACCCAGAAACAACAAAGACAGATTTTGCTCGTTTGGCATTTCTATGGACTGGGAGAATTCAGTTTTGGGGAAACGGACATGAGCATGATTTGCACACCTTAGTGAATATTGAACAAGTTTCTCAGGCTCGTCCTAGAAATATCCAGGCAGCCCTACTGCTGAATCATGGGTTCAGTTCTGTGTAACATGAAATCAGTAAAGAAATCTGTGTCTTTGGTCTCGGGCCCTTTGGACAACCTCACATTAAATCCTGATGTTACCCCTGTGTGGTCTGTTCTTTGTCTGCCCCAGCCAGTAACTGAGATAGGTCCATAAAGAGCGTGGATTTAAGGAGAAAGTACAGGTTCTTGGACAGTTAAGTGGTTTTTATTTTGTATTTCCATTGCACTATACATTACAGCATAGGCTGCTCTTCAGTATATCATGGGAATGCAGAGAAAATATGAATAGCTTGGCTCATAGATTTAAAAGCACTGGATGATTCTGTGTGTGCTCCCACCTCCTCTTTGAAATTATCCTCAGCATAAAACATGTATTTACATTCAGATCAGAAGTATCCACAAGAGGCATGCAGCTGTGGAATGTGTTACATATTGTAATTATAAAGATATATTTGTTCCCTTTCCCTGGGAAAATTCTGTTATTGATTTGTTCTCACTTCTGCTCACCTTCGCCAAAGCAGTGGAGGTAGGGGGATTTTATGGGAAACAACGTTAATTGCCTCATCTCTGGGGAAGAAATACAGCCACTGAAAACCTCACTTACAACTGGGTAACAATTCCTCCAAACAGACTCAGAATAATGATCCAAGCCACGTTCTTTCTTAATTAAGACTGTGGTTATAGATGGTTACCGGGATGCTTGGAAGGTTTTGGCAAAAGAGAAAGCCTAGAAAGTTAAAGGGGAAAAAACGTAATGTCGAGAACACATTTTTAAAATCTAATGAAAGCTGTAGCTTCTCTAAATTGTTTTGAGAACAGGAGTTTTCCAGCAGATTCAAAGCCATCTGATAAACCTGGACAAAAGCTTGAATTTTACTTTTAATCCTTCAAAAAAAGAAGCAACAAAGAGTCAAAAGACCAAAAAGAGAACCAACTCAATCCGCAGACCCCACAAAGAGATCTCTGTGGAACATTCTGACCCCCAGACTTGGCTCTTGTTTTCCTGGACATCAATGGAGACAAACTCCACCAGAACGAGCAGCTGAGGCCAGGGAGCACACGAGGTGTGTCAGTCCAGGGTTAGCTGCATGAACAGAGAGGATCTGTAGGCTTTGAACCTTCTTTTCACCTCTCCTGGAGGCAGTGTCCCAGAATTGCTCATGGGTTGGATTGCTTTGGAAAGCAGTAATGAGTATGAGGAGCTGTGATGTTGGCTGTTTTTCTTGAGCTGCAGGCCTTTTTCAGTTCTGAAATACAAGTGCCTCCAAAATTACTGCAGCAATATGGATATTGTTACTGGAAAGTTCTTTGTGGTTGATATAACCCTTCTATTCCAGTTTGTTTTAGGAAGGGTTACATTATGCCCATTTAGGAAAAAAAGAAATAGAGGTGAGAAAAAACAAACCCTGTGTTGCAGAGAACGTTGCATCAGATAAATAGATCCATTTTCTTGGCAGAATAACAACATTTTTCCTTCTTTGATATGGGGCAAATGGAACTGCTGAGATGTGTTCTCTTCTGAGATTAGAGATGTATTTGGATCCCAGAGCTCCCCTCCATCACAAGTTAGTATTAACAAAGCCACAAAAGCCTCTCTGCTCTAAGCACTGCTACTACTGCTATTAAAGAGTGCTTCTACCTGAAAGTAGAACATGAATGGCTCTGGCTTTTCATCCACAAAGAAATGTATTCAGCTCCTTTGCTGAAACGCTTCAATCATGATGTTTGTTCTGCTGTGGTTTAGATGAAGACAGCACAAAGGTTCTCTCACTTATACACCCCCAAGAGGAACATCTTCTCCCCTCTCATCTCAGCATCCACCCAAGACAAGTATTCTTCTTTTCCCTATTTTGGTTTTTCCAGGTTTTTTTTTCTCCTTTCTTTTTTTTTTTTCCTTCCGCCTTGCAATTATCATAGGCACCTTTTGGCCCAGATGGTCTAGCCTTGGATGAAAATTAGATTTTAATTAATCTCTCACAAAAATTTCTACCTTGTGTGGATGATGTCACGTTCCCATTATCTAACCCTTAATAACTGATTATAGCCTAATTGAATGTACTAGAGGAAAAACGACAGGATGTCAGGATATAAAGTTCATTAAGGAAAATCAATTTGCAAGGCTTTAAATTGCATTAAGGGCTACCCTTTAAATCATCTAATGTATTTCTTCCTGGTTTGGGAAGGTAAATAGGCACATTGTGGAGAAATATGTGCAAGGAGAAGTGGTAGGTTTTGTGGGTAAATTAAATTGCAAATGACTGAAGATCAGACAACAATTCCATTATCAATGACAAGCTGCCAAGGTACTCAAAGAAATACTTTGCCAAGTGCCTTGTGTTTTCCATTTCTTTGTCATTTAAAAATAAATAAATCTTGCTTGGAGGCTGGACTGAGATCTCTCTCATGTTATTAAAAAAGCCAACCGAGAAGGGTTAATGAATATCAACTCCATTACTCGTTCTCCAGGATGGATTTGGCAGCCCCTTTCCATGCCAGACCGGATGTTTTCATCTTTTCCAAGTCTACAAACAGTGGAAGCTGCTCAGAGTCATATTCCTGGCACCAGCAGCAGCTTGGATGCATTTCAATTCGTGTCTTTTGTGCTCTGGAGTGAATTCATACCTTTGTGAATTGTTTAACCAAAACAGGCAGGGGGAGAGAACCTCAGCTTGGCAGGCAGCTCCTGGGGCTTGATTGAGGTGGTGGTGACACCCTGGTGACAGCTGATGTCCCATGGAACTGGAACACAACAGGCACACGGGTGTTGGTGGCAGGGCTCCGGGTACCTGCACCTGCACCTGTACCTGGAACAGCTCCAGGAGGGAAGGTAAGGATGCTGAATAGATCCTGAGGGGTGGGAAGGAGGAGAAGGATGATTACTGCACCCTGAGGGTGGGGAAGGAAGATAAGGATGGTTACTGGACCCTGAGGGTGGACCAGCCTGTGTTACCTCGCATGTACTGCTGTGGCCTGGCTAGTACTGGACCATCCCTTGCAAAAATGGGTTTGTTCAAAACCTAAATAAAGTTACAGGAAACCCCCACAGCATTACAAGGTGAATTCACTCAGATTCCATTGTGCAACAGAATTTTTTCTCTCCAGTGCCCAGGTTTCTTCTTGATGTTGTTTTGGGCTGGATTTGGGGATCATAATAAGGGCTGGTCCATTTATACCCCTTCTCTTTTAGCCTTTGGCATTCACACATTCCCAGCACTGACAAAGGTTCCCCTCCTGCACCTGATTTATTTCCAGTCCTGCTGTGTTGACTGCAAAGGTACATGAAGAGACATCCCCAAAATAAACCCAGCATCATGGATCTGAGCCAGTCTCATTCTCCTCCTGGAATTCTTTGTCCAAGATCCAGCTGCCCACCAGAATTCCATGGTCTTCCTTGGCCTCAGTGGGATGAGGAACCCAGAGATCTCAGTATGCAAAAGCAGCCTCCTGTTTATTGTGATTCTCAGGAAAGATAATTAATTAGGACTTCAAAGGAAGGAGGTGGCATGTGTAGCATAAGCTTTAAGTCACATTTTGTCACCTCCCCAGAAGTTGTGCAAAGAGGGGCGAATTGGTACACTGTGTCTTCCTCTTTGAGAGGGTTTATACAGAGATTTTTAATTACTTTGGAGATTTATTAAATGTAATTTTGTATGATGGCATCTGGTACAAACTGGATGCCTCGCTTTGATCTGCTGGGGAAGAGAGGGTGACAGTTTTCTTCAAATGAAGAGTAACATCAGCAGAAAAACAGAGAGGGAATTAACATATCGGAGCATCACTTTTCTTGTAATCATCACCCTATTAAATATGGAGGGGAGGATTTTGAAAATCAAGTTTGCATTTTGAACAACGTTGCTGGGGCTGAGTTGCCCTCATTAGCTATTTTGTATTAAAGTTTATAAAAAGCCTGATGCTGACAAGCATTGGAAATGCTTTTTTAAATCCTGTTTTTAATCATTTTAGATCACCTACTAAATATCTTTTAATATTTTAATGGGTCTCTCATTCATAGTAAAAGAGGTGAATAAATTGAATGAGAAAATAAAAATGCAAAAATCTTCTCAGGCTTTTGCTCCTCGTAACGGCACCAGAATGAAATTTATGGTGCATCTGTGTTTTGCTTTACGTACAATTTGCAACCATATTTTTGCATATTTGATGTGACTGGGAAAGTATGCTGCATATTTTTGCAATGAATTTGCATTCCAGGTACTATTTTTTGGTCAGTTTTCTTCTAAATCTCACATGACCCTGAGGCCATTTAGGGACCCCCTTTTTTTTTTATTCAGGATTTTATGACATTCCCAGTGTTTTCCCTGAGTGTAAATACGATGCATCCAAATACACAGATGCTCACTTTTATGTTTTATCATCCCACAGATGAACTCCCAGTGAACATTTTCATTTTGAATAGGTTCCATTTTGTTAGCTTTATTTTCAAACCTACAAGTTTGGGGAATGTTAAAGAGGGAGAAGATACTTTTTATAATTCTCTTTGTTTATCGTGAAGACAGATAAAAATTCCTACAAATATTCATTGAAGCCTTTCTTCATTGAAGGCTTTTATTTGTAAGGGATATAATATCTATGTTTTGTGTGCCAAAAGCATCAGGTTAATTTTTTCCAGGGGACTCACTAAATCCTTTCTTTCAGGAAAAAGTTGCTACTGGAGGATTCCTGTTTTTTCCAGGCACTGATTCCATGTGAGAAATCAGAGACAAGGGGAAGACCAACATCCTTGCATTGACGACTCTTCTCTCAGACGATTGAAGGGGGCCTTTAAATATGGTCACTCTGCTTAATTATGATTTTGTACTGTTCTTTTAATTGAAGATTTGGTGTGCTGCAGCATCTCCACCAGAGGAGCCATCAAATTTGGGATAAAGCTCTTTGGCCACCAATCCCAGTCTGTGCCACGTACTGGGGCCTTGGCAGCTCATCTCAGTGAGTCAGGGAATCATTAAAGTTGGAAAAAACTTCAAGATCTTCAAGTCCAACCTCTGGCTGAATCCCCCATACCCCCAGTAACCTGCAGCACTGACATCTCTACACAATTTATGGGCACTTCCAGGGATGGAGACTCCACCACTCCACAACCTTTTGAGAGAAGAAATGCCTTCTGTTTTGTTTCAAGAGCTCTCTAAGCCCTCCCCTTGACTTCATTTGCATCAGGACAGCAAAGGAAAGGAGAAGAAGGACCCAGCAGTGTGTGGTACCAAAAAAGGCATCTCTTGGTCCCTCTCTGCTATGATTGGCAGAGGGGGTTTTGCAGGTGGGGAAAGACAGCTACCAGCAGGAAATGGCACATCCTTGTGCCCTGTCCCTTGTGCATCCTGAGCCTGCAGGCTCCTGATAATTTGAAGGCACATTGGCAGTGATAGCCTCCTCTTTGTTTCTACACAGCTCAGCAGAATCCCTGTCACTTGAGGCAACTGTGAAAATATATAATCAGGCAGCCCAGGGTTCTCATTTTCATAAGAGTTGGGAGACCTCTGGAAAGTAATCTTAGTGAAAACATAATAATTATGGTGGATTTGCTCTTTGCAATTAGGAATTTTTGTCAGGCAAGGATTGCTGGTTAGCATGACAAAAAGAGAAATACAGAGCAGAGCTGTGGCAGGAGAACAGTAAAAGTGGTAAGAAATGAGAGGGAAAGCAGGGCTTTGTTGGGTTTGGGACAGTGAGAGGAGTGATAAGAAAATCCATTGTGTGTTTTCCATCCTGCTGGAAATCAGTGGAGTTTAGGCAGTGTGGTTGTGCTGCAGGGGTGGCAGGGAGAGGGAGGCAATCTGATAAATGAAATGATGCATAATTCAGTGCTGCAAGGGCAGTGTAGGAAAACAGTATCATCTCCAGACAAATTAATCTGTCTTAGGTTTATGACTGTCTCAAGGCCGTTTGTTTCATTGTCAGTTCAGTCACAGGTAGAGATGTGATTATTATTTCAAATGAAAAGTTCTTTTCCAACAGCCATTTTTGGAAACTGCTGTCTCAGAGCACAGTCCCTTCCCTGAAGTAATGCTTTCATTTGGAAGTACAATAGCAACTGTCAGTTTTGCTTCCTTTTGTTTTATTTCCATCATCTCAGTGTTATCATTTCAGGAAGGAAATGTGTCAGTGAGCAGCCAGTGCCAGATGTCTGAACTTTCACTTGTCATTTGAGGTGTTGGCAGCACCGCTCGCCCACCCCAGCCACAACCAGCTGCAAGAAGCTGGCTCTACCCACAAAATGCAACAAATTCAAAAGACAGAAGGGGAAAGGAATATTGTGGCACTTTGCAGGAGACTGAGGCATGGAGAAGTTTGGTCCCCTGCCCACGAAGATGCCAGGGATCTGTTGGAGACCCTTGTGCAGCTCTGGAAGAATCTGTCTGCACACTGTGAATAAAGTCACTCAGCAAGGGCTGGTGCAGCTGGGCCTGGAGGCTTGAGCTCAATGGACTGGCCTGAACCCCCTGAATTTATGATATCCCATCTTTGACAGCACTCAGGTTGACTCTGGATGCCACTAGAATGGATTAATGATAAATAATGAGTTTAATATAAGATATTTTGAATGGTAATGTGTATAATTATTATACATAACATAACGTAATACTGTACCATGACATAATAGATGTTAAATATAATATGTGATAGTACAATTATAAACTCCAAGTACCTGTTCAGCTTCTGGAGGGATTTCCATTTTCTCTCCTTTTATAGAATCATAGAAGGACAGAACAGTTTGGGTTGAAGGGACCTTCAGTCTCATCCAGTCCCACCTGTGACCTTTTCACGTGGGTGAGCACAGCTGGGCAGGAGTTCAAATGTGAACAAGCTGCATCCAGGGGCAGATGGAGGTGGAGGAAAGAGTTGTTTCAGCCTCAGCATTAGGGATTCCACTGTGTGAAAATGGAAGGTACAGCAGCTTTTGTTCTCTCTAGGACCAGACATGCCAGGAGCATGTCTGTGGCTCTTATCCCTCAGGCTATCTGACAGAATTACAGATATTTCCTGCACTGTGGTGACACACTGAACATCCACACACCTCATTCATGTCTCATTGCTCACAAACAGGGTCATGGCTTTAACATCCAGGGACAGAAAAATGTCCTTTGAATTAGGCCAGCCCTTGTTCTGTGCTTTTTTATCGAGCTCTTTGCCCATTACAAGAGGGTTTTTCTGGAAACAATGGAAGGCAGCAGATAAGGAAGCAGGCTACAACAGATAGGAGCACTTAGTTTCTGTCAGGAGACAAGCAGCTCCCTTCCTCCCTGATATAATGCCTAAACAACTAGAACAAATGCACATTTTCATTCACCAAGTTCCTTCAGTGATGGAGCTGATAAAATCTGGAATGTTCATCCTGAGCCAGTGGCAGTGGGAGAGGAGAAGGAGCTCTTTCTCAGTGGCTAGCAAACAAAGGGAAGAGGAAAAAATCCTGACATTGCCCGGTGGGAAGCAAACGGGATAAAATTCAGGGAAGAAAGGTCTTGGGAGCAATGCTGTGATTTAAAAATTATAGAATTCCAAACTGGTTTGGAGAGGAAGGATCATTAAAGCCCATCCAGTGCCACCCCTGCCATGGACAGGGACACCTTCCACTATCCCAGGGTGCTCCAGCCTGGCCTTGGACACTTCCAGGGATCCAGGGGCAGCCACAGCTTCTCTGAGCACCCTGTGCCAGGGGCTCACCACCCTCACAGGGAAGGGAAGAGGGGTAGGAATGTTCTCAAATTTTCCTTTTTTTTTAAAAAAGAGAAAAATTATATCTGCTTCCCTCATCTTACTGGAAAATCTGCTATAGGAAGTAAGCAAATTTAAACAGCCAAATCAGTATGGGCAGGTCTGAAATTATCTATTTAATTAGGTTTTATGCTTTGAATCCGCAAATGTTGGTATTCATTTATACTTAATTTTACAGAGCCGCCAGCAAAATGTGCTGTGAAGGAACCAATAGTGTGTGTTGCTCACTTATTTCAGATTGGACCCAGAGTGTTTTAGGGCTCAGCTGAGGTTTATGGAAGGTTTGGGAGAAGAAACAGCACCACATTTCCAGATTAGTGCAGGTGGAGAAAATTTCCTCTCTCAAGAGTGGTTCATGGCTCTTTTCCCAGTGAAAACTGTAGTTAAAAGTATTGGTTGAAACATTTCTAAAGCCAGTAGTTTTTTCTTTACAGAATATTTCATGTTAATAATAAATGATTATGCAACGTGTTCCATCTGCTTTGATGTTATCTTTTACAAGCCCATAAAAAGAGAGATTTCCAGAATAATATTTAAATATTATTAAAAAAAAAAAAAGGAATAAAGAAATTGTTAGTTTCTCACCATAATATATTTATTTGAGGAGTTGAAATTGCCTCATAATCATAACAAACCAAAATTACTCTTTGTGTGGCCATCAAGACTGAGTCTATATTTCTAAACATTTCATTTCTGAGGGTCTTGGAAATCAGACTTTGTTCTTTGTGCACTGAAATATAAATAAATATTGTGCATCAATTTTAAACTTTTGTTTCACAGGATAAGGCTTATAAAAATATCTCTTACTTCACTTGCTAATATCCAAAGTAGGTGAAGAAGCATTAAGCTAGAGCACATAAACACAGCAGAAATGTAAATGAAAGAATTCTGGGAACAAGTGCTGCCTGAAGACATCCCCACCACACAGTGATATATATTTCCTCAAAAATAACTTGAAGATCTTTCTCTGCCTCCTGCACATTATAAAACACTCAGGGAAATATAGATGAAGTCCTGGAATGCATTTAGATCATTATTTGCCGTGACAACAATGCAATTCTCTGAACAGTGTGCATGTCATATATACAGAGGCAGTGGAATAAATAAGGCATCTATTGCATTAGGAAAAAAACTACATGTCAGGATTCAGGGGCTTGGGAGAATAATGGGGACAGGAAGAAATCCCCTCAAAGAGATTATGAGAGTAATTGAATTGATTGATTGAATCCAACTGACGCTGTGAATAGTTGGTGAAGATTCAGTGAATAATTGCTGGCAATAATTTTGTTTTCTGCAATGCAATACAGTGTTATACAAGTATATCAACAGTGGGGTAAACAAATCTTGATAAGCCACTGCCCTCAGTGAAGTGCTACTGTCAGGGCAGTCTCTGCTTGGTACAGGGCTCACAGAAACACTGAATAATCCCTTTGAGGAGTCGTGGAATCATCCAATGCCACCCCTGCCATGGGCAGGGACACCTTCCACTATCCCAGGTTGATCCAAGCGCCATCCAACCCAGCCTTGGACACTGCCAGGGATCCAGGGGCAGCCACAGTTTAACTTCAGAGTCTGAGAAGGTTATGCCATTTCCAAGAACCTGCTGATGGCTGGGTTTGTTCTCAGCCTTACAGACATTGTGGTGTAACAACAAATCCAGTGATCATAGAGCAGAGGGGTCCTCATGGCATCAGGATGTGCCTGAGTCAGTGGAGAAGTGACAAGGACAAATCTCACTGCAATGACCATTCCTGTTGTCCTTTATCAGCTGTGGAAGAGACAGGAATGGAAAGCTGGAATTTTTGGCTTGGAAGTGGCTGATGGCAGATCGGAATTTCATGTCCATTTTAAAACGGAGAAGGGCTGGGAAAATAGGAAGCAAAGTTGTAAAAAAGGATGCAGTAAATGCCATGCTTCATGTCTGCATGTTTGGGGGTCATTAGGTCCGTGCTAATCACTGGGACTAAGGTTCATTAGACAGCACTAATGATGCTTCTGTCTCAGGGATCAGTGAGCCAAGGGGAAGAATGTTCTTCAGATTGCACTGAGGACTGGATTAAGGACTGATCCACCCCAAAAATCTGTGCCTGTAGCATTTGGGCCATTTGGACTCTTCTACCTACAGCACTTCTGGTGGTTCTGCCAAATTCTGCAGCACCAACAGTCTGGGATCAGCCAAGTCTCATGGCACAAACCAGAACAAACAAACCCCAATTAAAGGGCAGTCAAAAACCATTCAGCATCAAACCTTTACGAGCAGCAATTTGTAAAGCTCCATGTCTGTCATGCTGGAAACAGATTGCTCTGATTGAATTAATTTTTTGGGGATGTGATTAGGAGTCACTGACATGAAATCAAGTGTGATAAATATCAATAATTGAATATTGGATCAGTTTTCCTAGGACAGCTTAATTCCATTCACCCTGATTTGAAAACCTCACCCTTAATAATGTTTTGTCTGTGTTTCTTTATAAATTGTGTTTTCACCAATCTTGATATTAAAAAACCCTCTGTAATAAAGTGCCTCAGAAATCCTGGCTGCTTTACAGTTTTTGTTTGGCCTACTTTGGAGATTAGTTTAATTTAGGTGATATTTGATTTCCCTGCTGCTGGTGGTGTGTTATTTTGTTTTTCTTCAGTTTCTCTTTTTTCCTGCTTCTTGTGGAGATTAGCTTTCTATAAACATGTTATCTATAACATAAATCAAAGAAGCTGGAAATAGTAATATAGTATGGTCATGTATATTCATGGTTGTTTGATGAAGGAAAGACATTAACATATTTCTAAATTCTCTATTATTCCCTTCAATTTCTTTTTTCCATAAAAAGAGAAAGAAGAAAAATGTTCTGGTAAATTCACATATCTAGGAGAGTAAAATTATCAAAAACAGGTAGGGCAATAATCTTCTCTCTAATTTGGTGATTTGTAAATTATTGTGGAAAAAGCTGGGGTATTTTTGGTTCTGTCGATCAGTTGTGAAGCAGACTTTACTCTTCTAATTAAGTGCAGTTTTTCCTTGTCCCCTTTACGTGGAGATTTAAGTGCTTTGGAAATGACCAGCAGCAGCACTTTGGGAAGCAGGAACAGCTCTGGGCCATCTGCTTATCCAGGAGAGGGAAAGGCTGGAATCCCACCTGGAGAATTCAGTGCTCCTGCTACCCTGAGCTCTTTCATGGTTTTCATACTTAAGAGTCACACCAGAGAGAAATCTATCCTGGTGCTACACTCTGTTCTCTGACATGGTGACAGAACTAAGTTCACTAAGTGAGGTAAATTCTTACTTAATTTAAAATCAGGGTCATTTTTCATTTCTTTACAAAACCTCAGTCATTCTGATCAACTTGATGGAGGTGCCTGAGAAGCTCCAGCTCTCCCTCATGCCTGAAGCTCTCATGTGAGCTGTGCCAGAGCTTTCCCTTGGTCAGGAGGTCCCAATTCCTGCATCCTTCAGGGTCACACACAGGCCTGTCTGTACACTGAGCATTCCACATACCCTTGATGGGGTGCTGGTCTGTGCAAGACGAGGTCAGCACCTCTGACAAGCTGGATTTACTGTTCCTGCATGGAAAAATGCCTGTTCAGGCTTGTTAGGGCTCCTAAGGATTCCCACTGGAGACAGGGGTGAAGGGTTTCACTGGATGTGAATGTTGAAATGACTTCAGTGATTGCAGAAATATTTGGCTCATTTATTGCTGAAGCTAAATCAACAAATCTCAGCAGACCACCTTTGAGCTAAATAAAACCATAGCTTCTCCTCTCCTTTAAATATTTTATACTTAAAACTGATTTTTTGCAGTAGCTCTGGTTCTGTCTGAGGTGGAGCAGATCAAAGGTGAGATTTTCTGCTCATGGGATATCTGTGATTCGACAAAAAAAAGAGGGAGAGGTCATTCCTGCATCTGTGAAAGAAAAATTGGAGTTCTGAAAGCTGCCCAAAGAGGGGGAAAAAAAAGAGAAAAAGATAAAAGCAGCTTGGCAATAAATGAAACTGTAAAGCCTGCAGTGAGCTAGGGGCTGTGCCCAGGTTCTGGGGGTCCCCTGCCCAGCCCCTCTCTGTTCTGTCACCATCCCCAGCCCAGAGCAGCATCCAGGACAGCCAGGACAGGAGATTTTGGTTTCTGCTCCACCATCAGCTTTACCTTCAGAGCCTGAGAGTGTGCCAGGAGCTCTCCAGGTTTCTGCAAGCGTGAGAGGTAGGAGGGAAGCCCTGATTAACCCAAGGTTCCTTTGCAAGGCTTTTATCACTGCCTTGTTGAATGAGATAAGTGAAGTGAGACTTAGCACTGCAAGCTCAGATAAGCCTGAAGAAAGGAAAAACTGACAATTACCAGTTTGATCTAATAATGCAGTAATGTGAGAAACTGAATTTAATACACAGGAAAACAATATGAGGCAATGGTGATACTATAATTAAGTAAATAACTTAATACATACATGTTTAATTAAACCCCCCATTTATCTGAGAACACTCTCTCTGTTTGGAACAGCAATTTGAAATCACTAAAGCTCAAGCTGAACAATATAATTTTCATTTAATACTAATCTTGGACCAGCACATTGAAGACATTCATTCAGCACAGTGGAAATTAGATTTTCAGGGAACTGTATCGCGGGTTGTCTCCTGGATCCCAAACTGTGAAATTGTGGATCATGGAAGCCCAGCACATAATTACCCTGCTTGCATAATGCAGTGTCCTGACTCTGGAATAATATTGTAAGGGTTTATATTTGTAATCCCTAGAGCTTTGAAAAAATCCCACATTTAATTCAAGATGGAATTTGGAATTGTCAAATTTAATTTTAAAATACATTCATATTGAATAAAATGCCAGTAAATAAGTTGCACTGTGTTTCCTTTGATGTTTTATACAGTTTATTTATAGAAACTTGGAAAAATAGTATAGTAATGAAAAATTAACCCTTCCCTTCCCTTCCCTTCCCTTCCCTTCCCTTCCCTTCCCTTCCCTTCCCTTCCCTTCCCTTCCCTTCCCTTCCCTTCCCTTCCCTTCCCTTCCCTTCCCTTCCCTCCCCTCCCCTCTCATTTGGGATTTTTTTGTGATTAGTTGGTTGTTGTGGAGTTAACTTATAGAAAATTGTGTGCATTTTACCAAATGCTTCCAGAACCAAGGGTCAAGCAAAATTTACCCATGAAAATGCAGATAATAGGAAAAAATACAAATTACCATTTCAGAGTAACAGGGTGTGAAGTGAAGTTGGATTTGTGGAATGGTGTGTTCCAAGGCATTTCTGATCAGTTCCAAGAACAGCTTGGGGCTTAATCACTTAATTATCTCATCACATTCATTCTTTTCATACTTTCACTGATATTTTTCTCTTTGTTTCTGTTTTAATTTTGCAAGAATTAGAAAAAGGCTTATAGAATTAAAAACTTGGCTTCAGCTCTCATAGAAGCTTCTAGAACGTGATGTTTTTCCTTTGAAAGTCATCAAGCTTGACCTCAACTTTCTTACCAGAACTCTTAATCCACTTACTGGAAAGAATGAGGCATTTCACTGACTTTTCTTTTATTGGAGTTTCCACATGTCCCCTCTCGTTTCCTCAGCTGAGCACTTAAGCTGCTTCCCAGGAAGTTGTAAATATCATTTTGTCAATGTTGCTTTTGGGTTGCTCAGGTTTTTGATAGCCTCAGTTATTTGGAAGGTGTGGACCTTCTAGAGTGGGTGATGGAGCCAATAGAATTGTGGATTGGGTTGAGCTGGGAGGGACCTTAAAGCCCATCCAGTTCCATCCCTGCCATGGGCAGGGACACCTCCCACTAGCCCAGATTGCTCCAAACCCTGTCCAACCTGGCCTTGGACACCTCCAGTTTCATTCTTCCTCCTTGTTCCTTCCTTTTTCCAGCTTGCTGTTCCCCCTGTGGGAATTTTGAATTAAATATATCATTGCAGACATTTATATCCTTACATTTATATAACAAAAAATATAAATGAAAGCTGCTGCTGCTGGTCCTGGTGAATGGGTATTCCACAGAGGCAGGCTGAGCAGGAGGAAACACCTTTTTGGACAAGGGAAACTCCAGCTGAGTTGTGAAAGCAGGAATTCCTACCACAGTGAGTAGTTGAGTAGTAAAGCCATCAGATCCAGTGAAAAGTCAGGAGTAACCTGGGAATCCAGCTGGAGCCCAGCCAGTCTTTTTTTGGGAAGACTTTGGGGTATTGTAGAAGTATCTGCTTTTGATGATTAACTGTGTCTTGGACAAGGTAATCCCTCCAAGGGCTGTCTCCTTGATTTCCAGGACACAGCAGAACTTCCTCAAACTGGGAGATGTTTTGGAGCAGTCTGCCACTCCTGGTGATTTATGGGAACAAAAGCCAAGAGGGAGGGACAGAGAACAACTCCCCCCATCCTCCTTTTCCTGCTTCTAATCTCGGGGTGCCTCTTCCTCAACCCCTGCGAGGGAAACTCCTAAAAAACCAGGAGCTCTCCCACCCCTGCTGTCTCAAGGACCTTGCCATCAGTGTTGTTGTGCCATGCAAATAAAATGTAGAGAAGGTGAAGGCTTTGGTGCAGGAAGGACACAACGTGGGTGTTGCTGATGTTTGAAGCTGTCACTGGGGGTTTTTCAGTGTTAAATCTGAAACTTTAAAAACTTTCAATGAATTTCCTGTTCTGTCTTCAGTTTCTTCAATTTGTTCAACAAATTATTTCAAGATGTAAACCCAATTCTTAGAGGAAAACAGTAAGAATAACAAAACATAATACCAGCAAAATTTAAATTTGGTTGAAATTAAATGTTTCAGGGATCCAATACAACTTGGGGGAACTTTAGATCTGAAATTTCTCAACTTCTGCCTTTTGTTCCTGTTCAGGATAGATTTTCCTCCCAAAGTTCTTGTAGAGCTTGTGATGTGTTTTTGCCATGCTCTCTTTAATAATGTTCTAACCTCGGGTGGTCCCCAGATTAAATGATTGTTTCAGAGGATTTGTAGAGGGAGCAGCAGATGTTCTAAATTCTATTTCTTTGGAAACTCTATTATTTCCTTGTCATCTTGGCAACTGGTTCTTTATTGGTTTCTCTCTCTTTCCCTAAACAAGCCCAACATACCTCAGCCCCCAACATTTTGATGACCAGAAAAATCCCACCCCACTTGAGGCCTCACCATGGAACTGGGAAAAGGCTCCATTCAGCGGAGATTTTCTGCACAGTTTTCATTAAATTCATGATAGGATTCCAGTTAGTTTTCAGCTGGGGCTAAAACCTCAGGGGGATAACATTTCCTGCTCCCCCAGCACAGCCAACCTGCGCCTGGTTCTTGCTTAAAATCTGCTGCATCTGTTCTCATGAAACAGGATTTTCAAAATGCTTGGTGCCAACTGCAGGTCCTTCTTTTTGCTCTGTAACATCAGGTGGGGCTGGTGAAATACAATTACTGGGATGGTTCTGATGAGGTCAGTCCTGCATGTGTTGGTATTTGGATGAAATTAACTGTTGAAGGTATAAAAGGGGAGGGTTTTCTACAATAAAGTGATTTCCTTCTCATGCACAGGGGTGGCTGTGTCGCATTGTTCCTGTATTGCTAAAATTGTGTATTTAAAAACACCACAGTGAGTGAGGTGGTAAAATCTTTGGGAAGTACGTGATCTAAATGACTACCTTGTAGGAAAATAGATTTTCTGTAAAAAACCTAAAATTTATTTAAATCAACCTGTGCAACCAAAGTCATGCACATCACTGGGAGCATAATACCCATGAAATCTCTGCTCACCACAACCAGAACAACACATGGCCCTCAAGGCTCCTGATTCCCTGTGCATGTGGAGCATTTCAGGGACAGAATTAGGGATGGGAGAAGAGCAAAACAGCTGAAAGAGTCTTGGGTGATTTTCCAGCTTGAGTGGCTTTTCCAGCCATGCTAAAATAATGCAAACATAAATGTCTCATATTTTGCATCAAGCTGAACCACTTTATTATTAGCTTTCATATTCTTTAGTCTTTGATTACTTCTCCTAGGTGTTACTTATTATATCCTAGAATCCCAGAATGGTTTAGCTCATCCAGTGCCATGGGCAGGGACGCCTTCCCCTATCCCATGTTGCTCCAAGCCCCATCCAGCCTGGCCTTGGACACTGCCAGGGATCCAGGGGCAGCCACAGCTTCTCTGGGCACTCTGTGCCAGGGCCTCACCACCCTCACAGGGGAGAATTTCTTCCCAAAATCCCATCTAACCCTGCCCTCTGGCAGTGGGAAGCCATTCCTGGTGTCCTGTCCCTCCATCCCTTGTAAACAACCTCTCATCCATGAGGTTTCTCACAATTGAAGCATAAGGGGACTGTACCAATTTAACCAACTGGTGTTTTAAACAAAATTGGTTATATCAATGTGCCTCTCCATTAATTTCTAATTTAATAGTTGTCTCTGACAGTGGTTAGAATTTCATGATGGGTAACTATCATGAAGAGACAAAATGTCCCAAGAACCCCTTCTCTGGGAATTACCCAGGAGAAAACAGGATTTCTGTTCATGAGGTTTGAACAGAATCAAGAAATTGCTTGTTTATTGAGAATCTTCTTTGGATTGTTAGCAGGCCCATCACAGCTGAAATTCAGACTCTTATCTCTTGGGGGCTTTTTTGTTTTCTTTTTAACCTTTCAGGATAATATATTTTTAAAAAAATCTAACTCTGAAAAAAAGTCACATTTTGGGAGTAAAACTTTCCTGATATGAGGGCACTTTTGGAAAGAATCTCTGATTGCAACAAGCTGAGCCCTGTAAAACAATTTCAAGAGAGTTTGGGCACCAAAATAACTCTTTTACATCATGAAACATGGACTCAACAGAGACATTTAGCTCTGCAGCACTACCCACAGCCAGCCAGCATCTCAGATAATTGCTTCTAAGGCTCTATCCATAAGGGAATTTGATTTTATCACTGCTTTCCTTGCTAACATCCCCCTCTGCTCCAAAGTTGCTAACCACCATTTCATCTCAGATTGTCAAACTAATTAATGTAATTAAGTTGAACCCAGGCTGCCACCTACAGCTGTAGGTGGCAAAGCCATTTTTATGGAGTTTGTGCCTTTGGTCCACCAGAGCTTGGACATTTCCTGAAATATCATTGGCATCTTCCCTTGGAGGAAGAAAAGCCAGGGTGAACTTCTTGTGCTGGAGCTCTGCTGAGGGACAGCCCCTCCTGTGTGCCTCTTGCTCTGATTTTGGGCAAGGGAGGCACATCAGGCTTGGGATGAAGGTGATTTGCAGAGGTTTGGTCAGCTCTGAGCTTTCCCTGCTGGCTAAAATGTCTTTGTGAGGAAAGGGAAGGACGGGGGTGCCCATGAGCTGTGAGGAGCAGAGCCCTTTGGGGGATGGGGTGCCTGTAGCCCCTCTCAGCTGGGGAAGGCACAGGGACATCACCTTTCCAGAAGAGGTCACTGCTTTATCCCTCTTCCCACCAGGGAATGGACAACGTGGCTGTCAGGATGCTTTACAGCAGGGTGCACGGGAAACTGGAGTTTTGGGGATGGTGATGTTGTTAAAGTGGTGTGATCTTTGTGTCAAGAGCAGTTGGGGGGCCCAGGTAATGGAGAACTCATGGTGTTCCCCAGTTTTCTTTCACTGCCATTTAACCTATAAAAATGCTCTCATCTCCAGCTGTACACTTTGGTATAAAATGGGAAAAAAGAAGTTTAACAGCCTTCTGTGGTTTCTGTTGCCTTCCCATCTGTCAGGGCTTTCTTTTATATGGAGCTGGCTGGCTTATATGAGTCACTGGGGAGGTTCTGCCTTGATTTATGTTGCAGTGTCATAAAGCAGGGTGTGCTCAATGCAATGCTATTAAAAGCTAATGATACAAGTAGAACAATAGAAGGTGGGACAATGCTAATACCTTTCTGAGAGCCTAGAAATAAACCTTCCTCAAGTTTTCAATCTCTTAGTGTGAGTTACCCCCAATACCTCAAGGTTACATTTACATATTTTTAAATGGTTTGATATTTGTGCTGAATTCCTCACCACAGAGGAGGATGATGGTGCATGTGTGTTTTTTAACCACTGATTGATTTGTTCTCTATGAAACTTTTCAATTGTTCTAGCCACAAAGAGAACCCTCACCTCCCTGGAAATCATTCTTGAGTTTTGGTAGCTGAAAATCTGGTTTTAGGATTTAAAACCAAAATGCTGTGCTTTCTCCACAGGAAAATGAAGCAAGGAAGTTCCATCCTGCAGCTGGGAGTAATTCCCAGCTCCTGCCTGTTGGCACAGTGCTGCACAGACATCCTTCACTTATTGGGTCTGGCAGGGGAGAAGCTTAGCAGAATTTCAGGTGTCAAGCACAATTAGGTGTTAATTAAAATGATCCATTTGCCTGTCCCCCAAGGTCCCCTGCTCCAGTTCAATGACAACATGCAATAAAAATATCGGGGCACGTTTATTTTCCAGCTGTCCCTGTGACAGGGCATTTCTGGTTGATCAGTGAGTGACTGTGACAAATCTCCTGTGATACAGGGAGAGGGAAATCTTGTGACTCTACTAATTCACTTTTTCTTGGGTATCTGGGTGCTGGGAGGTTCTGCTGAAAGGAATTGACACTATACACACATATAATAGAATCCATGAGTACTCAGCATTACACACATAGTATCCAATTGCTGATATTAGATAATTAGGCTGTTTTTTCATTACCCCCACAGTAGGGAAAATTTGTCCTCTGTTTCTTTTCAGAATGAACCAATGCTTGACTTCTTGCCATATTCTTTGCTTTCATTCTTTCCTTTAAGGTTTAAAACCTTAAAAAAAATATTTTAAACCCTGTAAACCCTGTATTTCACTCCCTAATTGCTAAGCATTGCCATTTGAAATATTTATTTTCTATATTTTGATTTTTCTTATCTTCTGTGGCGTGAATTCCAATGTATTTGCACAGCTTAAAGTCCCACCATGCCGCAACCAACAGGAATGCAGGTATGACTCATATTTAGGAGTAGGAAGTGATCAATTCCTGCCCAAAGCCATAAGAGAATATTCTTATCTTTCCCACTGGGATTCAAAGCCCAGGAGCAGAAAAACAACCATATGACTTATGTGAATAATCATAATTTGCTGCTCCAGCTGGAGGGTAGATTGCTTCTTACTGATGGGTGACAATTTTTTGTCTTTGGGTTAAAGAAAAGGAGAAAAAGTTGTAAATGAAGGGAAAAAATGAAAGGAAAAGGAAAAAAAAGTTATAAAACATTAAAGAAAGTAGAGTTTGATCTGACTTAAATCTGCTTGGTGATATTACATGCTGAATATTAAGCTAAATTCAGCACATAAATGTATGTTCACCCCTTTTTTTTGTGGGATGGGAGTAATGGAAGAATGGGAATGGCACAATAACTTTTCCATGACACCTCTCTGTTTTTATTTTGTCTCCTAAACTCTGTATGTCTCATTTCCTTGCACCTTGAGCACTCCCTTCCAATCTCCCACTCCCTTCCAATCTCCCACTCCTTCCTCACACCGGCAGCTCAGTTTTCTCCAGGAGTACCTCCTCCTGGCCTGTGTCTTGTTGGATGATTCACCCACTTCTGCTGTGCCATGTTACCCCTGCATCCAAATGCATCTCACTCTAATTCTGTGTCACAGCTGATCCATCAGCATGAATCAAAGGCCATAAATTAATTACAGATTCATTTTTCTCTTAGCTGACTCTCCTCCACTCTGCATCACTGGGTTCTTCCTCTCTTCCTGTGTCCTTCACCCCATCCCTCTCCCTTTGTACTCTCATTTCCACTGGGATTTCTCCATTCCCAACCACCCACTCCTGACCTTAACCTTCTCCAGGACTTTTTGTGAGCTTTGTGTCAGCTTATTTGGAGCAGAAATTCAACTCCTGTTGGCACAGCAAATAAAATGGGGAGTATTGAATTCAGGTGGGAGAAGGTGTCATGGCAGTGCAAGACAGGCTGAAAACTTTTGGGGACAATGACTTAGACATTCAGAACTGTGACAAAGCTGAGGCAATTGATGCCATTGTAGACCCAGTCCTGTGGATTTTGAAGATGATGAGATCTGCTGTTTCAAAGTTATATTGTTACAGGCCAATCAAATGTCAGAGAAAGGCAGGAAACCGGGAATTTTTGTGTCGGAAATTCAAAGAGAGGAAGATTTGCCAGAGAGGATGCTCTCTTTTGCCTTTGGTTTTGCACCAGGATTACAGGATGTGAGATGGAATGCATCACAAATTAGCAAATTTTCCTTGCTGACAGCCTGGTGTTGAGGTGGTAAATGCTGGCAGAAGAGACGACAGAAAAAAGTCTGAAGTGTTAATTAGGCCTTGCTTTGTTTACCCAAAAAAGTCTGCAATGTTAAAAGAGACTGAAGAGAGCCAGGAAGCCAAATCCATGATGGAAGATGGGTGTCAGAGTACTTCTGTGCGTAATCTGTTTCTCTTTTGTGTTCAACAATGCAGAAACTTTTATGAGAGTGTTTGAAAAGCAGAAAGGATGGACCAAATGAGCTGCCCCTGGATCCCTGGAAGTGTCCCAGGCCAGGCTGGACAGGGCTTGGAGCTACCTGGGATAGTGGGAAGTGTGCCTGCCCATGGCAGGGGGTGGCACTGGATGGGCTTTAAGATCCCATCCAACCCAGGCCATTCAGAGATTCTGGGATTTTATGATTGGTGAACAAAGATAATTCCTGAAATTATTCAGGAATAAGGTGTCAGGGCAAATTAATAAGCAAGACAAGTCTGATATCCTGACAAAAAATATCTTTGAGTGAACAACTGTTCAACCAAATATTTACTGCTGGGAACAAATCACAAGATAAAAGATGGTCAAAAGCCACCAAAATAAATTCAAATTACATCAATAGGAGAAACTTCAGTGTCTGATGCTTAGGAACAAACACTGATGAAGGAGGAAACGCTTGAAAATCTTTATGAAAATCAGTTCTGTAGAAAATTGCCTTCTTTGGAGCGTCTCTCATCTGTGTGTTTGTGTTAGGATTAAAATTTTGCCTTTTCTTTTTTTTTTCTTTTCTTTTTTTTTTTTTTTTTTTTTTTGATCAATCATAAGATGTAAGAACAACCACATCAGCAGTTTTGTCAGCAGAGAACTGAAGAAAATATTCAAACATGTACTTAGCCTCAGCCTCGATGATATTTGAGGGTGGTTAAAAAGGCTTTTCAGGGAGAAATCCGATGCAATTAGCCAGCTTCCGATCTGCCTTATCAGCAAATCACATATTTGTGTGTGGAGACAAATGCTGACACACAGCTCTGCAAGTTTACTGAGTTTACTGCTAGACTGAACTGAAGAGATTAAAAAGGCATTTGAGGCAGAATCTGCAAAATGAGCCTGTTGATGAAAAAAGAATGAGTTCACTCTCACATTCCATCAAGCAGAGGAAGGTGTAGAGATCTGCAAGGGAGATGGAGAGGATTGTTTGCAAGAGCCTAGTGTAAAGGGAATGGCTTGCACTGCCAGAGGGCAGGGTCAGATGGATATTGGGAAGGAATTGTTCCCTGTAAGGGTGATGAGACCCTGGCACAGGGTGCTCAGAGAAGCTGTGGCTGCCCCTGGATCCCTGAGAGTGTCCCAGGCCAGGCTGGATGGGGCTTGGAGCAACCTGGGATAGTGAAAATGTCCCTGCCTGTGGCAGGGGGTTGGAAAGATGATTTTTAAGTTCCCTTCCAACCCAGTTCTGGAATCCCCTGATTCTGTGTTCCAGCAAATCCTGTGGTTTCACTGATACCACAGGATCCTTTCCTGCTTTCAGGGAACTTTTAAGAGTCACTTTTTTGATAATGCTCGTTCTAATTTAATTTTTGATCATTTCAGTATTTATTTTTACTCTGCAGACAGCTGTGCAGTCACTCCTGCTCCCAGACACCATCCTGGTCCAGGTTCTGCAGGTTCCACCAGATTCATCACCCCAGAAGGCACAAAATCCTTTATATTTCCTGAGAGCCTTGGACAGCAAAGTTGTCTTTCTTTGCCTTGGTGACACTCGAGACTGCTGTCACAAATTAATTAAAGGTGTGATGTGAACACGCTAATTAAACCCCATGAACACCTGCATGGATCCTCTCAGTCATAACTCACATCCCTTTAAATTGCTTTTGCATAATAACCTACTTTGGGACTGAGCAGACCTGAAAAGAGCCCTCCTGAAAGCAGCCAGGAAAAAAACCCCTCCCATGCAGGGGCTTTGGCTTGGCCATGGCCTTGGAACGGGGCCCAACCTCATCAAAAACGATGAGAATGTTTTAAGCACACTTGGGACAAGATAATTTCAAATGAAGGTGACACTTGTGGTCTGAGGCAGCCAGTGAAACACCATGATTTGGAGAGGACTCTGCTTGGGGACTGAAGATTTAGTGGCATGTCAAGCTCAAAGTCAACACAGCAGAATTTAATGCTGTGTAAATGGGAGCCAAAGACAAAGCCCTCGTGAATCCGTGGGATAGATGTGCACGTCTCCCACAGCTGCCCTCTCCAGCACCAGGGCTTTGCTCAGAAATAACCATTATTCCTAGCAAAAAAGAAAACACTATTGATTTTCAGTCCTCACTGAAGCTTCCTGAAGTATTTTTTTACATGAGGGAAAGCCTTTGCAGTTTTTGAATTAAAATTCTCTCTTTTTTTTTCTTTTTTTTTTTTTTTCCCGTTAAAAATCTGGTCAGGTGAAATTGTGAGCACAGCCAGAATTTGATGGATTTCAGACTGCTCCTTGAAGGAAGGAGTAAGTAAGGAATGGCTAATCCATGGCACACACAGATGTGCAGGGCCCCAAACAGCTGGAATGTCTCTGGCAGTCCGTGATACTGCTTTGTGATAGCCACACTGAGCTCCCTCTTTGGTTACCTTTAACTGCACGTTGTGATTTCACCTGGCAGCTTTCAGCTCTCCCCAGAAGCTGAAGGATGTGGATAAAACATGGGAAACACTGCAAGAAAACAAAGCTGTCTCTTGTAATATTTGAGAGCATTTTTTACGTGAGGTTTCTGTGGCGCTTTAGCAGAGCAGCGCTTGGTTAAAGCGGAGAGGTGATTTATTTATGAGTTTCAATGAAGTTGAGCTTGCTTTTTCCTCTTCCTTATAAACTAGACAGTCTTAGGAGTAAATAACATCCCATGCTGGGGAAGTGCAAGATAAATGCCTCTTCAAACCAGGGCACTCATCCTGGTATGGATTTTTTTTTTAATCCATTTTTAAACATATGTGATGCATATTCTCTATTTCCTTTCAGCCAGACTTCTCTCTTGCACCTGTCTTTCATTTCAGAGACATCCTATTTTCCCCAGTTTCATATCTATGTAGTGTCTTCTGAAAAGGCTGTGTTTACATTAGCTCAAAGCACGTTGACTTTGTTCCTACTTTTACTACACAAAAATTGTTAAACTTCCCTGCGAACACACTAATTATCACTGGATGCAATTATTTTTAAATCAGATGTCATTTATTCTGATTTTGTTTTGATCAGGAAACAGTTTCAACAAATTGCTTGGAGGATTGATTTCAATTAAACATATTTTTGAAAAACTTTAATCAAAAATTAATCCTTGATAAAAAAACCCAAAAGACTAAGCAAGCTAAATGCTTACAGGGTTTAAACAGTCTCAGCAGTTTCAGGGCTGAAAAGACTTGCCTCGTTTCCAGGTTTTCCTGCTTTGTTTTTCTGACTGAAAATAAAGGAAAAGAGAGAAGAGCTGAAATGACAAGCCTAAGTGCCTATTTGTTGATGCTTCCATTTTCTTGCTATGCTACCAAAAAGAAAAAAAAAAAAAAAGGAAAAAAATACTTGTGGCAAGAAGCCCTTTCAAATGAAGCTAAATTAAGTTGTTTGAAATGTGACCTTTGGCAAAACGTTTCAGTTTTTCTCATCCCCTTTGCATTCCCCCACCTCAATGCTGCTCCTGCTTGTAGAGCACAGCTAATTTAGAGCATCTGCCTCCGAACATGATGAGGTTGTTATGGAGAGAACTGCTGTGCTGGGGGATATTTCTGTGGAGAAGCAGAATCCCTCATTTGTTTGATGGAGGCTGCAAGGTGCCTGTGCCAAAGAGCTGAACCCAGCACAGCCAGTTTGCTGGGTCTGTTGGGAGTCTAAGGGATGACAAACCCAGGATCTGCCGGGCCAGACATTGCCACAGACTCCGCAGGGAGAGCGGGAGGATGAAAGCTGGGCCAGAGGCAAAGAGATAAGGAGAGACAGCAGGAAGCACTTAAAGAGCTTAAAAAACTTATGAGGTAGAAGGTTCTGGGGGTAGGAGCCGTCCCTGGGGAGGCTGCTGGTTAATTTGGGATCTGTTGGGATATTCACAGCATTTGGCTGGTTTGGAGGGGACTGTCTCCATGGCAGTGCTTTTCTGTCTGACTGATTATAGAAGTAGGAGAGGACCAAGGAACTCTGTTTTTGGCACCAAGCTCCCCTTGATGCTTTGGAAGCTCCATTTACACCCAAGGCAAAGCTGAAGCAGCCCCAGAGGATCACCTTGTTTTTGGGGCTGCATTAGTGGTCATGCACATCTGTGCTGGTGAGTCACCTTGCTGCTGAGGGGGACTCAGGAGTCAGGATAAATCCAGGTTCTTCTTCCTCTGGACACCCAGAGAAAGCAAAGCCGGGGGAAGTTTGACTCATTTGTATTCCAGAGCTGTTTCCCAGGCTGCACCCCTGATGTCTGAGCAGCCTCGACTCACTGAGGAGACAAGCTCAAAGTTTTGGAAAGAAAGGGTGTAATGAATGTTTTCCAAAAGCAAGGACAGCCAGGAGCACAGCTCTGCAGCAGGGCAGGAATCCTCCTGAGTGGGTTCAGTCCCAGTGTTTTGTGTGAAGAATGAATGAGCTCTTCCCCTTTCATAGATCACTTCAATGCCTCTCATCTTTCTACCCAAAGGGAAAAAAATCTCCAAGACCAACTTTACAGAGGTTGGTAATACTCACAAACTTTTATCTTTCCTAGAATCAGAAACAGGAGGAAACAGAAGTCTGAACTTTCTTTACAAATGTATTTTAGGAACTTGTTTTTAATCTTTCTGTCTTCCCAAGTTTTATAAATAGACCTGTATTATCAATGTTGTGGTTTTTTTCCAGAAATCAAACTTCCCATTGTTGCTACGCATTCCTTGCTAAGCTCTGTCTATTTTTACCATATATATTGTCTTCCACAGAAGTTTGAAAAGTTTTGGAGCTCTGACTTAATTTTCAGTATGTCCTTTCCTGGTGCTGTGATGGCACAAGAGGGAATCCCTATGCTCAAAACAGACTCAAAGCAACCCAAAGCTGTCCAGACTGCAGAGAGGCTCTAAACCTGGAAACCAAATCATCTGATGCCTATGGGGATATTCTGACTCAGGGTGGACCTACAAGGTTATGATTTGGAACACACAGGCCGCAGTCCTGCAATTTTAAATGCAGAGTGCAGTCAGAGCCTCCCATTAGAGTCAATACAGATAAGCTTAGGTAAGTCTAAGCCTGTTACACTGATGCCATCTATTTTTATTTATGTTTGTTTCCCTTGTCTACCCGTTTCATTTATTTTTCACAAAGTGATTCCTCTATCTGTTTGTCTGGGATATCACATTTCTGCTAAGTCCAATTATTTGTCTGCATTTCTTTTTCTGCCATAGTTCTGTCCTCCCTGGTTTTGATCTCTTGCAGGAATACACACTTTTTTCTGGGGAAGAAACTGTGCCTTAGAGCCACCAGACAGTAATTATGTGCATAGTGTACCATTTTCTCTTGCATTTAGAGTGGTTGCAGTGGTAAATAATATTTTATTTCTCTTTAGTATTCAGGGAGCAGAGAGGATGAGCTGGCGTGACCATCCCTGGGTGCTGGCAGATCAGAGCACAGGCATGAGGCTTCTCAGCATTTCATTCCAGTGCCCTGTTAACCCTGGGAGCCAGCAGCAAACCCACGGATCTTTGCCAAATTCCAATCTCTCTGCTCCCCCTGGACAGCAGCTCCCTGAATGAAGGCATTTCCGAGTCCACAGTGGGTTTGTGTCAGGAATAAATCCAGCACATCTGCCCTCTGAGCTCAGAGTCCACGTGAATGCGTGAGGCTGCAATTCCATGTCTAAAGTGGTTAAAACAGCCAAACTCCAACTGCATTTCAGACAAAAAGCCTGATTAAGCTCTGTGTTTTCTGCTGCAGTAAAACATGTGAAATACAAAAATTCCCAGGAGGCAGGAAGCACAGAAAATGCTGCTTCTTGTTTATTTGCTTGGTGTGATGGCACAATTTGGAGTGGGCTGTGCAGAGCCAGGGTGGAACAAAAGCTTTGCCCCCCTACCCTGCTCCTCATTGAATCTTCTCAGCCCTGTTATGGATTTCATAATGGACCTGGAGATAATTTCAAGCTCCCATTGATCTGAGTCAGACAAGGCAGTGTGATGATGAAGCAGGCGGTGAAATTCCAGCATGCGAGGGAGAAGATGAGAACTCGCTCATGCAGAGATATTCACCACTCCCAGCAAACATGGAAATCTGGAGTTTGTTTTTCACTGGCCTTTGTGCAGCAAAAATAAATGATCACTTCCATTTGCACCCCACGTCTGGGTGAGCTTTGTCTCACACTACTAAAATGCCAGCTGTCTGACATTAAAAAACCTGAAATGCTGTGGCAAATCTTCGCTGCCACAATTAATATTTTTCCATAACTGTAAAACAAGAGGTTAATTGTTAAAATCACATGAACAATACTGGCAGCAAATGTTTGTTGCCTAGAGAAGCTGTGGCTCCCCTGGATCCCTGGAAATGTCCAAGGCCAGGTTGGATGGGGCTTGGAGCAACCTGGGACAGTGGAAGTTGCCTCTGCACTGTGGCAGGGGATTTGAACTGGATGAGCTTTAAGATCCCTTCCAACCCAGGCCATTCCAGGGTTCTGTGAAACTGTGACTTGTTGACTTTGTGGTCATGGTTGTCTCCACACTTCACTACAAGAGAACTTTGCAGCGTTTATTTAGTTTTGCTTCACCCCACCTGTCGCGTGTTTCTTGTCTTGCCACAACATCCTATGCTGTCTTAGTGCTGTGGCTTTTTGAGCAACTCTAACAACACTTCAAAAGTGAGGTTTTCTACTTCTCACACCACCTTCCTCTTTCCCCCTACTTTATTTTAGTGAAAACTCTATGCTGCAAGAAGGAGGAAAAGAAATTGAGTAGAAAATTTGTTTTTCGGTTTTCAAAGACAGACACCAAAAGCTTTATAAAACAATCAGAAAGGAATGAAAGGACAGCCTGCCTTTGGAGAAGCTTTATTACACTTGGGAAAAAACCCTGTCTTATGCAATTTTCTGTAGAGTGATTTCATGCTGTCCAATTTGCCTGCTAACATTTTAATTGGATAATCCTACAAATGCTCAAGAACTGATCTGACTGCTCAAATAGGTTGAGTCAAAAATTGGAGTGGTGTGGAGATCTCTTGGCCTGGCAGCTGGGCAAGTGAAGGAAAACTTTTCTCTGCATGTCTTTAGCTGGTTGTTCTATGATTGGCTGTGGCTTTTTCATGCCTGTTGACCACTGAAGGTCTAAGAGAAGAAGGAGGTGGGTTTTCCTGCCCTCTTTAGAAATTCCTCCTAGTATAAGGTCCTGATTACTGTGTTAGGTAGGAAAAAAGTGAAGCTACCCCAAGTTCATTGCCTGCTGAGAAACTGCAAGAAACTGAGCAACTGACCTACCCTGCTTGGGTTTGACCATAACACAAAATTTAATTTCAAAACCTTAGAAGAAAATACATGAATTAGAAATATTTTTTACCTTTCTAGACCTTTTACCTACTACCTGATCCATCACAGAGTCATAGAATGGCCTGGGTTGGAAGGGATCTTAAAGCTCATCCAGTGCCACCCTTGCCAAGGGCAGGGGCACCTTCCACTAGCCCAGGGTGCTCCAAGCCCATCCAGCCTGGCCTTGGACACTTCCAGGGATCCAGGGGCAGCCACAGCTTCTCTGGGCATCCTGTGCTAGGGCCTCACCACCCTCACAGGGAAGAATTTCTTCCCAATAGCCCATCTGACCCTGTCTCTGGCAGTGAGGAACTATTCCCCCTTGTCCTGCCACTCCTTCTTTCCTGTTGTCTCCTTCTGGAAAGGCACAATTAGATCACTCCAAAGCTTCTCCTCTCCAGGTTTAACAATCCCAGTTTTCTAAGACTGACTAAACCCTGTGGTACAACACCAACCCCCAAAACTGCTGCTGAAATCTGCTGGTGGATACATGTTTGTTTGGTTTTTTTCCACTCCATCATAGTTGCAGTCCAAAAGCTGCAAAAAAATGAACCAAATAATTAAATGCTGCTAATTGAGAGGAAAAAACATTTTAATTTTGGGTGTATACACATGTGCCAGCTGGGAACACACTCTCTCTCAGCTCTGGATAAACCTATGAACAAAAAGCCACACATGGGCTACTGGATTCAGCATCCTCTGCTGCATCTGGCTGCTCCCCTTTTGGGGAGGAACATGCTAAATCAATAAAAAGTATCCTTTTGTATATCAGCCCTCACCCATCAGTCTTGCTCCAGGTTGAGATTGTATTCCTTTGTTTGGAATATTCAGTGGGGTTTGCTGGATCTGCACCTCAGTGCAGTTCACCCCATATAATAAAATAAGTGTAATTACAGCTGTAAATCACTTTATTAGTTCCTCTACACACCAGCCAGTATGTGACATAGTAAAAACATCTGCTTTACAGAGATAACATATGTCCAGGTCTGCTGTTATGTACGTTATATATTTAATTCTGAGTATTTTTCTTTCCTGCTTTGGCAGCTGAAGCAGGGGGTAACCCAGTGTGTGCTGCTGTGTTACTGACCCAGCTAAATCTGCTTCACCCATGACTGGTGTCTAGCCAGGATCCCACCAACTGCCTTGTTTTATAAGTGCTAGAGAAATCTGCCTCTTTTATGTCTGACCAAAGCATGGGCTCAATGAGTCTGGGATAAAGGAATAAGGAGCTGGGAAACCCTGCCCCTCCAACTCAGTGCCTCAAGCCCAGGGGCTGATTGTGCACCTCTGCAAAGCATGTGTGACCCTACAGACCCTGGGCTTCTCTTCACTGCAACACTGCAGCTTTGTCAAATTAAAGCCCCCAGGAGTTTTATTTACCTCTCAGGAGAAAAATCTGGGTTCTTAGCCCTGAGAAGTCCCATTTTCCAGGATGGTGGATGCCGTGGAGGGATAAGCTCACTGCCCTGCGCCAAACTACACCTGGTGGGAGATGAAACTGCTCTTTTGCCCCTCTGGAAATGCTTTTTGTGAGTCCTCAGCCGAGGCATCAATAACAAGGGCTGCCAGCTCCTCTGCAGTGCTCTTCCCAGGGCTCTGCCTCTCTCCAGCTGTTACACACAGGGAATTACTCTGGCAAGCTGGTATTTAGGCTGAAACTCCTCAAAGATGGACTTGAACAGGAGCTCTTTGTGGCTATGTGTGTTCCCAGACCTCTCTGAATATCAGAGAAAGCTCATGCCACATGAGGAAGAGCCCAGAATGTTTAATTACTCATTTATTTAGTCCTGTGTATGGTTTGCCTCCAGAGATCCTGAAATCCACTGCCATGGGCAGACTCAGGCCTTAATACCACACAGGTTATGCAAAATTTCTGATAGTTATCTCCTTGCTAAAAGGCTTTGACTTTGCTTTCTTTCCCCTTCCCTTCCCTTCCCTTCCCTTCCCTTCCCTTCCCTTCCCTTCCCTTCCCTTCCCTTCCCTTCCCTTCCCTTCCCTTCCCTTCCCTTCCCTTCCCTTCCCTTCCCTTCCCTTCCCTTCCCTTCCCTTCCCTTCCCTTCCCTTCCCTTCCCTTCCCTTCCCTTCCCTTCCCTTCCCTTCCCTTCTTCTCTTCCTTCTTCCTTCTTCCTTCTTCCTTCTTCCTTCTTCCTTCTTCCTTCTCTTCCTTTTTCCTTTTCCTTTCCCCCTCTTCCTCTTCCTTTCCCCTCTTCCTCTTCCTTATTTCCTTTTCCTTCTTCCTTTTTCCACTTCCTTTTCCTTCTTTTTCTTTCCCTTCTTGCTTTCCCTTTTCCTTTCCAACACTCCCAGGGATCAAGGGGCAGCTACAGCTTCTCAGGCCAATCCGTGCCAGGACCTCACCACCCTCTAGGTAGAGAATGTTATTGCCTTCCATGGAACAGGCTCATAATCAGGAAGAACTCCTTGGGAATGTCCCAGATCCCACATATTTCTAGGTATTTATTTTTACAATGTCCAAACAGAACTTTTCCAGAGGCTTTCAGAAAGAAAACCAGAGCCAGACAATGCTGCCACAGAATGTGGATGGGACATGGCTTTGTGCTCCACACTTTGAACTGAATTTCTCACATCAATTAAATTAAAAAAGGAATAAAAAACCTTGTTGCCACAAGTATTGACATAATTTCTGCAAGTTCTCTATTTGAAGAAGGGAGGTGTCCTTCAGGCAGAAGGGCAAACTAAGCAAGAGTGGAAAATGATTTTAAAAGGATCGAGGAAGCTACTCCATCTTCAGGAGTTGAAATGGTGCATAAGATTTTGAGTTTTCCTTGGTAATTATTCAACTGTAACCTTCTCAATGCCTTGTCACTTCTTAATTTATTCTGTATTGTAAACACCTGCAGGCACAGATGGCTTAGCTATTCTCTAAAGCTTTGGCTATTTTGCACTGCTAAAATGAGGTAGGGCACTGGTGCAATACAGATTAGGTTTGTTGTGGAGATCTGATGGAATATTCACACTTCCACATGTTTGCAGACAGGAGGATGATCCTTTATGAGTCTGTCCCAGCAGCCTGACTTAGGATTCTTCAGCACCCCCTTTCCTTAGGTAATAACCTTCTGATGACTGAGTTATTTTTTGTTAATCTTTTATTCTAGTTAATTTTTTTAAGCCTTTGATTTGAGGTAGCAATATTGCTCTGGGCCAAATTTTGCTTTCTGTGCTTTCACAATTTCAGGCAAGGCAGCAGGACTCTGATTGTCATTATATCCCTGGTGTCTGTTATGGAATCATGGAATCAGGGGATGGTTTGGGTTGAAAGGGACCTCACAGCTTATCCAGTGCCATCCCAGGCAGGGACATCTTCCACTGTCCCAGGTTGCTCCAAGCCCCATCCAACCTGGCCTTGGACACTGCCAGGGATCCAGGGGCAGCCACAGCTTCTCTGGGCACCCTGTGCCAGGGTCTCATCACCCTCAGAGGGAACAATTCCTTCCCAATGTCCCATCTGACCCTGCCCTCTGGCAGTGGGAAGCCATTCCCTGTGTCCTGTCTCTCCTGATGAATTGTCCCTCCCTGGCTTCCCTGTAGCACCTTCAGGTCCTGGAAGTTGCTGTGAGATCTCCACACAACCTTCTCCTCTCCAGGCTGAACATTCCCAGCCCCCCCATCCCAGTTCCATAAGGAAATGCTCCAGCCCCTCAGCAGCTCCATGGCCCCCTCTGGACTTGCTCCAACAGCTCCCTGCCCTTGTGCCTGGGTCACAGAACCGGACACAGTGCTCCAGGTGGGGTCTCACCAGGGCAGAGCAGAGCAGAGGGGCAGAATCTCAAGTTCCATCTCAGCAAGCAATGTTTAATGGATCTGTTGCATTTTCTGATAAGCAAAATGAGGGGGAAAAAAATCAATTCCCATCATTTGCGGCCGGCAGCCCTGGGAGGCTGTGACCTGAATTCCAGCAGAGCCAAGCAGGATGGACTTGGATCTTGACTAGTGATGGACATGGCTGAAGCATGGAGAACATCATCGATTTCTGTTGCCTTTATCACGGTGCTCATCACAGTCAAATCCCTCTCCATGCACCAAGGGCGGAAGGAAAAAAGGGATTAAAAGTCCCTTGTGACCTCCACCAGTCAACACCCTGGATTCCTTAAGAATACACACTCTCTCCCAGTGGGTACCCACCCACTGGGAAATATGCCCTGTATATGGATAAAAAAATGAATGGAAAATTTACTACAGAAAAAAAAAATTTGGAACAAAATTGTATTTTTGGCAAAAATAACAAGATGTTGTGGGTTTTGCATACATATTTACGTTATTTTTATTAAATTACTGAAAACTAGCTGATTGTTTACAAAGCCACTGAAAAGAATGTCTTTAATACACAGTAACCATCTAAGAATAAGGAAAAAAAACCTCTATTTTTTTCACAGATTAAAAGTACGTTGTGTTTATTATGCTAATTTGGGGATTGGAGACAGCAAATTGAAGTATCATTTTTCCAGTTCATTAAGATTTGACTTTTGACTACTGCTCTGCAATTGATTAGTTTAATTATGCAAAGACCAAATGTTCTGCAGGCCATGAACATGGCTGCATTCTTCCTATGATAAAATGTGCTGTTGGTAAGTGATAATGTGAGTTTTTCTAGAGAGGGAACCGCTCCATTTGGCTGGAAGTCCGAAATCCACCATCTCTTGTCAACACAAGCCATTGTGGTATCCTGTAATTAATACAGGGAGCATACATGTTCTTTGAGTGATGGGAATTACATCTAAAGTGACAATTAGCCTCCACCACAGAGCAAGACTTTCACACTCCATTAACAATAAAATTAGGAATAGCATTTTCTCAGCATAATCCATGGTCATTATATAGCCATCCATGGGGATCAAGAATCGTGGTTGTTATTGAAATGTATCATTATAACAAGGGTAATGATTGCAGTATTCATCCAGCTGTAGTCATCAGTTGCTCTTTTTTGCTCTGATTTGGGAAGGAAAAAATCTGCAATTAAAAAGCACATAGTCACAGAAAGTCACTGCAATTATTTTTGTACCATTCTGTGCTTTAGAACTTCATTTTCCAGAAAGTTCGAGAAAGAGGCAGAATAATCACAACTTGGTTTTCCAAAAGAAATAAATGACAATTCAAGTGCTATGTAAGTTAATTGATGGGATCCAGCATGTGAACGTAGATGTTAAACGAAACAACGTAAACATTTGATTAATCATCATCTCTCTTTCCTTTTCCTTGCACTCCTGGTTCTCAGAGGATGACTCATGTAATGACGACACTCCGTATTTTTAAAAACAAATCCAATCTTGGTCAAGGCTTGGCGTCAGAGGGGACGCACATTGATGGTGGTGCAGACCCATCACTGGACAAAGGAACTCTCCTGTGAATCCAACATATCCATGCCTGGATCTTTCAGCACACAGTGACACTTGTGTCTTGACTCTTTCTGTTGACTGGCTGGGCTCATTCTCTGGGCACCTCAGCACCTTCAGGAGAACTTTCTACAGAGATTAATCTGGCAGAGCTTGTGCAGATATTGGATAGCTCCAGTGTGATCCCATGGGTTATGTACCCAGATGTTTCCTCATTCACTTTGCCTTTATTTTATTCAAATATTATCAGTGCAGAAGAATGTGACCTTCATAGAATCCTCATAGTATTGTGGAGTGGTCTGCATTGGAAGGGGCCTTAAAGATCATCCAGTTTTCCCCTGCCATGGGCAGGGACATCTTCCACTGTCCCAGGTTGCTCCAAGCCCCATCCAACCTGGCCTTGGACACTGCCAGGGATCCAGGGGCAGCCACAGCTTCTCTGGGCACCCTGTGCCAGGGCCTCACCACCCTCACAAGCATCAATTCCCTCCCAATATCCCATCTGACCCTGCCCTCTGGCAGTGGGAAGCCATTCCCTGTGTCCTGTCCCTCCATCCCTCGTAATCAGTCCCTCTCCACATTTCCTGTCGGCCCCTTCAAGCACTGGAAGGCCACAGTGAGGTCTCCCCTACGCTTCTCCAAGCTGAACAATTTCAGTGCTCCTAGCCTTTTGTCGTAGCAGAGCTGCTCCATTCCTCTGATCATCTTGGTGCCTCCTGTGGACTTGCTCCAACAGATCCATGTCTTTCCTGTGCTGAGGTCCCCAGCTGTTCTTTCTGGTGTTTCTTTTGACCCATTCCCTTTAAGTTTGATAGTTTCCATTTTATTGTCCAAATCCCCTTAAACCCAGCAGTTCCTTTCATTTAACACCATTAACCTTAAACTGATGGCTCTCAAATCTGCCTCCAGACAGGGTATCTTGGACATCAAGGAAAGCCAGTTCAGGTAGCCAAAAAACCTTGCATCCTCCATAACTTAATAGTTTTAAAGATGTTCAAGCTGAACATCAGTTGTTAACCCTATGGAGTCTGATTGTAGGTCCTTATTCAGAAAAAATAATTGTGTTTAATTTCAGGCTTAAATTCCTTGGATGTCAGTGAAGTGTGAGTGCTCTGACTGTGCACCCTTGTGTCACAGGTGTTTTCACAAGCTTTGTAGGGTCCTGTGCCTTTCTGCTCCATCCTCTTTGCTCTAAAAAATCCCTTTCTGGTCTCCAAAACAACCTGTCAGTGAGCTGCTGAACTCTCCTGCCTCAGTGAATGCATCCTGGAAAGCCATTCTGCAGATTTTGGGTAGTTACACCAACCAGCGCTGGGTGAAACTGGTTTTGTTGACACAACATCTGGGGTTTGTGCATAATGGGGGCATGTTACTGAGATTTCATCTCCTGCCATACAATTAATAGCCTTGAACATATGTTTTATGGGGACATTTCCAACAATCTTTACTGGCTGACAGGGGTGTTTAAAGGATGTTCCATTTCTGCCTGCATTCATCTGAGGTGCAAGTGCAGTTCTGAGAGGTCAGCTCTGGTGGTAAATGTTTCACTTGGGTTTTATGGCCGTGTTTGCTGATGTTTCCCGGAAATTAGAAGAAGGCAGCAAAATCCTGAATACATTTAATTCCTCCCATCTAAACCAGTAAATTCAGACTGAAAACCAGGCATACTTGTGTGTATTTCTAGTAGCAGAGCAGTCACATAGCAAAAGTAATGCCATTTTCCCTGGTGCTGTCAGGGCTTTTAGATTTTGTGTCGGAGAAAATTCCTGAAAAGTATCCTCTAGAGGAAAACCAGGAAAGTTTTCTTGTACAGAAAGTCATGGTAGTTGATTGCACCTGTTCTTTCTGGCCTGACTGGTTTTTAAATGGATTTATTTTATGCTAGTAAGGAGCTTGGGACCTTTACTTCTCTCAAGCATATAAGACATACAGGATTAGCCCTGGAGCCAAAGTTTGTGATTCTCCTACAACGTTGAAATTCAATGCAAGAAAATAGTGATTTTTTTGTTGTTCCCAGTGAAATAAGTAGAAGTAGAGAGTTTACCTAAGTTTAACTACACCACATAATCTTTTTTTTTAATAGAATCTTAATTAATCTTCCAATGGCTTCAGTATGGGACAGCCAGGGGCTTGTTGTTATCTTGTAAGTGAGATTTTTTTCCTTTGAATTATGTAATATAAAACACAAACTGTGGAGTATTTATCCTGAGCTCCCTGCCCAGGTTTCCCCTGCTCACAACCAAGCTGAGCCTTTCCATGTGACAATATTTACAAAGTAAAAATCTATTTCAGTCAGTAAACGATATTGCTGCTAATAGCTTGGACTGCAATCCCATAAAGAGCTTAAGCATATGGATAATATCTGCTAGAGTTAATTGAGCTGCTGGCATCACTGGAATGACAGACACACAAAGACCTGAGAGCAGGAGCTTGGCAAACTCCTCTAAGTTGTGCAGGAGTGTGAGATGCCCCTGGGATGGGATCTGGGGGCTGTATCCCTCACTCACCACCTGATGCTGGGCTTCAAGATCCCTCTTTTGGGATGATTCAGCCTGACATGGCTGACTTCTCGCGGAGAGTCATTAAATTATTAAAATTGTTCACTCTTGTAGTCTGGTAGGGCAGCCCTGTGGACATCCTCAAGCTTAAAGTCATGGTGAGCCTTAGGGAAGATCTCGCAAAGCTGACACCTTTTTCTTGGTATGAATTAGGTGGAAAAAGCAGAATGGTCCAAAACCAGGGAGAACATGCTGGGAACCATATTTGTAGCTGTTTTTCAAGCTCGATCTTAGGCAAATCAAGCAGTGTTCTGGCCATGCAAATGGGGCTCCAGGGTGTTGCTGAGGTGGGTGGTGTGCCAAGTCCAGGTCTTGAAATTCATCCTTTCAGAGAAATTTATTTTATAAAAACAAGAAAAGAGAGCCATTGTTTATAGTAACGACCTCATACTAGCAGACCCAAAAATGGTTTGATTTTTCAGGGCAGAAATGTGAGTTAGGCACATTCCATTGCCAGAAGGAGAATTTGTGTACTCTTCAGAGGTTTATTTCTGTAAAGCTTCCCAGTATGTTTTACAGAATTCATGTGAATCACCACTCTCGGATTTGATCTGATGGGGATCTGCTGGAGCAAGACTGGAGCTGTCCATTCCCTAGGAATTGGTAGAATCACGTACCCCTGCATAGTTTAGGATGGATGGGACCTCAAAGCCCATCCAGTGCCACCCCCTGCTGTGGGCAGGGACACCTTCCACTAGCCCAGGTTACTCCAAGCCCCATCCACCCTGGTCATGGACACTCCCAGGGATCTAGGGACACATGAGGAATTTTCTGCAGCTTAAGTATCACTTTATTTGGACCACTTGTCTTTAGTGGCTGCAGTAAGAGGAAGAGCAGCAAATTAAGTTTTGCCAGTCACTAGCCATGGCTTCCTACACACTCAGTGTGGCTGGAAATAAAAGCACTCAGGAATAGGCTCAGGAATGGCACATCCTGAGTAAGTGATGCTGACAGAATGGACATGGCTCTTCCCACCTAGAAGTGATGAGTGTGGCACTGAATAACACCCAGAGAGGTGTGTGGTGGGGCATGAAGCTGAATTCAGAGATGGAGATCATGCTCACTCATCAGCTGAACTTCTGCTTCGGGACATTACCCCAGAGTAGGAGATTTATTCCACTGGTTTAACTTTCCTGCCCTATCAGAAGTTCTCTTTATCTTCCCAGTATATCACCTTGGCATTTGCCTTGACTGAACTCTGCTCTTGCTGCTGTTTTTTAGTGTGTCTGCAAATCTGTCACTGCCCCTGTTATGTCTCCCAAGTCACAACTACAGTCCCTAATAAAAGGTACAGTGAAGTCATCTTCAGTATCCTTAGTTCTCAAATATTCAGAGTGAAAGGGTTGCCTGCTGTCCAGCACTGTGGTGTAAACAGGAGTAATTCCCTGTCCCTAATGGAAGCAGACCTGTGGAAAAAGGGGCTCTGTGTCTGATCCATCCTGCTGGGTGTGGATTATGTATCACAGCAATCCTCTACAACAGCAGCAAATACAGTCCACCGTGTAATGGACCCAAGCACAGAGGTTCACATTAAAGACATTTTTCAGTCATTTAATTGAATTTGAAAATGTCACAGTAATTCAGGCTCTACTTCACTTACACCTGTACAAATCTGTTTATGGTGGCTTGATGTAATTTTGTCCACTATAAACTGGCTTAAATGACCTGAAAAGGGGATTTGTTTTCCCTTTCAATTCCCGGAAAGCTTTGAAGAAGTTAATAAAGCAAGTCCTCCGTGTTATTTTTGCAGCAGGCAGAATCTTCACTGCATTTTCCCATTTAGTTGTTAATTTACTCCAGGATGAAGGAGTGTGATGTCGTGGCCATTAATAAATGACATATATAAGACTTCTAATGTGTTTTTGGAACATTTTTCTTGCTGATTTTCATTCTGGACCCATTCATGCAAATGCAGGTAACCTAAAGGATTCACAGGCTGATTCAAGGGGACGTGTAAGGTTTGATTTGAGTTCATATTTAGGACAGAAGGATGGAGGGAGAGTTTTATGGCATTTTTTGGGATGCAGAAGGATGTCTTTTCAAAAGCTGGACAAAGCAGCTGTTAATGGTTGAGACTGACCTCTGAAGTTGTGGCTTTTTAGAGACCCACTTCGGGGAGAAATTAGTTGAATGCTCCATTAATTGTTTTAAATAAACCTCCCCAGAGCCCTCTTTTCTCACCTATTGTGGCACAGTTGGGCAGAATAAACATAACCTCCTTCCATGTGGCTTCATGACAGCAGCACACTGACAGTATTCCTGTTTAACTCCTCCTCTTCCTTCTCTTCTGGTTTTCCCCTCCTTTCCATACTCACAAAACCAACTCAAAGGTGGAACATGCTTCCTGATCTCCATCAAACATTTATTTGTTTTAAAAAATAACCCAATAGTGGAATGTTCTGTGCCACTTCCACCCCTTATCTGTGGACTCAGCAGGATGGGCAGAGGGGCAGGGTCACCCCAGAGGTGTCCCCAGGGCTGGGCAGAGGGGCAGGGTCACTCCAGATGTTCTTCCCAGGGCTGGGCACAGGGACAGGATCCCTCCCTGATCTGCTGGAAATGCTTTCCCCAGGATCCCACTGGCCCCTTACCCCATTACAAGGAAAAGAGAAATACTAAGGAGGAAATAAATTGAAAAAGAGGTCTTGTATCAGAACATTGGTACCAAAATAAAATGGGAAGTGCAAAATGAAATCCATGAATGGCCCGAATTTTTAAATTTCACCAAACCCAGTCTAATTGAGATTTGTCATTGGTGTTGACAGACAGTTTCTGTCACCTATTCTAATGGTGAAAACATTTTCCTGAGGAGAATTTTTACTTTTTCTAGACCAGGCAAGGACATTAAATCTTTTTTTTTTTTTTTTTAAAGCCTAAGATGTGCTGAACATTGATAGATGTTTGTTTATGAGCACTAAAAAAAACAGTGCACTGTAAATGAGTTCCTATTGGTAGCAAATGAACTCTTTCATGATTATTAATGAAGTCTGGAGTTGCTATTGCTGTCTAATTATACCAAATGTATTTCTCAAGGTTCAGGGATCTACATAAATCAATAGAAGAACTGAGTCTGAAAAATGAAGTGAAAGCAGTTAATACACTGCTTGATTGGACCTTACTGATGGCTATTAGATACTTGCTTTTTTTCCGGTTTAATTTTCTCAGTAGCTTGAGGAGTCTTTCTGTTCCAAGGCACTTTGGAATATCTGGTATTTTTTGGTAACCTACCTAGAAGTTATTTTTGCATTGTCAATGCAGTAACCACGAACTCTCCCCATATAATTGCTGTGGGGTTATGGAATTTTCCCTGCAGTGAGTTTTAATTATTCTGTGCTAATTAAGCAACTGATGCCTACTGTGAAAAATTCTCCCTTTGGAACAATGTGAGCAAAGGTGCATACATAAATTTCATAACATATGCATAAAAGCATCCTTTTTTATCTCTTGTACTAATTTCATGTCCCCATGTTGGGGCGGCAGCATGAATAAATATAACTCCTTTGGCTGTATATAGAGTGCTCCAAAGACATAATATTCATCTTTTCCCATTAAAAAAAATAGCAACATGGTATTTTTGGGCTTGTTGGATCCTCCTTTCAGTGCAAAGACTGTCACCTATTAAAAAGTTAGATAAAAAAGGAGATGCTTAATTATACTTGAGTTAAAAGGAGGCTTGTTGTGCCTTGTTGGAAAATAATCCCAGGATGGTCTGGGTTGGAAGGGACCTTAAAACCATCCAGTGATACCCCCTGCCATGGGCAGAAACACCTTCCACTACCTCAGATTGCTCCAAGCCCATCCAACCTGGCCTTGGATATTTCGTAATTGCAATGGCATTGAAAAGGGAACAGAGAAAGGGCAGAGGGAGCAGAAACTGAAGACAGATGTTTTCTTCTGGAAAGTGCATCATCCCTTAGGCTGTTGAATTGCAAGAACTGGCAAGATTATAATTGGTGATGTGGAATTGCTCTCAGACCACTCCAGTGGCGGGCAGGCAGTAGGAAGGATGAAATTTGAAGACAAAATGTATAAAAATGTTCAGGGAAGTAATTTCTGATCTAAATAAGTAAAACCTCTTTTATTCTACCTGAAACAAAACAGATTTTTTTGATAGCTGTGGTAGAGGTGAAATATATTCTCTGAGAAAACTTTCATTAGATTAAAACCCAAGCTTTTTTTTTTTTTTTTTTTTTCCTGAAAGAAGTGTCAGTATGAAAAACAAACCAGCATTAGTTGTTTCCAGTGGTGGTTTGGAAGGGAAGATTTCTGCCTCACAGCTGAAACACTGCACTGGTTCTTATGATGGGTACTGAGCTGAGTGGATGGATAATTGGATAATTACAGCAGTAATGGAGCCCTGGGAAAACTGGTCCGGGTCCCTCCTCTGCTCAGACTCCAGCTGTGTCTGCTCCATGAGGAGGATTTGGCTGTGGTGCAGGGAATTGTGTTGGCTATTTCTGCTTCCAAAACACCCAAGATGCAGCTCTGGAACAGGAAAGCTCTCTAGGACAGGCATGGACAGGCTTGAGAGCACCCCAGAAGTGCCAAAGGACTTGCTTTCCCTGCTTATGGAAGGCATGGAGGCTGAGCTAAGGTTTGTTTCAGGGAGAACGTGGTCTAGAGCATGTGCTGGGGGCGTTGTCACACCCAGGTGGCTGCACTGGCGTGTGAACATCTTTAGCCAAGCCAGTGAGACCAGGAGGAGTAGAAGGCAGCACCTGGGGGAATTTGGGGTTCAGCAATTCATCCTGTGAGCCATTAAAACCACAACAGCAAAGTCCTCAGAGGTGCAAAGCCCTGCCCTGGGCTGGCCAGAGGAGCTCTGGGGGGAAGAGCAGGGGAGACCACAGTGCCCAGGCACCAAAAACCTCCTGAGATCCTTCCAGCCTGAATTGCCCTGTGATCACGTAGAAAGCTGGGCTGAGCTGAGTACCAGCCAGAAACTTATTTTATTTTTTTAATTAAGAAATTCAGGAAAAAACTCAAACCAATAAATTTATTTTAGTCTAAACCCCAAAGATGAAATCAATTGTTAGTAGACAGCTCGCTGTGTCACCAGGGTGTTCCAGCTGACCACACAGGTGGATATCCCAGTCATGATCCACCTGTGGATCCAGCAGGGCTGTGGAGATCTGATCCAGCCTGACAGAGACAATGTCCTGGAGTCAGGAGCTGTGGCAGCCCCATCCAGTCTGTGGAAATGTGAAAATGCTATCCTAGCAGCGAGCTGTCACAAGCAGGAACACGGGCTGCCTTCTACATAAAATTCTCCATATGACAAAAAAAAAAAAAATCTGCCTGAATAATCTTTAGCACATTTTTTTCCCTTTTCAAATTACAGATCTGACATTTCTATAGGTTTATAATTCAATTATCTTTACTCTGCTTAACTGGAAGCTTCTGGTCCTTGTAAAGGTACAGGGCAAATATTGTCTTTTGGCAGCCCAGCCTCACCTCTACTTGTTTTGACAAGATGCTTAAAGAAACTACAGGTTTCAAAGAGGTTCATTTATCTCATCTATTATTTCAAGATACTCTGTGCAAGTTCATCACAATGATTTCCAGATTTGCCTTTTTTTTTGATCTTTCCATCTCTTCGTCATCTCAGCTGTGCCACATTGCAGGAGCACACTGATATAAATCCGTGCACTTGGTTTTTTTATCTGTGTGTGCTCCCTTTTGAGCTGTGCTGGAGTTTTCCTTGCCATAGCAGCTGATATACTCAATAATCAGAAGAGAAAAGCTTTTTGTCCATTATTCCCTTTTCCTCTGTTGAAGGAATTTGTACAAAAAACTCTGGGACCAATGCACGTTGCAAGGCATTGTCACAGAGACTCCAGATTGTTCTGGCTCAAGTCCCCAGAAGTCTTTTTGCTCCCTAAATTTAGAAATCTACCCCCAGAAAAGTCTTCTCCTGCAGAATGTGCCAGCACTTTGAATAGGTTTTCATTTTTATGGGAGATAAAAGGGAGCGTTGCATTTTCTTGTGAAAATAAAGAGTGTGGCTTGCATTTGTCAAGGTTTATTCTTTGATAGTCTCCAAACATAACTTTTTAAAGTGGAATTAATGCTGTTCTGTTTGCTGGGGTGGCCAGCAGTGGGGCTGCTGGGATAACCCATCCTGTGATCATCCTGTGATGTCACCTTTGCTGCTCCCAGCAGACACTCCCTGGGACACCTTGGCTGTGCTTGGAGTGCTGCTCTCAGTCCTGTAGAGAAGCTTGATGGAACATGGAATTACAGACTCATTTAGTTTAGGACTCACCCATGTCCCCCAGTGCTTCATCCACACAGATATTAAATCCCTCCAGTGATGGGGACCCTTCCCTGGGTAGGAAGGTGACACTTCCCTGTCCACTGCTTAACCAACCCTTCAGTGAAGAAAATTTTCCTTTTAATTTCCAAGCAACATGGTGAAAAAAGAGCTATTCAAATGCATAAAGTATTCAATTATCTGTTATTTTAATTATTTAATTGTATGTCTAAAGAAAAATGAAAACTGCCCAAGTGCAATATCTGACCAGGTTGGATGGGGCTTGGAGCAACCTGGGATAGTGGAAGGTGTCCCTGGGGTGGAATGAGAGGAGCTTAGAGGTCCCTTCCAGCTCAAAGTACCCTAAGATTCCAGGATAAACTATATATGCAATGCATAATTGCTTTTCCAGTTTTGGAAAATGGTGAGGGATCTGTTTCCTCTGCTCCCTGCCACTGCCTGTGTATGAGGTCAGGATGTGTCTGCTAAAACACATCTCAAACCAAGCTGCAGGTCAGTTTTGGGGGACAGCAGAGCAGCATCTTCCTCCTGCAGCACGTTCTGTGCAGTGACAGTGAGGTAGCAGACTTTGGAGCATGATAGATTCCAAATTGCTCTGCTTGCTCAGATAAATTCCAGAGTGCCTCCCCTCCCCAGTGCAGGGGCTGTCATTTCCTGGAAAGGCACCTTTGATCCAGGATCTGTTACTCTCCTGCTGAACTTGCAAATTACTACTGATTCTGGCAAAAGAACTTTAATTTTGTGCCAGTGGGAGATTTCAGGTTAATTAAATGGTCTTGTTGGTCTGTGTTTCACCAGGTAACTGCTTTGGGCTGAGGCAGAGGAGCTTTACAACTTGAGGACCTAATTCTGTCTTGACCTGAACTTCAGCAGGCCAAGCCAATGTCTCCAAGTGCCTGAACAAGTTCTGAAACTCACTCTAAAACACTTCAGGGCCATGCCAGGACAACAGTCTGCTCTAGGCTGTGAAAGTAACTCCTTGCTGCTTCCCATTTTTTTTTAGCCTTCAAGCAAATATCCAGAAATGTGAGAAGAGCAGCAAGCCCAGTGCTGAAGCACATGTCACATAAATCAGGGCTCTCACCTGTGTGGTGGGTGAACAAAACAGAAAGGCAAGAAATCCCAGGGCAGAAGGGAAAAACTCCAGGGCAAGCTCTTGCCTGAGGCAGTCAGGGTTTGTGTCTGCAGCACAAGGAGAGGAGGTGGCTGCTGTGGGATTAAAAACTGGTGTCCTTCGTGTGGCAGAGCACCTGCTATAAAATCCAGTCCTCTCTATGCATTGACAGTGGTGCTGAATCCCACTTTGGCTGTCAGCTGAGACAGGAGGCTCAGATGGGATGGGACATGACACAGACATCACATCAGGGATGTAGGGGGAGTCCCTACAGAGAGAAATGGGAAGGGGGAGCAGTAAGGGCTGTGCACATTTGCTTAGGGGGAAATCTGGAGCAGGATGAGAGTCAAGGAGCATTTGGGAGACCAAATACTGGGATTTTTCCAAGAGTTTTGTGAATAGTGTTTCTGGAGGGATTGGGTACAGGAATGGAGGAAATTAGATGAGTGCAGAATTTAACATCCGTGGCTGTCTAAAGATTTTATATCACATTCTGTGGTTCTGATAAAGTGAAACAGTGAAACAAGAACAACTGCAGAATGTAGGAGAAGCATTGCTAAGATATCCAGAGGGATCTTTGCCTGTAATGTTTGCCACCAGTGTTATTTCACTCTAATTCAGAAAAAAAATCACATTATAATTAACAAGAAGAAAAACAGGTAAGAATTTGGACAAAAATAACACTGATGAAAGCAATGCAGGTTCTGTTCTGAGAGATACAGAGGAAGAGAGGATTTAAGTGGAAAAAGGAAGCAAAGTGAATAGAAAAGACATCCCTGGTGAGCAAAGCCTTCTTCACCTTTTTCAGTGCAAAGATGATAATAATTACAGCAGTATATGATTTACTCAGCTTTTGTAGCCTTTTTCCTTGCACTCAAAAGAGAGATGGGAAAGGCTCAGGAAAATACAGAGAGGTGGGAAGGGCTCTGAAACAAAAGGCCTGCCTGCTGTTGCTTTCTGCAGCTTTCTGCCTCTCTCCTGAAGGAATAAAAGATGTCAAATCTCTGTATTTTGGGGTTCTGCCAGCTCTTCCCCTCTCTGTGTTTTCCTGAGCCCTTGCAGGAGTGGCTTTGCCTGGTGAAGGCAGGGAGAGAACAGGAGGTGTTCTCAACTGACTCCAGGCACGTTCTGACCCGCTGCACTGCACTGCTCATTAATATGGCATTTTCAGGGTAGGATGGCTCCTGGCTGGCAGGTGACAAAATTGCTGGAGGTATGTGCTGCAGCTGGAGCCAGGAATTGCAGGGGGACAGGTGGAGGTCTGTAAATAAGGACACTTGGAGCGTGTCTGTGCGATGCCAAAACCATTCCTGGCCAGCAGTGAGCTGAGCCCTTGTCCCTGCTTTAAACAGCAGATCACTGCTGCTGCTGCCACCAGGAGCCAAAGGACAAGATCTGCTCAGCTTTCAAGGGCTAAGCTCACAAAATACGTAAAAGCCCCCAAACTGGCTAATTTCAGACCATTTGTACAAGCTCACCGTGGTTTCTTACCCCACCCACCTCCCTTGTCCCATGGCACCTGCAGCCCCTCTCCTGCTCCCCAAATTCTGCTCCTTAGGAGGACAGCACCAAAGGGACATTGGTGTCCAGGGAAGGGAATGGAGCTGGGGAAGGGCTGGAGCAAAAGGAGAGGCTGAGGGAGCTGGGAAAGGGGCTCAGCCTGGAGAAAAAGAGGCTCAGGGGGAGCTCCTGGCTCTGCATAACTCCCTGATGGGAGGGGACAGCCAGGAGGGTCAGGCTCTGCTCCCAGGGAACAGGGACAGGATGAGAGAAAACAACCTCTATTTGTACCAGGGGAGGTTCAGGTTGGAGATTGGGAAAACTTTCTTCACAAAAAGAATTATTAAGCACTGGCACAGGTTATCCAGGTTATCACCATACCAAAAAACACGTGGATGTGGTGGTTTAGAACGGAGTTTAGTGGTGAATATGGTGGTGCTGGGATAGTGTTTGGACTCAATGATCTTGGAAGGTTTTTCCAGCCTTAACAGTTCTGTGATTCCGTGATTCTAGGACCTGCTGCTAAATCTGCCCATTTGTAAAGATCAGACCTAGGCCTGACCTTAGGATAAAAACCTCAGGAGTGTGGGATTTGTGCAGAGAATATCCTACACTGACACTCCTTTTCCTGAAGCCAGTTTGCATTTAGCTACCTCGGGCTTGGCTGTAAATCCCAGTTTTGTGCTGTAGCTTTTCTCATGCCTTTTCTCTGGTCCCTGCATTAACGTTGCTATTTCATATTCTGATGCTTTGGCATCTACCTTTGCAAACTGTTAAAAGTCAAGATTGCCTTGTTGAGTTTGAAGGACAGAGCAATCCGAAGGGCAGCTCTGATTTTTCTTTGACGTCTGCCTCATGAAATTGGCTCTATTGGTTCAGTATGACTTATGGGCCATTTCAATTTGTTGGGACTCTGCTGGGGTTTTTTTCCATTGATGTGGAGCACTGCAGGCCATGCATGGCAATGAGAAGTTCGACCCAATCTGTGTAATAGGCTCAGGAGGTGGATTAGAGCAATATTATCAAACCATATCAATTCTTATGCAGGTCCATTAATGAAGTCCGTGTGGCTGGTCTGTTTATAGACAGTGTTGTTTGGTATGTCATAGATCATTTTCTGCATAACTGAAATTATTATTGCAGACATGCAATCAATGAAATGTTCTTCTTCCAATTGGCACACTTGATTTTCCTCGTGAAATTTTGCTCAGGCTTTAATGGGAATAAATTTCCAGTCTAGCTAGGCTCTGATATCCAGTAAGTACACTGCAAAGTTCTATCCTTTGTCAGCACTCACTCACTAGCAACAATTCTTCAGGAAAGGAGCTGGGAATTCCAGTGGATCGTGCTTTTGTAAGAAGGGAAACATGAGATGTGGATGTTGAACTAGGTGAGTGGTTCAGAAGGGGAATAAGTTTGTTGCATTTAGTTGCAGTGGCTGAGCACCAAACTTCAGGAAGATGAGACTGGATCAGCGGGAGTCCAGAGGCAGAGGACAAGAGCCAAGCTTTAGAAACCAAGACCCAGAAGCAAAGACTGAAGTAATTGTGTGGGTTAACTTTAGAGGAGGAAGGACAGAAGGGACACACAATGGCCCAACCTCCCTGCACATCTGTGGCTGCTGAGCAGCTTCTTCCCCGTGTCAGAGCAAAATGTGACTGGGCTTGGATGGCAGCAAATTTAATCCAATCATACAGCTAAATTAGGCTTATTACAAAATTTCTAATAGTTTGAAATGTGTGTTGGAATTGATTTTCTAGAAAGGTTATACAATCTCAGTTGCTGGATGTTTTAAAGATCAAGGCTCATATATACAAGAGGAATACAGCAAATATACAGGGTTTGCAACCCTTCGTCAGTCTTTCCATATTTCTTTTCCTGCAACACACCTTTGTACGTACAAAAATCACACGTATTTTCTCTTTTTTCTCCCCAATTTTGACATGCAGCTTTTTTTTGTAAAGTTTGCTCATAGATGGTTTTACTTAAATAACATTCCCAGTGGGCTTTTTCTAGGAATTTCACAATCAGATATTTATGAATCACAGGGTCATAGAATCCTGGAATGGTTTGGGCTGGAAGTAACCTTAAAAATCATCTCATCAAAATCATTCTAAATCCCTGGACAATGCCCACTAGTGGAAAGTAGTCCCTAAACTGGTAAATAAAGGAGTAACTCTATTTCAGTTTTTTTGGAAGAGGGCTCTGGCCTGGTCTGTGCTGACCCTGTATTATATATGCAACAACGAAAAAATAATTGATAATTATACAATTAATAATGCATCTTTAGAGAAGAATCAATCACATATAAATTTCAGTGTTTCTATCTTGATGAAGAAGAGTTTTTCCTGGATAATAAAGTGAATTTCATCCAACAGGACGATCTCCTGTAATGGCAGAAAACAGTGTGTTGATGTCTCCTGGTTACTGAGCCTTTTGGAATATCTTTTCAATATCTTTGGGTTCTTTTCACTGCATTTAGTTTCCTCTCTCTGAGCACAAAAAAGAAAATATTCAGTTGTAATAACAAATCCTCTGATGGCATGAAAACGTTATTAAACAACTTCAGTAACTTCTAGAAACATAAATGTAATATAGGAGAAACATTCCTTTACAAAAGTCGATTGGAGGCACCGTTTTGATGCAATTTGTCAAATCCATCTTGTTTCTAAAGCATGATGGAAGTTAATATTGATTGCCATTTTAAAGCCCAGCTTGTGGGCTTTGTTCCACTCAGCTGCCAGCATTGTCATTCCCAAGGTTTATTTTTCCTGTGCTCTCAGATCATGGAGGCTACTGGAGCATGTTAGGGCTGGTAATAATACAGCTGCTGATAAACAAAAGCTGTGAATATCAGCACAGCAGAATGAAGTGGAATAAGAAAATCTCTCCCTACTGTGAACAGGTTAAGAGCACTAATCAAAATTTATTTAGGGAAAAACTCCTGTAGTAACAACAGCAGTCTGCTCATGGTATCAATTCTTTCTCTAATCTGCCAATAATGAATAATATCTGTCACTTACTTGATCTGAGATTTGGCCATCTGACCGACAGAATTATAAATGTCAAAATTAAAAAATTCATTATTACCTATCACTGCTCTTCTCAGGTATGAAACTTTACCTTAATACTTCTAATTAAAAGGATTTATCTGTTGACACTTCTGCGTTTTCCCAAAGTTATCAGGTGTTTGCCCCTGAAGGTGTCCTCAATGTGCAGCTCTAGGAGTAGGGAAGTTATGCCAGACCTCTTTTTGTTGTTGTCACATTCCAGTGTCCCTGCAAAACTGGAGCCCTGGTCCCTCTTGGCTTTACAGGCAGAGGGACATGAGAGCTGTTTCCAGAGCAGCTCACAAGCTCCAGCCTGACACCGAGCATGCTGTGCAGGTAGAAGAGCAACAAAGCCCAGAGTGTGGTCTGAAATGCCAGAAGGACAGCAGATCCCAGACTGGAGGTACTGCCACCCACAAGTCAGTGGGTAGGGATGCTGCTGAACCTGTGGAGCTGCAGGAATGCAGGAAGGGGAGCTCCTCCTTCTCCACCCTGAGCTGAAAGCCATGAGCCTTTCCATTGCAGGAGGAATAAAAGATTCCCCAATAAAAACATCTCTGCCTTGTGCTGTCAGATGTCTTGATGTACTCAACACACTGCTACAAAGCGCTCAGAGTGCCGTTCTTCCCTTGAACTGCTGTTTTTCACGGGGAGGTTGCTCAGCTGGAAAATGTCTTGGCTGGCAGAGCCTCAGGAGGTCAGGCAGTGCATCACTGTCGGGCCGAGTTACAGCCTCAGCCTCCTGCCTCCCCAGATCTGCTTGGGGCTTTTTTTCCATCCATCAAGACAGTTTTCTCCCTATCCTGGTGAGACACAGAGCACTGCGGTTGCCTGTGCAAGTGAAGGCTTTATTAGCACATCTCCTTTGCACTGTCTGCTGATTAATGGGGCAAACAACCCCAAACTCCTCATGGTGCAAACTTTCTGTTACTTTGCTGCCCTCGGAGAAGCATCACCCTAAAAGAAAAGCCTCACAACATGATCTGTGTATGCATAAAGTGATTTATTTCAAAGGCACACTGTATTAGCAGTGCTTCCACCCATGTGCTCTTCCCCTGACAGAGACAAATTGCTATCTCAGCAGCTGGTCCTGCCAAGGCAATTTGCACTTGCTTTGCCAAGTGACAGGATACTCCACTCTGTACCCTTGTCCTCCCCGAGTTGTCTTGTTAAAACGTTTTTGGGCTGCAGGAGCTGATGTGCAGCAGTCAGCCAAGGCACTGGGATGATCAAAGGGATGGGAAAGTAGTGAGGAATTTTCCTGCTGAAGGGAACTTTTAAACACCACCCCCCCAGCCCTCCCCATCATTTGCTCTGGATGCTTAATCCTGTTTAAATAACAACATGTCAAACATGCCCAGTCATCAGCTAGCATGTGTCCCTGCTGAGATTTCCAGCTTGAAGTTTTCCTGCATCTTGGTGCGAGGATTTTTTCCCAAATATTGACTTTTAGTTTTCAAGGTTACTGATGATGTGCTCAGGCACAAGAGTTGTTCAATCCACATCAGGAAAAGAGGCAAATTAGAAGATGGATGCATTTATCAGGCAAATGGTCTGGCTGGGTATATACTTTTGGATTTATCTGTAAGACCTTGTTTGAATAAATCCCCGTTTTTTTATAATTACCTGTGCAAACACCGTGAGTCTTTGTCTTTCAGCTCCTCAAAGAAAGAGCTCTAATTTGTGGTGTTTACATGGCAGTGTCTGTGTGCTGGCACTAAACAGGCTTCAATCTTCATCTCCCTCAAGAAAAAAAAAATCTTATTAAATAACAGTGAGAAACCTACAGGATCAATTGTGTGACAGTGCCTAATGCTGCACTTCCAGCTCCAGGTAAGCCAATTACTGCAGGTATGATAAAGGACAAACTTCAGGCAGCCCTGCTCCATCCTTCTGCTGCTGGTGAGAGAAAGGGAGGGCAAAGCTGGATTTCTGGATCAGAGCAAGGAATCTGAGCTGGCTTTTTTGGCTGTAACAGTGCTGAGGCTTTCACACCCTGACACTTCTTTCAGGACACCTGGTCCATGATTTAATAACTCGGGTGCTTGTGATTCTGTGGCTGCACTAAAATTAGATGCTATGTTTGAGTCATTAGTCTGGCTGTGGGTGTCCCAGGAGCTACAGTCCAGCTGTGACAAACACTGGTGATGGGTTTTTTTGGGGATTTTTTTTGTTTTCTTCTTTTTTTAAACAAGAACAACTAAATTAGTGCAAAAAACCTGCAACCCAACGAACCAACCAAGCAAGCAAAAACATCCCCCCCCAAAAAAAAAAAACAAACCAGAAAAAATTGTTTTCTCTGTGTACAGAGAATTTAAAAATATTCAAAAAATATTTTTAGTAAAAGTAAAAAATTGGGAGAGAGGAAAAGCAGTTAAATCAGAAAATCAGATGTTTCTATGGTGCTCTTAGGTAAAAAGCTGACTCTGGCAGGGCTTAAAGTGCTTGGTAACCTTTTGTCTGAGTATTTCACAATTGTTAAATGAAAGAACCAAATACCTAACCTCTTATTTTTTTTCTTTTTTTTCTTTTTTTTTTTTTTTTTGTTAAATTAGGTCCAGAATAACTATTAAAGGTATTAACTGTTCTGTGCTGCTTTGTCAAATTATTCACACACATTTTCGGTTCCGTTTTGGGATTTTCTTCATAGATGTGGGGTTTTTTTGCAGTGTTCACCACACCAATCTCTGACTTCCTGGAGTGTTTTTCATTCCAAACATGCCACCTTCTCCTCAGGGCCTTGCCTGCTCCCTGGCCAGCCAGCTGGGATGATTCTAGCCAAAGATAATTAAAACAACAAATGGCAAAGAGTGGACAGCAAATAATGAGTCCTGAAGCCCTGGCTGTGCAGGTAGGGCCGTGTTTGCACATGGGCACAGCTATTGGGATAAATGGCTGTGGCCCAGGAATTGTGTTTGCAGGACCTAGGAAACAAGGAGGGTGTTATGGAAACTGCTGAATGAGGGGCTGTGGATTTGAGCAGAGCAAATGCTGTGCCCAGGACAGCTCAGTTTGGCTGGCCCAGCCCTTATTCCTGCAGATCCCTGCGTGGTCACTTTGCTTTGGGCATCACAAGAACACAACCAGTTTTCATAATAACATTTAGTTCATATCTGCCTTCATCTTCCAGCATTGCCTTTGTCAGCTGCTTCAATTAGATCCTCCTAATGTCCACATTAATAAATGGTTTTAGTGGGATGACATTATATTTGGGTGGGAAAATGTATTCAGTGTCACCATTTGGATGTAATTCCACTGCAGTTTTTTGATATCCATAGATTCACCCATGTGATCAGAGAATCACAGAGCGGACTCAGAACATCCTGAGCTGGAAGGAGCCAAAAGAAGAAAGTCCAGAAGAGGCACAAAGGTGATCAGAGGGATGGAAAGGCTGGGAGAGTTGGGATTGTTCACTTGGAGAGGAGGAGTTTTGGGGTGACCTCACTGTGCCCTTCCAGTGCCTGAAGGAGCTGACAGGAAACATGGAGAGAGGCTGCTTACAAGGGATGGAGGGACAGGACAAGGGGGAATGGCTGTCCACTGGCAGAGAGCAGGGTTAGGTGGGATACTGGAGGGAATTGATGCTGTGAGTGAGGGGAGGCTTTGGCACAGGGTGCCCAGAGAAGCTGTGGCTGCCCCTCGATCCCTGGAAGTGTCCAAGGCCAGGTTGGATGGGACTTAGAGCAGCCTGGGATGGTGGGAGGTATCCTTGCCCATGGCAGGGGGGCACTGGATGGGCTTAAATGTCTCTTCCATCCCAACCCAAACCATTCCATGATTCTGTGATTCAGGCACCCATGCAGTCTCTGTGTTTGTGAAAATGATTATGATGTGGTAAACACTGAAAAATTAAATAATTCACAGAGAAATTAAACACATTTCTGAGACTTCTATAGTGGTTTCCAGGCCAGGAATCATGAAAGAATGACTTGTGTAAGAAATGTTTGGTTCCTATCTGTAAGTCTCTTTCCATGTTGGAGAGAGCTCTTGGCGGCCTGTTCTTCAGTGTAAATGGATATAACTTTCTAAAACTTCATTGATGACTCACTGATTATCAATAGCTGAGCTTTTATTAATGTGTGGTGAATTGAAGCTTCATTTCCTATAATCATCATCATCTCTGGAAGTGTTCAAAAAACTTGTGGATGTGGCACTTGAGGACATGGTTTAATTTTGGATGTGGTGCTGGTGCTGTGTTGATTATTGGTGATCTTAAAAGTATTTTCCTACCTTAATGACTCAGAAAAAGAGAGGACTCATGAACTCTGGGGTTACCTCTTTCAGGCTCTTTCAGTTATTTTGCAAATCCTGTGGTGTTCAAACCAAAATATGCTGGCTAATTTTCTTTATTAAAATCAGCAGTGTGATGGGTGAAGGGGAAAATGTTTATAGATAAAAGAGCAAGGCTGTAAACCAGGCCTAAAGTAGGTGCAGTGTCTGCTGCCTGCCTCACACTAGCACTTGGAGCACGTTTGCCCCATTCTCCAAACTGCAGAACTTGTTAAACGTGTGTTAAGTAACCAAAGACAATTTCAATCAATAATCTGGTCTTTGTCTGACAGCTTTGGTATTGGATACATATTCATACCCTCCTTCAAAGCTGATTCCTCTTTATTCTTCAGAGGGTGAGAGCTTCATTGCTAATCAGAACACTATTCCTACTTATAACTCGTAGCAAATGAATCTCAGCCAGTTGTTTAAATTGAAATTTTTAGCTGCCAGTCAAGACAGGTCAAATGGGAAATGAAAAAATTAGGATCACTGACTAAAAAGAACAAATATCTCTATGCATCCACCTGTGGCTCCAAGTATTCTCTGGGATGTTAACTCCATGCAGATGGCAACTATTCACACAGCTTCCCTATCTCAAGAAATTATTTCAATTCAAAGGAAATAAATGCTTTTAAAATGCCATCCACTCACTGCAATTGACATTGCCAGCAGGTTAAAATATCTCTAAAATGAATATTCCACTTCAGACTGGGATTTTTGATGACTGAAGTGACTCAACTGTGTCTGCAGCAATTGTCTCCACCATTTCTCTGGGAAAAGAAATCCCAACAAAACAATCAGCAACCCTAGCGTGGGGAGAAACCTCAAATTTATGCAGCAGCAGGAAATACACCCCTGAACACCGAGGGCACCACGTGCAGCATGCTTCACAAGCAGAAATAACGAGTAGCTCTTGTCTCAATGAATTTTGAGTTGATTGACTGCACCAAAGGCTTGAGGAGAAAGAGCAGCACAAATGTCTGGTGTCTGCTCTAAGGGCCTGGAGGGGATTATTGACAAAAGGAGGGTTAGGAGCCTCTCCAGTCCCTGCCAGCACTACTTTAAATCAATAAATGCTGGGTTGCAGCCTTCAGGTGCTGCTAATGTGAGGCATTAAAAACAATTCCAGCTGCATGATAACCTCTGATATTCTGAACCAGGCCATTTTATCTTCCAGAAACACCTTTCCCAGCTCAGAGAATTATGGAGCACTTGCCCTTAAAGCCTTGGTAATTGCTGCAGGTAACACCTTGGATAACTCAGCCCTGGTTTTGCAGAGCTCCTAAATGTCCCTCGTGGAGTAATATAGGGAAGGGAGGTCACAGTGCCAACGCAGGGACATTTATCTAACAAAGGAGCATTTGATATTGCACCTCGTTTTTTGTTCTTACACTGGAAGACAAGGAAAAAGGACACTTGAAAATTACAACCTTTTTAGAGTTAATAGATGTAGGTGGCTCTCAGAGCATTAAAATTCTTTTCTGAAATCTGAAAACTCCTCTGTCTGACGCATTTTTTCCTCTAAACATTGGAATTATCTGACTGAAATCAGTGAAATCATTAATTTACACTGGCAGATATAGGAATGAAAAGAGACAGGATCATCCCTGTCACCAGGCAGTAGAGGATGCAAATGGTTTCTCTAGATACATTCTACTTTCTCCTAATTTTTATTTTTTTTTCCCCATCAATAACCCAATCTCTCTTCCTGTGTATCATTGCAACAAAAGCTTCTGGAGACAGACATGCTGCCTTGAGTTATTGCCTGACTCTGGCTTTTCTGCTTTAATGCTGGAACCCTGAAAAAGCAGAAAAGGATTTTGACAATTGAAGTTGCAGGCAGGTTTGCTCTCAGTGCCATTGTAATTTACTTGCTCAGACGAATGTCTTTTACACTTCGGTAATTTCTTTGCATTGTGCGTGTTATTCATAGCTGAGTGAAGTTGAAAATCCTAAAAGATGCTTTAACTTGGCTCTTTCTAGTTAGAACTGCTTAAGAAATGTTTATGGAATTATTGTTTTGCCTCGCTTTTCAGTCAGTCAGTCTCACTTGGAAGAAAGAAACTGCATGCAACAAAAAAGAAAGCAAAACCCTTAAACATATCCTGCAGCAAACCACGGCAGGCTTATTGGGATGGGGATATTTGAGCAGGGCTGTGTTATGCTCTCTGATGGTGTTTCAGGGGAATTTAGGGATGAGATAGCCCCAAGAACAGAACCACACCACTCAGAAGCATTAAATTCATAATTTATCAAGTGGGACAGGCAGAGCAGGTGGGGTGTGATTTTTATGATAAGGTTTCTGCTGTGTGACTTTTATCCTTTACACAGATTTCACACTCCCCATCCTGTCCCCACTGGACCCAGGGGACAGGAATGCCCATCCCACTGCTGGATGTGTCCATTCCTGGGATGCTGTCCCCACTGGGACCCAGGGGACAGGAATGCACATCCCACTGCTGGATGTGTCCATTCCTGGGATCCTGTCCTCACTGGACCCAGGGGACAGGAATGCACATCCCACTGCTGGATGTGTCCATTCCTGGGATGCTGCCCACCTTCTGCACTGTGGGCTTGGACTCCAACCTGACATTTGTGCAGAGATAATCCCACAAGGGTTCTGTTCTTCCCTATTTAGTGCTTTATAACTCTGCCAAGACCTCATTGACCTGGCCCAAGAGCTTTGTTCCCACCCCCCATGAGTCATTTCCTGCCACATTTGGGTCACTACCACCCTTTCAACCCCTGCCCAATATCAACAAGAAGGTTCTAGAATCCCCAAATCATTAGAGCAAGGGCAGAGCTTTTGGGTAGGTTTTCCCACAAAAACATTTATCCATGTTTTTGTTTCCCTGCACATGCCAGAATCAACTCATGAGCTGGACAAGTGTGGCCAAGGTCTCAGGAATCTGAGCAGTGCATTCAGGGAAGGATCACCCCATGGCAGCAATTTGTTGCCTTTATAAATTATTTGGAAGAGAGACCTCAGTAGTTGGAGGGGGAAAATAAAAGATACATAATGCAAAGAGTAAAGAGGCAAAGTTGACAGAGAGCTGATAAAAATGTAACCTGCATTTTTCTGTTGACTGAGCTGCTGCAAAGGATATTAACAGAGCTAAAGGAAAGGTCTTGTGTTTTTTAGTAAAAACCCACTAGAATATCTTGCTGAGAGCAGCAGACTCAATATCAGAGGAAATATTTACACCAAAAGTGCAATTTTGTGGGTTTTTTTCCCCTAGACACTCCATGGGATTTGATGAAAGAAATTAATTCAGGGAAGTTTTGTGTCTTATGCTCATTAGGACCTTAAAGTCAACAAATCTTTTTCAAAGGACTATGATAGTGTTGTGAGAGGAGCCTTGCACAGATGAAGGAAAGTAGAGAGGAAAAAAAGATTATTTCCTCTAAAGAAATAACCTAACTTAAAAACAAACCAACCCTAAAAAAACCCAGAGAGGCAAACTAAGAGTATAATGTAACCAGAATAATAATAATAATAACTTGCTGATTTGCTGTCAGTCTGAATTGTACCAGGAGAGGGGTGGGATGATTCTGTCTTGCAAACTAAGCAAAAGCATTAAAGTGACCTATTTTGTTATTCAGAGCTGGAAACTCCACACAAAGCTCCTGCAGCTCTGAGGGAAATACAGGTCTGATTCTGCAGGTGCTGAGCCTGCTGTCTGCTCCTCAGAAAACCTGAAGTCATGAATTACTCAAAACCTCTCCAGTGCTGTGGTAAAAGTGGGTCTTCCCCATTTTTGGGAAGCCAGGTCAGAAATGGGAGGCAAGTGGAAGCAAAGCAGTTTAGAGATGGTCTTAAATTAACAGAAATTCAGAGAAGGGACAAGAAAAGGCTCTCTTTGTCTGCACCAGCCTTTGAGTTTGGGGCCATTTGGAAGGATTAGACACTGTATAAATAGTGCATCCCAAGTGGGACAAACCTCTATTCCAGGGGCAGATGATCAGCCACCAGAGCTTCTGGGGGCAGCTCCATTGAAACAGGGAAAAACCTTTTGTGTTCAGGGCTTTGAGTCCATTCCTGTCTGTCCTCAGGTGGTGCCTACCTGCTGCTGCTTCTGACTTCACACTCTGAACATCTTAGAAAATGGGCTCTGAAACCTTTTTTTTTTTTAAAACTTTTTTACTCTTTTAAAGGCATCTTTATGGAGTGCATTGTGGGTAAGGCCCTGACAAAACAATCCCTTCACATCTTTTTGTGCAACATGCCAGAGATTTTTGAGGTTGGGAAACTTCAGTGAGAACACTTTCATTAAAACAAAAAAATAAACTGCTTTTGTTTACTACTGAAGCCCAGGCCCCTTCTGCTCTCATGCCCCACATCTTCACAGCAGTGAATCAAACTTTTCCTGAGCATTCTAACTGGGCTTTTCACATCTGTCTGTGGTACCAAGTGATGGCACCTGGACTACTTTCATCTTCAAAGCATCATTTTCACAGCCACAGCTCCCAGTTTGGGTATTTTTCATGTTTTTCTTTGTATGTACCATTACAGTTGTGCAGCAGCTCTAGGAAAAAGAGAAGGGGAAAGGAAGGAGCTGGGAAAGTGAGGCTGGTGATGAGGACATGGGGAAAAGGGAGGTGCACACAACAACCCCCTGCCCTGGGGCTTGTGCTGGGCTTTGACAGAGCAGCCTGGGCTGCTGGAAGGTATCTCTGCCCATGGCAAGGGCTGGGACTGGATGGGCCTTAAGGTGCCTTCAACTCCACACATTAAATGGTGGAATTTCCTGAACTCTTTGTATAAAATTCAGCCCTTTTTCCCCAACTGAAGGCCAAAGACTTTCCAATTTTAACTCTGTACCTTTATTATGGAATTATTCAGATTAGGGTGTTACTTTTTTGCTGTTTATTTTAGGGCTCTATGTACAGCTTGACTGCAATATGAGAATCCTTTGGCAGAGCCATGAATTTCCAGGGCTTTAACGTTCATAGCTGGCAAATACAGGAAAACCAGCTCCTCCACCTTCAGGGAGATGTAACTGAGATTCTCCTAAATATTACAGGGAATGGGCACAGCCCCAAGGCTGCCAGAGCTGCAGGAGAGTTTGGACAAAGCTCCCAGGGATGCACAGGCTGGGATTTTGGGGTGTGCTGGGTCAGGAGTTGGAATCCATGATCCTGGTGAGTCCTTCCAACTCAGATTATTCTGTGACTCAATGAAATACGAAAAGACAGTCTTAAATCCAAACAGGACGTTGTAAAACAGCCTAAAGCATGACCAAACTCTGCTTCACGGTCAAAGTTGCTCATCTCTACTGTTGTTTCAGCCAAAGAAGCTGTTTTGCCATGGCAGCATTGCTAAATGGCATGAACCCCCCTTGGTCTGAAGATATATTTCAGTCAGAAGGCAATTGGGGGAAAATCTACTGCTTTGCAGATCTCCCCATAAATCTGAGAGCCCACTTACCTTACAATGGAGGGATCTTCTGCCGAGTGAGAGGGAACAGAGTCCCTGGAGCTGCCTTTAATTTGAATTATGTTTAACCTGGAGAATAAACTTGGCATAAGAGTTATGCTGCACCATTAAAGTGGAGCCTATGTGCCAGCCTTGAAATGATTGTGAGGTCATCCACAGGCTCTGAACCATTACTCTTGTGCTAACCCCAATAACCAGATTTTAGCTAAATCATAGATACCTACACTGTTCCCAGACTTTTCCCAAAGACTTGGAGAGATGAGCAATTTAAAACTGAGGGTTTAATGTAAACCCTGCAGGTACCAAGAGAAAAAAAATGAAATTGAGCAAAATCAGCCAAATGTAGCTGGGAGAAGGATGGTTTGCAAGGGCCTGGAGTGACAAGACAAGGGAGAATGTCTTCCCACTGCCAGAGGGCAGGGTTAGATGGGATACTGGGAAGGAATTCTTCCCTGTGAGTGTGGGCAGGCCCTGACACAGGGTGCCCAGAGAAGCTGTGGCTGCCCCTGGATCCCTGGAAGTGTCCAAGGCCAAGTTAGATGGGGCTTGGAGCAACCTGGGACAGTGGAAGGTGTCCCTGCCCATGGCAGGGGGTGGCACTGGATGGGCTTTAATGTCTCTTCCATCTCAAACCATTCCATGATTCCATGATTCAGGTACCCATGCAGTCTCTGTGCTTGTGAAAATGATTATGATGTGGTAAACACTGAAAAATTAAATAATTCACAGAGAAATTAAGCACCTTTCTGAGACTTCTACAGTGGTTTCCAGGCCAGGAATCATGGAAGAATGACTTGTGTAAGAAATGTTTGGTTCCTATCTGTAAGTCTCTTTCCATGTTGGAAAGAGCTCTTGGCTGCCTGTTCTTCAGTGTAAATGGATATAACTTTCTAAAACTTCATTGATGACTCACTGATTATCAATAGCTGAGTTTTTATTAATGTGTGGTGAATTGAAGCTTCATTTCCTATGATTCAACCACTTTTTCCTCCTCTTTCTACTTCCAGCAGATGGATCATTAAAGGGTCCCCATAGCATAAACTTATTTAAAGATATTCCTGGCTGCTTTGGCAATAGAAAGAGACTTGGAATTTAGTTTCTAAAAGTCACTATCCCTTCATTTAATGTAATTACAAAACTACATAATTTTAAAAAATGAGACATTAACTCCACATTTATGATATTTAATGCTCTCGGTGTGCAGATGGAATGCATGTAAATGTGAAATTTAAAAAATGGTATTTTAGAAACACTCTACTCCAGGACCTTCTGTACATGACTTAGGGGAATCGGCAGCAAATCCATTCAAGGCATGAGTTATGGATGATAAAAACCCAGGGAACTTGTCTAATAAATAATGGTACTAAAGCCCTCTTCCACAGTTCTCATTTCTAATGTGAAAATGTGCAGTCTGGTGTGACTGAAATGTAAATTGTGTGTCCTGAGACCTGTTCTCCTGGGGAGGATGAGGGGATGGATCCTCCTTGGCCAAACCATGGCATGGAAGCCCAGTTTCCATCCTGGCTCATCAAGTCCAAATTTTGACCCTATTTATGAATGACCTGAAATTTTGGGCTGTGGAAAATGGGTGCTATGGATGTTTTTTTAACCTCTCATTTTGTCAAGTGGCCTCAGTGCCACACCATCCTGGCTGCGGGCACCAGGGATCCATCACAGGGATCCATGTGGATCCAACATCCCCTTCCAAGCTGACCTGACTGTAACAGAATCCCAGGCTCAGTTCTCCCTGATGAGCTGAGCCTCTCTGTGGTGCTACTTGAGTGAAATTCCCACTTGTTTGCATCCTGCATGGAATCAGGCTCCCTACACACATGCAATATTTAAATACACACAGGATACATGTGATAACAAGATCCAAATAAACCCTCCTGATGCACTAGCAAGAAGAAAAGTAGCACAGAAATAAAACCCAAGGGCTCTGTGCTGTGCTGTTTCTCTTCTCTGTGTTTCACAGTAATTTCTGCAGTTGCTGCTGTCCTGCAACAAGAGAAAACTCTGCCAATTTAAGGTGATGCGTTCAAACTCACTTGTCATCCTGGAGGTTTGAGCTGAGCACTGGCATTTCTTGCAGTGAGAAAAGAGGCGGGCAGGAGTGACTCATGTTCAATATCTATTATAATGTAATTCCAGATTCTGGGTTCTGACAGATGCTTGAGCTGCAGAGGAAGGGTCATGAGTGACAGAGTCATATAAAGAGAGGGAAATGAGATGTCAAGGCAAGTTAATGGGGCTCTTTGGATATTACAACTCTCCTGGCTTGGGTCAACCCCCAGCAAAAGTGTACTTGGAACCACAGAAAAACCGTGCTTGAAAAAAGAGGTTAATGGTTGGGGAAAAAAAAGGTTAAACAGGCTAAACTGTTGGGAAGATTTTAAAGGCTCTATTTCCACCTCCACTGGCTTAGATGATGTTGAAGAAAGGGCAAGGGAAGCTGCCACAGGCAGTTTACCTCTTAAATCCAAACCAAGAATTATAGATTCATAATATTTTTCAAACTAAAACTATGTTTTTAAATTTTTTTAAACTAGGACAGTTTTCTTTCATTTTCCTCCTTATAAATAGGATCAAAGCTTTCACTCAATCTCAAAGTGGCTTTTTTTTTGTTCTGTTGTTGAATTATAAAAGTCAAACCCAAACCCAGAGTATTCTGAGTTCAGTAATTGCAAAGCAGCTTATATTTTTATCCCCCTCTTTTCCTCTGTTTTGTCTTCATTGAGAAATGTAAGAGGTTGAGAAAAAGAACTTTTATAATTAAATTATTCACAAAAAAGTAAGCAAGCCAGGACATCAGACTTTCCACTAATAAGCTACTCTTTTTTTTCCCTTCCACATCATTAATATCCCTTCTGCTAAACTTATTAAGATGAAAAATGGTTATCAATACTTTAGATTTATAATCAGAAGTGCACTTATTTCTTATGCACGTAATTCCTTCTGACACCAGTCACCTTAATCTCACATTGTTTGTGCTTCAGCAGGCTTTGACACTGCTGTAATTATCTCCTGCTGTTTAATAAAGCAGTTTTATTTGGAAGGCAGAACTAAAGCCTAGTTGATGGCCAGGAGACAAGAAAGTTGGCATGGGAATTGGCATGGATTTTCATCCAATGGGAACATGGAGCCATTTCCATGGTCTGTTATTTGCCTCAGGTGGGGTGGCTGGAGGTTTTTTAGGCTAGGACTTGCACACTGCAATGGGAGCTGTGTGGGAGAACATGCCTCTGCCAGGTGCTGCTTTGCCAGGCACAGGGGTGCATCCCACCAGCACCATGTCAGGCATCTCTGGAAAGAGTTCTTGTTGTGGAGCGGCTCTGAAAGTGCTGTGGCCTCTTTCTTTTGTGAACAAGGAAGGAGGGACCTTTCAGGATACATGGACAGATCCCTGGTAGTGTCCAAGGCCAGGCTAGACAGGGCTTGGAGCATCCTGGGCTAGCCAGAGGTGTCCCTTCCCATGGCAGGGGTGGCACTGGATGGGCTGTAAGGTCCCTTCCAACCCAAACCACTCTGGATTCTGTAAATGAATTGTACTCTCTGCATCTTGCAAAAGCCTTGCTTGGCCACAGTCATGTGTTGTTCCTATGAAAACATTTTTAAGCATCCAGTTAGTTAATTTTTTTGTTCACTAAACCATTCCCTAACCTCATATTCCATGGAAAGCAGTGAACAGCTGATACCCACAGTGTCACAGAATACCAAAATCCCAGAATCCCAGGCTGGTTTGGGTTGGAAGGGACTTTAAAGCCCATGTCATTCTCCCTCCTGCCATGGGCAGGGACACCTTCTAGGTTGCTCCAAACCCCATCCAACCTGTCCTGGTCATGTGGAGTTAACTTTTCTCAGGCAAGCAGGAATTTGGAGGATAATGTGCAGGATGATTCACATGCTAAAGACAGCCCTGTTAGCAATGCCACGGATGCTGATGCTGCTTTAGCTCCTGACAGTGATGAGTGGGGTGTAATATCTGATAAAGATTAGAGGCCTCAGAATCCAAACAAAACTCCTGAACAGGAATCCCATGATACCAAAACACCATTTACAAGCTCTGACAGTGAGATAATTGGTCTGGGTGTGGCTTCTACTTACTGGAATAAATGATGATAAATAGTGACTCTGGCTGGACTTTGACTGGGGAAAATTGAATACTCACAGATATATTTTTATATTATTTCTGCTGTCAGAAGTCTGGAGAAGGGAATGCCTGTGCATTTTTGTGTGATCTGTGAGTAGAACAGGGCTGGCTGTGCACAAGCCAACTACTGCACTGCTTCACTGTGCTCCTTCCTCCATCATATCCTGTGTTTCTCAACCATAAAACCCACACCAGAGCCATTCCTCCTTCTGCCATCACCCACAGCCATTATTCTTGCCACCTGTGACTTTTCCATCTCTTAAGAATTTTCTCTTGACCTGAAAATTGGATTGTCACCTCAAGATGGATCATGAAAGGAGGAAACATTGCTCAATGAATCCATTGCTAACTCTCCTCTGTGAAATAGTGGGAAGTAATGTCAGGAGATGTGATGTTCATCCATCACTGTCCAGGTGTCTCAGAACCATCAGTTTCTGATGCCCTTTCCTGCAGCCACCTCTACATGACCAAGCTACTCCAGGTGATGTAAAACAAGCCCTGGGAAAGGGAAACTTGCTGGAAGAACAGAAAGTAAGGCAAGGACAGATTTCTTTACCCTTCTGACAAGTTTGACGGGGGGGGGGGTGTGAGTGTTGAGCTCACTCATGTTCTTTTTGGGGTCTGCAAGGGAGATGGTGCTGGGAAAGTGATGGAAGAGTACTTTGATCATTTCCACGTGGGAGGAGCTATCACTCTGTCCTCATACCTAGCAGGGCAAATGCAGTTTGGGAAGCTGGGCCTTATTACCTGACTCCATTAACTTCTGCATTTCAATTCACTTCTGCTTGGGATTTACAGGGAGAGTGCTGACATGGCTTTGAGTTGGGGTTGCAGACTTCAACTACAGTAGTGGTCTTTAGCTCGAGAGGAAGCACTGCACCTCTAAAGTTAAAAGAAAAGACAAGCCCAGTTAACCTGCAGGCCTGTTCCCTCTAAAACTGTGTCTGCTTTCATCACAAAAGAGGAGAGGTGCATTTGTCAGTGCGGTGTTAAACACGAGATGCTCAGTTGCCAGGAGGAGCAGATTTGTTATGACAGGCAAGATGAAGTATCCACTGTCTTTTAACCAAGTAAATATTGCAGGACTGCTCGTTAAAATGCAGAGATCTGTCTTCATCAGTTGGCCCCCTTCTGCAGATCCAGATTTTGAGGTGGTGAGTGACTGGAGAGGGGTTCAGCTACCAGAGCCTGGATTAGACACTGTGGGATTTCCCTCTGCAGCTTTTGCTGCCTCATCATCATTAAAGACAGAATGCTGGCCATGTGCAAATGAAATTGAAAATTAGTGTTTCCAGTGAGAGGAATGTAGGTAGAAAAGTGATTGCAGAATGAAAGTGGAAAGGGAAAAAAGAAATATCCCACTTTTTGCTGGTTTGGTGGTAACTTGGATGTGATGAAATGGAAAGTGATGCAGATTTTCAGATTCCATCTCTCTAAAATGAGTAAACACTAAAAGGTCTTCTGTTAAAAATGATGGTTCCAGTTGTTCAGAAAATACTGCTGGTGACTCTCAGCCCTCTCCTGATCCACTATTGGGGCAGAAATTAGAAAACCTTTATTGAGGAGACCTTTCCAGCTAACATTGCAGTTACCTTCTCTCCTTTTCCCCATTAAACCTCCCATTCAAAAGCAAAGCACACACTTCACCAGAGGAAAAGATGATTTCCTAGGGCCAGGTGTTTTTTTTTTTTTTTTAGCACTTGAATCCAACTGAGTAACAAAGGGAAGAATAACACACTTCAAGCCTTCAAATCATACATTTTGCACAGCCCTCCAGCTGTTGGGGGGAGGCTGTCAGCACATGCTGACTGAGTTCACCCATCACAAACTCCTCATACCATGGTACATTTGTTAAAATGAAAGATGCCTCTTGCAGAATAAATCTCCAGGAATGTATTGCCATTAACTGCAACCATTGTTGGTGCCTCGGACTGAAAATCCTTTGGAAATTTCTTGTTAAGGGAAGTGCTTCTGTGGCAGAGGACAGGGAGCAATTGTGTGCAGAATTTATATTGCTTCAGTCTGCTGGAAAGCATTGATAGACATGAACTGAAGTCGATTGGAGAAATATCCCTGTGAAAACTTCTGCTAATTTTATAACAGCACATTCCAGCAGCAAGGCAGGAAGGAAAACTTCTCTAATGGTTGCAATGCAGGTTATTTTGCTTGACTTGCTGTCTCAGATTGAGCTGACATGTCCATCTGTGACAGGCTTCTTATAAAGGAAACTATTCACATCTAGATGTTGGAGTTTGAAAGGACCATCCAACTTTGTAAAAAACCCCAAAGTACAGGTAAAGGTAAAGGGATCTGAAAACACCTTTATGTGCCTCTAAAATTAAAGGTGAGACTAACATCTCCAGGTGCAACAGTGCATAGAGAATCCAGCTTCACCCAGCTCAGAAGTTTCTCATCAAACCTCCCACTTTCCACAAACTGATTTTAAATGCACAAGCAAACAAACATTGATGGGTTTTTGTAAAATATTACAATGCTGATTCATTTTATGGCATCCTGAGTTTGTTCCTGAGAGCAGAGCATTGCAATTTTAGTTTTGGAGAGACGGGCAGGACTCACAGAGACAGTGGAAGCGAGACAAACTTTGCTGTGGTTTTACTGCTCAGGTGAATGTCTGAATTAAAGCATCTTTTGATAATGAGAGGGTCCAAATACACAGGGGACAAACTGCCAGAGCATTTCTGTAAAACCTGGGTATTTTGGCATGCCAGGGGTTTTTTTCACAAGCTGAAAAATAGGTGTATCTGTGCATCCTAATATTAAAAATATTCTCCTGGTGTGGGGAAGCAGCTGGGGCACAGAGCTCTACACTTTATGTCTGGATTTTGTTCCCTAAAAAGCAGATACACAGATTAAAGTATTTTATCCTGCCCTCCTTTGGACTCCTGCAGGAAGAGAGAGCCCTGCCAGCTCGTACATTTTATTCTCAGGGTATCCTGGAGCAGAGAGGGATGTTTCTGAGTCACCCAGCCTGGATCATCCCTGCATGGGAACACAGAGCCAGAGCGTGGAGCTGAACTCAGCCCTTGTGGGTGCTGCAAAAAGGTGCCCACAGCAGGAGGATAAGGGCTGTCTAAGGTTTGTCGTTCTGGTTAAGGGCTCACAGGCACAGCTGTGAAAGACACACCAGGATCCCTCTGTTGTCACCTCCTCTGCTTGACAGGCAGCCCGTGCCAAGCACGGGGGATGTCAAAACACGGTGTTATTTTGTGAGGAGCACCAGGTGCCTGCAGAGGAAGAAATTGCTGGTTTACTTGGTGTTTAAGGCACATTAATAATACAGTTACTTTGATTTCTTAAACTCTAACTAAAGGCTGTATTCAAAAGCTGCTGTCTTCAGTGCCTTTGCAATTGAATTACAGTCCCCCATACCATATTTTTGGATCTTAAATAATTCTCTTTTGTGATTGCTTGACAAGAATCAGACGTCCTCCCACCCCATGCCAGTGTCTGCTGCATGTTTAATGTCTTTATCTGGTTCTTCTTGCATTAGTCATCTGAGTGTTTGACAGGTATACATCCCGGGCTTTTAAAGTATATTTTTATTCATCTATTCATGGGCTCAGTGCAGGTTCTGATATCCATCAGTGCCACTGCCTGAAATTAAAGTTAAACTCTTTTCTCCCGTGGATTAGCACAAACAGGTCCTGGTGATGATTTACTTAAGCCCAACTTTTCTCTTCACCAGTGACTCACATTCATCCAACTGGCTGCAAATCCCAAGTACTTGGCTGTGTCACAGCACGGGAGCGTGGGGTGGGAAATGACCACATACAGGTGATCCTGCAGCCCTTGCAACCTCCCCTGAAGCTGTCTGAGCTCTTAGATCATCTTTTGGGGTGTTTTGAACCTTTCTTAGCACTGCCAGGGGATCGTCCATTTTGCTGTTTGATGGTGTGCCTTGTTTTATGGCAAATTTCAGTTTCCTTATCACAGTTTCACAGCTGCCTCTGGGTTTTAGGTTGCATTTGGAGTTGGGAAATATGGACACATCCCTTCCAGTTGCAAGATGGCTCAGGAGGAATGAAAAAGTCAACTCACATTGCTGCTGTCTGCTGCTCAACTCGTGCTCCTGCTGTGTGCTGAACAGCTGGGTTTCCAAGCACCAGGATTGCTCTCTGGTGGGGCAGCGCCTTCCCAGCAGCAGCAGTTCAGGGTGCGTGGCTGGACAGGCAAAATTCGACTGGGCAGCATGGGGAGAAGTGGGGAAAGTTTGGGGGACTGGGGGGGATAATTTTGGCCTTGTCTCAGAGCACAGGAGAGGGGCTGGGACAGGCCACTGGTGCTTAGGGAAATGCTGGGAGGGGAGGGGTGAGCACTGAGGATGGGGAGTGTCTGTGCCAAAAGTTTGATGTCCATTCCCAGACCTCCCTGATCCCCATCACTACAGACTGCTCTTACCAGAGCACCTCTCCATGCCCTACTCCTATTGCCTCTCCCCACCACAACTTCTCCTTCTTTTCCCCAAAACCTGCATCTGTTGCCCTGCAAGAGGACAAATAGCCCCATGTCAGAGTGCCTGGGTGCCATGGAATCCTAGCAATCCTGTTTTTCTCTTGCTGGCAGCCTTGTCTGTAGGGTCAGCAGCTCCCAGCCCTGACCACAACCTCCTGACAGGCAGGAGAAAGGACCCAGGGGTCAAATGGCATTTTGGGCTTGGTCAGCTGGGATCAGGATCCTGGGGGATGGTTTGGCTGTCCCTGCAAGTCTGACATTGGGGTGTGCCAGTGCCCTCGGGGAGCCTGGATGACTTTTGATGCCATCCCATCTTTCCCCTCAGAATTCCTGCTTTAGATCTTCCTGGAACACGGTTGGAAATTTTATCTGATTCCAGAGCAAGTCACCAGCGAGTTGGTCCCTTCCTACCTGGATTATTCTGTGAATTCAAACACTCAAGGCACAACATGATGCAAAAGGAGAGCCAAAAACGGGATGGTAGATTTTAGTGTAAGGTATACACTTCTTTGATGCAGGAGTCAAATAACAAGGGGTGAGAAATATTCCTGTTTTCCAGACTTCACACTCCATATGGCACATATCTATTGTCTGAATTCACTGGGAATGGACTCAACATTTCTGGAGAAAGTGTGTCTGCTCTGGGCATGCTAAAATAAGAATAAGAAATAAACACCAGCATATTTGGGACTTGAAGTTTGTGTTGCATATAATGTGTGAAAATAAGTCAAAGCACAGCTAAATACTCAAAAATTCATATGCTGAGAAAGGTAAGACTAATTCTAAATAACTCATATCTAACATCTAATTTTAGTGTCTCTTTGTTTTGTACAGTGAATTCCAAATATCTTTTAAAAACCTCTATTGATCTCCCAGCATAACAAGAAAAGAGTCTTTTAAAGACTGCTTTTCAGCAAGGTGAAAATGCATCCAAAGGAATCATAATTTCACGATTATAAGCCGCACCATTTTGACTAAAATTTTGGTCCGAACCCAAAGTGCGGCTTATAATCAGGTGCGGCTTATATATGGACAAAGAATGGAAAGTTGCTGTTTTAGTTTGGAGGACAGGTGTCTGCTGAGAAAGGCAGGAGCTTCTCTTTGAAATGGAGAATGTAAACCCCCTCCCTCCAAATTATTATAATTTTGAAATCAAGGGGCTTTCAGGCAAAAATATGGAAATTAGGAATAACAGTCCTTTACTAGGGAAATTAAAATAGAAATACAGTACTACAAAGAAACAAACCCCAAACCCTGACACAGTCAGAGTACAACCTGACACCCCATCAGGCAGGGTATTGGTAGCAGTCCCATTAAATGGTGGCTGCATCCTCCTGCAGTGACAGATGTGATTCAGTTGGAGCAGTGCTCCTGTAGAAGGTGCAGTTTCCCTCTGGAGGTCCAGTGGTGATGTGGAGAAATCCGGTTTTCCTCTGGAGTCCAGTGGAGAAAGGGTCTCCCTTAGTGTCCCAAAACCTCTGTTTTTATCTTGGTAAGAAATGTTGGGCTCTTCCCCCTGGGTGGAGCAACTTTCAATGGGATGCAGTAATTTTATCAGTCACACAGTGGGACTCAATGGCCATGAGCAGAAAATGACTGGCTGCAGGAAGGATGGGGTGTGAAAAGATAAAGAACAATGCCCTGCCTGGTTTCAATGGATGGCCCATTAGCAGAACATCTGCCATTGAGATCAGGATCACTGTCCCCACCCTCAACAGATGGTGATACAATAGATACCTTTTATCACACGCTGTATTGTAACGTGTGGCTTATAATCAGGTGCGGCTTATAATCGTGAAATTACTTTAGGAAAATCTGTTGCTCCTGGCTGCAGCCTCAGCTTTCCAATGTAAAAAGTGCTATTTGATTTAGGGAATTTTGAGGGTTATATGCAGATTTCCACACTTCAACCATATTTATTATATTCTGAATTGTTTTAGATGAAATAAGAACTTTTTGGCAGTTTTTGATGGTGAGATGCCTTTAGTGACAGAATCTTCCTCAGTGAAGACTCTTATACTTCCTTTCTCCCCTGGTGAAGCTTTTTTGATTGACACTGAGTAAAGATCAGGCTTTAAATTTGCATAGTTGCCTCCACATATAGGAAATGCCAAATGACTTAGAAAAGTAAAGACACTTAACTTAAAATAGAAGATCTACTCTTCTACTTTTTGGATGAGAGGAGCAAAACTCCATGGTTCTAGTGATACAAAATTATCCAAATTAGGATGTGAAATTGCTTTAGGGACTTTTTTGATGTTGCGTTTGTATGGGATCTGGCAAATTAAAGATGATGGCAGATGCCTAATTCCAGGACAAATTAGATCAGTTTTGTTTCTCTGAGATAACGCAGCTATCGATTTATTTTACCTTATCTGCCTTATGCTGAATTTTCTCTACTTCTAGAAGGAAATTTTTCTATTAATTTCCTAATTTTTGTTGAGACAGATGAATGTGAAAATGTTATGGCTTTTTCCAAGGGATACACCACTGTTTTAGAACCTGAAAAATTGTAGAAGCTTTACCAACCATCCAGGTACATCCACTAAAATTCCAGCCATGGTTTTCCCCCCTTTCTCCTGTATTTTGGGGGATGTAGTGAAGATGCATTATCTAAAACAAGCAAACAATATCTCTTAGAATAAATACCTTAATCTTTTGCTGAAAAAAATTGGCAAATCTGTTTTTTAATGAAAATAGGGGGTTTTTTTTAAGTTAGAAATATTTTCCTGTTCAAAATTTCGTTTTTCCAATCCTAATTTTCCATAGATAATTAAAAAAATATTTTCTTTAATCCTCTTCACTTTTTTCTATAATATAAAAAAAAGCTGCTGAAAACAGTTTTATATCATCTCTACTGTTGATAATAATAAAAAAAAAAAATCAAAATCCTGTTCTTTGATTCTCCTGGGACCAGTGTTTTGGGCTAATACCCCATTCCTTCCTGTCCTTTAGCAGGAATTGCCCCTCTCCTCTACCCCTCACCAGCCAGTGTGTAGTGCTGTCCAAACCTGCTGTGGCACACCTGGACTAATTCCAGAGGCATTAATGGATTAACAGAGGACATCCTGGCATCCCACAGCTTGATTTTTCTCAGTGACAGCCCCCCAGAATGCTTTGCACCTGCTGAAAAGTCGTCTTTAATTTTCTTTTCTCTTTCCCTTTTCTTCTTTGGAATGCAGAGGGACCAACTGGTAACTTGTATTCATGTTTTTTACATCTTGAGATGATTGTGAGCAGCACATCTTTTAAGAACATTTGTCCTCTTTAACAAATACCAGATTCTACTTAGATGATAATGAAATTCAGATGAGTTCTTCTGAGCATTGAATTGTTAGCTTTTTGCATCCACTTTTATAATTGAATGTTGTGCCAAGTTTACTGATATTTCCTTTTTCTTTTCCCTTCTCTCATCTCATAGCTGTGCCTGTTTTGTCACTCCCCATCGTGGTGGTAGCAAGACACACACGGGGAGGGAACTGGATATTTGCACACCGAGTTATTCTCTCAGAATAGAAAGGGAACAAATGCCAGTTTGGGAGAAATTCAAAGGGTGATGATCAGGAGAGCAATTATTTTTTATGTTTTATTGTGCTGGCTTTGGCTGGGGTGGAGTTAATTTTCCTCCCCAAGGCCACTGTAGGCTGTGGGTTTGGGATCTGTGATGGAAGCACAGCTGGTGACACAGGGATGGGAAGGAGAGCTGGTGACACAGGGATGGGGAAGGAGTGCTGGTGACACAGGGATGGGGAAGCAGAACTGGTGACACAGGGATGGGAAGGAGTGCTGGTGACACAGGGATGGGGAAGCAGAGCTGGTGACACAGGGATGGGGAAGCAGAGCTGGTGACACGGGGATGGGAAGGAGAGCTGGTGACACAGGGATGGGGAAGCACAGCTGGTGACACAGGGATGGGAAGGAGTGCTGGTGACACAGGGATGGGAAGGAGAGCTGGTGACACAGGGATGGGAAGGAGTGCTGGTGACACAGGGATGGGAAGGAGTGCTGGTGACACAGGGATGGGGAAGCACAGCTGGTGACACAGGGATGGGGAAGCACAGCTGGTGACACAGGATGGGGAAGCACAGCTGGTGACACAGGATGGGGAAGCACAGCTGGTGACACAGGGATGGGGAAGCACAGCTGGTGACACAGGGATGGGGAAGCACAGCTGGTGACACAGGGATGGGAAGGAGAGCTGGTGACACAGGGATGGGAAGGAGTGTTGGTGTCACAGGGATGGGAAGGAGAGCTGGTGACACAGGGATGGGAAGGAGTGTTGGTGTCACAGGGATGGGAAGGAGAGCTGGTGACACAGGGATGGGAAGGAGTGCTGGTGACACAGGGATGGGGAAGCACAGCTGGTGACACAGGGATGGGGAAGCACAGCTGGTGACACAGGGATGGGAAGGAGTGCTGGTGACACAGGGATGGGGAAGCAGAGCTGGTGACACAGGGATGGGGAAGCACAGCTGGTGACACAGGGATGGGAAGCACAGCTGGTGACACAGGGATGGGAAGGAGAGCTGGTGACACAGGGATGGGGAAGCACAGCTGGTGACACAGGGATGGGAAGCAGTGCTGGTGACACAGGATGGGAAGGAGTGCTGGTGACACAGGGATGGGGAAGCACAGCTGGTGACACAGGGATGGGAAGCAGTGCTGGTGACACAGGATGGGAAGGAGTGCTGGTGACACTGCCATTTGCTCACACAGAGCCAAGGCCCTTTCTGCTCCTCACCCTTTCAGCAGTGAGGGGCTGGAGGAGCACCAGCAGCTCAGAGGGGACAGCCAGGACAGGTGACCCAAGGGACTCAAGGGATATTTGATATGTTCAGTATATAGGTTTTTGTCTCCCCAAGTCCCTGTTCTGAGGGACAGGGCCTGCTCTCTTGGGGCTGCTGAACACCTGCCCAGCAGAAGCAGGGAATGAATTCCTTGGTCTGATTTTCTTGTGTGCACACCTTTTGCTTTCCCTATTAAGCTGTTTGATGTCATCCCAGGGGTTTTCTCGCTCATACCCCATCATTCTCTCCCCAGTCCTCCTGAGGGGAAGGGAGGGGCTGAGCTGCCCCTTTGGGCTCACCACAGCACTTCCAGTGCAGCCAGGATGCTGCTTTTGGATTAGTTCTTGCAGCACAGAGAGCACAGAGAGAGGCTGAAGACTTAGGAAGAAGCTTCAAGAGTTTGAGGAATTGCCCAAGAGACTAAAGATTTCTGGGTGCATGATTTGCTGTGTATTAAAGTGTGGATGTGCACTTGAGTGTATCTGTTTATCTCTCCCCATTGTCCTGACTGTTTTACACAGCTGTTGATCATTGGAAATTAGGCTGGTCTGACCATCTCCTCTTTCCTTTTGACAAGAGTTTAGTGCTGCAGCAAGGGGTCCCTGGCACTGAACATTTTCCATGGAATACACGTGTGATCCTTCTTCTGTGGCTTGGTGAAATGCCTCCAGACAGCTGGATAACTGTGGGATCGATATGTCAGATTAACTGCTTTAAATGCCTTCAACTCCTGCTCCTCTCCAGCTGAGTTCTCATGTGGAAATCCTCACAAGCACCAGGAATGCTCTGAAGTCCAGACAACTCTTTATCTTCCCACTTCTGGTTCATTCCAGCACAGCTCCACGACTCTGTGAAGCTCCACTTGACTTCCACAAATAATTATGTAAGATTTCCATAAAAGTGAATGGAAATGGGTTCTCTGATAAGGAGCAGGGATAATGGCTTCTGAGTCCTCAGGCTTGCTCTCTGTGGCTGGTGACAATGATGCTGTGACATTCCATTGACTCCTTGAAACTTATGTGGTTAAAAAATAAATGGCTTCTATTCTACAAAGACCTTATTTACTCCAACACATCTCAAATGCTAACGTGTTCCTGCCTTTTGTATCCCTTTAACATGACACTAAGTTCCCCCCCTCCTGTGTTATGTATTTCAATTATATGCAGACCTTGAATGTCATTTTCTAATCCTCCGTGGTTCATTTGAAAGTCTTGTAAAATAAAACTTATTGGTGTGTTCATTAAAATGTCAGAAATATTTTTGACTTCAATTAGATACTACAGTAGTTTTATCCAAAGTGTGCGTAAAGTACAATAACTATGTCAGGAGGATGTAATTAACAGCAATTTAAATGAACAATTGTCTTAAATTTTTCTGGCTCTTCATGCATGATAACTTAATCAAACAGCAAAGTTCTTACAGACTTGCTCATTTTAGAGAGAGGTGAAACACTATAAACTCTTATTTAAAAAGTCAGATTGAAAGCCATAAAATTACTGCGCTAAGGAAGACATAAAAAAATGGAATGCAGAAGTGTAGTTCCTCCCAGTGTCAGCATATTGCAGCCAAAACCAGTTGGAAAAAAGACAATTTATGGCAGGCTCACCAATTTTGAGGACTGAAAGGTCAGAATCACACAACCCCAGAGCGGTTTGGGTTGGAAGGGACCTTGAAGATCCTGCCATGGGCAGGGACACCTTCCACTAGCCCAGGTTGCCCCAAATCCCATCCAACCTGGCCTTGGACACTTCCAGGGATCCAGGGGCAGCCACAGCTTCTCTGGGCACCCAGAATAAAACATGAATAAAACATGAATAATATAAAACATATATAAAACACACATAAAACATATATAAAACATATATAAACCATACATAAAGCACTGGGGCCTTCTGTCCTGTTTGCTGTCATCATGGTGGCACAAAACATCAGTCACTGCTCAGTGAAGGCTGTGCCTCATTTCCTTCTGGCTTCAGTGGCCTTAAATGCAATTGTGTGGAAACCACTTCATTAGACAGCACTTTAGACAGGATTGGTCCTGGTGGGTGAGGAAACCATGGCTCCAGAAGCATCCAGCTTTCTTTTGGAAATAAGGGTCCCACTGAGTAGTACCACATGCAGTTTTATATCAATTACAGAACTTGGTTAGATTTATTCCTTCTATTATTCCTTTTCATCAAAATACATCAGTTTGTTAAAACAGATTTTGTGTGGCAAAGTCTGTCTTTGTTGAGCATCTTGGTTGGGTTTTGGTTGTTTGTTGTTTTGGGGGGTTTTTGTTTGCTCTTTTTTCCATTTAAGGATTGCTTGAAAACTCATGTAAAGGTTAATATAAATTTTCATGATTCACTTATGACTTTATTCTAAACTGCAAGCTAGCTGTAAAACATGTGCAAGAATATGGAAAAGAAATTCCAACAAAACCTTTCCCTTGGCCTAAAGTTAGCCAGGAATTTGTAGATAGGTGACAAAACAAAACCTAAACTCATCCAAAGGCTTCTGAAATGGGGAAAAAACATTCCTTGCCCATCTTCAGTGATCACAGCTTCAGCTGAAACAATGAAAAACAGTCAGGATAAGACTAAAGTTACTCCTCTAGCTGCTGGAACTTTAAATAAAATCAAGAGCTGGAGCACACAGAGTGAGTGCTATGTCAGGTGAGGCGGTCAGCATCTCAAAGGGCTTCTGCTTTGGGATGGGCATGGGGAATTCCTTGGTCTGAGAGTTTCTGAGTGAGGAAAACTTACTCTTAACGCAGTCTGGGTCCCTCTCCTGCTGGCCCTGTGGTGGGAGAGCCATTTGTGCTTGGTTTGAAGCCGCTTTGCCCTTGGCACACTCACATGTTGATAATGAGCTGGGCTCCCCTGGCCATTGCAACAGGGTTTGGCCACATCTGGATGCTCCCAACCAAAGCAGCACCTCCAGCTTTATCCCAAGGAGTCCCTGAGGTGTGGGGTTTGTGTTGTAAGAGCTGTGCACCCTTGGTAGCATTCTGCTGTTGAGCACAATCCACACTCAGTTCCAAGCCAGGAGGAGAGAACCAGAGCAAAGGATGTGACTGTGATGTACAAACTCCTGGACAAGTTTCGTGGCTTTCCCTTTTCCTGGTGCCAGAGCATAAATAAAAGACCAGCTCTGTGAAATATTCCTCAGCAGAATAAAACAGAGGAGAGATTAAGCTGCAGTGGGCTGCCTTTGTATTCAGCTGTGGTGTTTGCTGTCTCTTCCCCAAGCAATATTGGCTGTTCTGTGAGCTATAAAGGAATTTTCAGCTGCTTTTTCTTGCTGGCTTTCATTGCTGTTTTTTAATTAAAGCTTAAGGAATTAAATGAAGCGGGGATGCTGGGGTTACACAAGGATGAGAAAAGATCAGGCAGTCAAATCCACCAAGGGGCAGCGGGGCACAGGCTGATTCTTGGATTATCATCTTCAATGATTGCTTTTTCCAGTTTAAAGAATAAACATTGATGCATTTTAAGCATTTGGGTGAGGCTGACAACGTACAACTGTCTGGGAGAATTAGATCTGAAGCAGATTGGGAGCTACTTTATTAAGATTTTGGGTGTGATTTGCAGAAGATGCACCAGCAGAAGGCTTCTTTCTGTGCTATCATGTTGGGGAGGGAGAAATGAATCATCAAATGCTTAATAAGAGATCTACCTGTTTGGAAGGGAACATCTATTGCATGAGGCATAACTCTCCCTGATACAGCAGTATATCTATTTATTAGGCACAAACATTTGTAACAGTGATTGTTTTGTTTACAGACTGTGGCCACATTGTGTAATTTAACTGCAAGGTGCCATATTTAATTGAGATGGGGGAGGAAATGAGACTATCAGCCACGCTCCTAATATTTACAGACATGGAGCTCTACTTTTCCATTACTGTTGTAATGGATGCAGGTTTGAATTAATTTTTAGAACTGCCAGGAATAGCAGCATATTGGATTCTCTCACTATTTTATGTTCTGTGTCCCTGCAGTGTCTCTTGATTGCTACTCATTAGAAACAGGCTACACTTGTGTTTACCAGAACAAAAAATATTCCCTTTCCTCACTGCACCTTGCAACCCAAACTTTGCCTCTGATTTAGAAATATGCAAATTAAATATTTAAAAGTTTCAAAGACTGCATCTTCTACTGTTTTAAACAATGATGAGATTTTATGATGAGCTGGGAGGATTTTAAATTATATTTCGTGTGCCATAGGCAAGGGAACTGTGGTAATTCCTTTGCCTCATTTTCTTTTATGGGAATAATAATGTCTGTTTATCTGGAGACGAGCACCAGGGTTTTACTTCCGTGGTGTGGTGGGATAATGACTGGATAGGGGAAGTGCTAAGCTGAGTTTGGGAGAGCTGTAGGCTGTTTCTGGATCTGTTTCAAAGCTGTGGGGCTGGTCTTACATCTCTGTGGGATTTGGCTTTGAAGTTGTCCCTGTTTGTATCACCAGGATAAAGATTCTGTTGGGGGACCCAGGGAAGAGACACGTCGGTGACAATCCAGTTTTGGGGTGAAACTCCTCTCATTTTGTCGTTCTTCTGGACTCACTCCTCTTCAGAGCTCAGCTGCTCTACCTACATGGGTGCCAGTGGATACCTGAGTAAAAATTACAGCACAGGGACTTGTGAGAGGCCTTCACAGCTGAATTTGATTCTGAAGGCATCCCTTTAATAGATCTTATTTTCATTTTAATCTGAATTGCATTTTGAAGGCTTTGACTTGTGCCATGTTTGGAAAACTGTGTAGGATTTTGCAGAATATGCAGAATAGAACATATCATGGAATCCCAGAATGGTTTGGGTTGGGAGGGACCTTAAAGCCCATCCAGTGCCACCCTCTGCCATGGGCAGGGACACCTTCCACTATCCCAAGTTACTCCCAGCCCTGTCCAACCTGGCCTTGGGCACTTCAGGGATCCAGGGGCAGCCACAGCTTCTCTGGGCACCCTGTGCCAGGGCCTCCCCACCCTCACAGGGAAGAATTTCTTCCTTATATCCCATGTAACTCTGTCCTCCTTCAGTTAAAATCATTTTCACTGATCCTGATGTTCCATGCCCTGATGAAAAGTCCTTTTCCAGCATTTTGTAGGCTTCCCTTAGGCACTGGAAGTATCATGTATAAACATCCAAGCAGAAGGTTATTATCATGTGGCAGGAGTGAAAAATCAGGGGGATCCCAGGAACTCCTTGACATTTACTGCTGTCAGACCCTGAAGGGAGTTTGGGTTTGCAGAGTCCTGGGAGTAAAGTTTCTATCAGTGCCTCCACCCTTGAACCTCTTTCTAGATTTTGAAGGTCTGGTATCTGAACGTGTGTCCTTGAGCATGGCACACTCAGGGTAACAGGGAGCTGCTCTGGGCTCCTGTGGTGATGGAAACACAGATCCTTGGAGCAATTGTCTGAAATAAATTGTCTCACACACAGCACTGCTGAACACAGAACTTTTATCCCCATCACATACATGGGCAAAAACTATTCTCCCTGTGGCTGCTGGTTGCTTGATTGGTAATCCAGCTAAAGCATAAGCTTTAATTAAGCCAAATTTCAAATCTACTGTGGAAAACAGTGTGACATTGTCAGATTCTAATTCTTTATTTGAGACTGGAGAAGCCGAGTTGCTAAGAGACAGCTTTTTTCTAAATTTTTTTTACAAAATGTTACTCTGTCTCATGGTTTCCTAATTAATATTCGATGTCTGGTGTTTATATAATGCCAATCTCAGCACATCAGACAGTCTGCTCACTGTGCAGAGGGGAAGTGGAACCTGAGGGAGCCTCTCTGGAGGTGGCAGCAGGGTTAGGGAGTGATGTCCTCTAGCCCTGCACACCTCCAGAAGCTGGGGCTGCTGCACTGCAGAGCACACAGGAAAATGTCCCAGCTCTTTGTTTCCTTCTGCCTTTCTCTGTCCTGCCTCTGATTGTTCCCTGGCAGGACTGACAGCAAGAGGGCCATTCCCACTGATCTCATGAGTCACCACTGCCTCTTTCCAAAGGCTCTTCCTTACATCCAACAGCATCCCATTAATACTCTGCTTGGCCCAAGGCATCCTGTCATTTTTCCCCCTGTTGCCAGCCACTGAATCAGCTTCACTGCCTATTCCTTCATGTGGTCTTCCAATAATTCACTTTGCTCCTTGCACATCCCTCAGAGCCCCAGCTCTGGAGAGCCACAGGGCACTCAGGCATCTTCCAGGGGAATGTATGGGTGTCTCTCCATTCCCTGAGCAGCAATGAGAGGAGTGCAGCTGGTGAGGCAGTGATGCTGAGAGGGCACGTTCCCACTCTTAGGTGTTTCCTTTCCTCCCTGGAGGCTTTTGCCTGCAGCCAGAGAAATATCTTCATTGCAGTTGAGAAATAATAAAATACCATTAACACTTATCACTGCCTGGGCTTTGTGAAAGCCATTCTGAGCTGGCAGTGTAGTGCTGAATAGGACAAACAGGATGAGAGATGCTTTAATTAGTGTACAGGCAGTTAAGCTCAATAAGTCTGGGTTCAATGAAAAGGTTGCTGTAGTGCAGTGATGCTCATTCCAATTGCCCACATATTTTAAGAAAACAAACCCTTCTTGCTAATACTTGGCACGGCTTGAGTTTTGAAATCAGCTTTTAAAAGTCAAATGTTTCTTTCTTTCTTTCTCCTGGACTCGGAAGTAGAAGGTAAAACATTCTCTTTGTGTGTTGTACAGGACCATCTACATTTTAGATTTGATGGCATCCACTCTCACAGGTGAATCAGGGAACACTGGTCACATCAGAATATCCAGTATTTTGATATGTTTTGCTTCAGCTAAACATCCACTCCGGAAAAAAACACGTAAGGACAGATTCCCTATTAATCCACTTTGTCTTTAATATAGATTTGCTTTGCCAGCTTAATTTCATACTTTGGTTATCATCCTTATAGATCACAGCATTAAAGAATAATTTCAGTTGTGCATCTAATTTTATCTTGTCACTTTTGGTAATTTTGTGACATTTTTGCTTTATGTGTGTTGGTCTTTTTTTTTTTTTTTCCCTTAAGGATCCCTGATAGTAATTTCCTCTTTATTTATCCCTCTGACACTTTATTTGTCTTGCACTGACTTTTTGGCTGGCAGTGAAAGTGAGGAATGCTGCCTGAATACCTCTGCATTGCAAACCCACAGGCAGCTCCATCTTTACTCCCAAAATTGCATTCATTGGTGGCCTTTGCAGCTCTTTATACATTCATTTTCCTTTCATTCCCTCCCTTATTCCCTGCAAGCCTTCCCTGTGAATGCCAATAAGACACCTTCAGGTCTGTGGGTTGGATGGGATACTCTCCTACTCTTCTCACATTTGTCCAGGGGGGAACAGCCACTGTTCCTCATGCTGACCCCTGCCTGCTGCAATCCCAGTCTGGAATCACTGCACTGGGATGGAATCCTCACCCTGGCAACCCGCAGGGTCATGTCCTCAGCTCTTCTGCCAGGAAACTGGAATTTTTCTGTTCCAAACCCTTCTCAGCCTGAGTGCTGGAAAACAGAGTCTGGGAGAAATCCGTGATTATTCCCAGGGAGAGATTTGTGAGTCCAGTGAATCAGCTGGAGTGCTCTGGTGGGATATCCATGGTGTGCATGGATTCAGGGTGTTGTGACGTGCAGGGCTTTCCTTTCCTTTTGGAGTGCTCCTGTAATTCCTCATCCTCTTTGTTCCTTTAGTTCTGAAATATGAGGTATTGAAAAACACACAATGACCACACAGAATGTATAGAATTCTAACACAAATTGCCCACTTTTGAGCTTTCTTTTTGCTCCTTTTTTTTTCTTTTTTGGCCCCAGCAACAGAATCCCAGGATATTCTGAGTTGGCCCACAAGGATCATTGAGTCCAGCTCTTGGGTGAATGGCCCATGCATATAATGAACCCATGGCCTTGGGATTATCAGCACCATAAATAAAGCTCTAATAAAGATTATACAATGATTTTGAAGAATCCAAGTTTTTTCCCCAAGCCAGCCCTTAAAACTTTGAGAAAGATGCTATTTTCTTTAGTGGTGTGGTCACTGAAATTCATCTGAGGGATATTATTTAGGGACAGAGATTATTTAGTCTTACACAAGGAACAACCAGCTCAATAAATATTATGGCTTCTGTAGACCTGTAGAAAAGAAAAATACCTCATGGAAAGCTCTGCAAAGCTCATAGAAAGCTCCCTGAGCTTTTCCACAACCCCTGTTAAAGGCATTATCCAAGGACAGTTCCCTCCTGGTTCCTGCACCACAGGAGCTGCAGGTGATAAGAAAAGAGTTGGGCAAAATTAATGCCCTTTCTTTACAGTGGGGGATGTTTTCTCCAAGGAAAATTTGCTGTCCTGTTCTTCACATCCAGGCTGGGGTGCCTGAAGTTCACTGCTGATGGGGGAAGGTGCCAGCCTGATCTTCTGGTTGGCACAGGGCACAGAGGGACAGGAATGTGGCCACAAACATCAACAGCTCTTCTGAGCTCTAGGCCTGGACACAACAAAGTCTCCAGCACACATGAAAAGATTAATATAGATTTCTGAAAAAAATTTTTTTTTTTTAAAGATATCCTGCTAACCAGTCCTCTGTTAAGGGACAGACTATTTGCAAGTCTAGCCACACACACTGAGCTTAGCTCAGAGAGAAAAGGGCTCTTCATGACTCACTCCTGCTATTATATGTCAAAAGGGGATGCTTTAACTCTTTAATTGCTTTTTTCCTTTTCAATCTTTTTTTTATTCTTTTCCTACTTTGCCTTACCCTTCCCAAGACATTACTTTTACAGTGATGCTTCCCAAAAGCAATGCACAATTTCCATGATGTAATGAAGTCTGAAAGGACAGGCCCTCCTGCTCTGGAGATCAGTAGGCAGTAAATACAGAAACATTGCAAATTTTCCACCTCAGCAAACCCTCTGTTTGAAATCAGGGAGGCTGATTTCTGGAGCAGGGAATTCTGACTATGAACATGAGACCCCACCTGCAGTGCTGTGTCTGGTGCCCCCAACATAAAAAGGATGTGGAACAGCTGGAGCAAGCCCAGAGGAAGCCACAGGATTTTTGAGGGGACTGGAACATGTCCCCTATGGAGCCAGGCTGGGAGAGATGGGAATGTTGAGCCTGGACAAGGGAAGGTTGTGTGGAGACCTCACAGCAACTTCCAGGGTCTGCAGGGGCTACAGAGAACTGGAGAGGGACAACTCATCAGGAACTGGAGTGGCAGGATAGGGGGGAATGGCTTCCCACTGCCAGAGGGCAGGGTTAGATGGGATATTGGGGAGGAATTGTTCCCTGTGAGGGTGGGCAGGCCCTGGCACAGGGTGCCCAGAGAAGCTGTGGCTGCTCCTGGATCCCTGGAAGTGTCCAAGACCAGGTTGGATGGGGCTTGGAGCAACCTGGGATAGTGGAAGGTGTCCCTGCCCGTGGCAGGGTCTGGCACTGGATGGGCTTTGAAGCCTCTCCCAACCCAAACCATTCTGGGATTCTGAGATTCCATAAGTTTATAGAAGATTTATAATCGACTGTCACTGAATTTTTCATTACCAGGTGAAGTCTGACACTGCATATTTGAGACTTTTATTTAGTTCACAGCACTTAAATCCAGATCACCACTATCCCAAAAGCTTAGAATGCTTGTATATCCTTTCCAGTGTTATCTGGATGGCATTACCTAGCTGGGAACAGGTGAATTCCAAACAGAAGGACAGGGAATGTCCCAGGGGCTGCTTCAGGTCCAGCTGTGAACGAACGTGGAGGGAAGGGTGGGAGGCAGAAGAAAGTAAGAAAAGGAGGTGTTTTTATGAAGATAGTCTCAGAGTCTGGACACCTGGCAGGGAGGTGACCACACTGTGAGTGCCAGGTAGGGCAGGTTCCAACCTATGGTTTGTGTGATATCAGGTTATTGTAAAAATAAACCTGTCCTCATGGGCTTTGTTAAGGATCCCGTATATTTTAAGTTAAATTCTTAGATCTGGGCATTTAGCACTGCAAGTTCTCCATGCTGAAACCTTTTTTTTATCACTGATACATCACCCTGGCCATAAATCCAGGCATGCCAATGACTCCTTGCTTTTCTTCCTCACCTGGGTTAATAAAGCCACAAATATTGGGCAGGATATTTTTCACAACCAGGACAAAAACCCTGCACCATCCTTTGTCAGAGGCAGACTGACAATGCAATGAAGGGTAATTATTTTGGTATTGATTCCAAAAGATTCAGATCCACACACTTCCAAGGGTTAAACACTTCCTGGCTGTGCAACAGTTAGAGCTGGGAAGTGTTGGAGTTGCCATGGAAACAGGGCATTTTTGATTCCAATGGAAAAAGGGTAAACAAGATTCTTTTTATATTTCAGAGTTAAATGAAATGTGCCCCTCAACTTTGTGTGGAGTTATTATAAATACCCTTAAATCACTCCAGAAAGATTTCCTTTTTTTATGAAGTACAGCAAACAATAGAGAGAAGAGAAAGAAAGAAGAAGAGAAGAGAAGAGAAGAGAAGAGAAGAGAAGAGAAGAGAAGAGAAGAGAAGAGAAGAGAAGAGAAGAGAAGAGAAGAGAAGAGAAGAGAAGAGAAGAGAAGAGAAGAGAAGAGAAGAGAAGAGAAGAGAAGAGAAGAGAAGAGAAGAGAAGAGAAGAGAAGAGAAGAGAAGAGAAGAGAAGAGAAGAGAAGAGAAGAGAAGAGAAGCCTGTGGTGATGGTTCCTCCTGCCCCATGAAAGACCTCCCAGGACACAGGGCACATCCCAACCCCCCAATTCAGTTTTTGTCTAATGACTTCTGAGGCCCTTTTATCCACGTTTGGATTGTGTGGCACATGACTAAGGCAAGGTGAGGAGGGGGAGAAAAGGGAAAAAGCAGCAATTCCTGTTCTTCCAACCAGTGTCACATTCCCACCCCTCTCCTCTGCCTCCACCTGTAACAGGTAGAGGCCTCCAAAGGCTGGAAAGGAATTTAGGGTCAAACCAGTTGGTTTTTCATGGAGGGAAACCTCTTTATTGATAGAGAGATGTGTTATGGAAACAATATCTTCCATGAAGGAAATTTTGATTTTGTTAAGAAATCACTTCTTTTCACATGATGTTAAACATTTGGAGAATAATAGGGAAAATATGCAAAACATGCCTTTTGAACCAATACAGAAACATTAACTTTTCCATGTTGATTTACATAGGAAAAAAGAATTTATTTCCACAGATCTAATGGGATAAAACAATCCTCTGGTGGGCAAGTAACTTTTTATGTCTTTGATTAGTGATTAAACCACACAAAGTTGTTTTTTCTTCCTGGCAAAAATATATCTGAGTAGGAAGCTCTGAATGTCAGCAGTTTGGCTTTCATATTTCTTTAGAAAAGGACTGAGAAATGTCATGGTTGGAATCAGTGCCCAGAAGCCACCTGTGACCTGAAGCAGCATTTCATGCATGGGTGAAATGACTTCTAAATGGCCCATGTGAGTGCATTTGCAACAGGAGCCTTCTCCAGGAATATTCCATTCAATAAATGACACTTGCAGAAATGAAGTTAGAGTAAATGGTTTTTCTCCTTTCTTTTCTCTCTCTCCTGACACATTTTGCACCTTCTGCAGAGGACAAGGAGGTGTCAAACACACCTGAAACAAGGTGGTTTGGAAAGGACTGGGAAATAAATTGCTTGAAAAGTAGTTTTGTCTTTCAAATTTTTGCCCTTTTTCAGGGCTTGGTGGCTTTTGCCGTGATGTGAGCTCCCGCATGGGATCTGTCAGCATGGCTCAGATCACCTCAGTCCAGCACATGGAAAAGCTGAGGAATGGGTGATGGGAGCAAGAGTGCAGCAAAATGCAGAGCTTGTTCCCTTTGTGTGAGAGGGAGAGTTTGTGGTGCTGCTTCACCTCCTGCCATCCCAGCACTACAACTTCCCCTGCTGTGCCTGCTGCTCATGGATATTTGGGAAGAGCTACCATAGCCTCTTGTCCCAGACCTCCACCATGCAGGCTCTGAAAAAGGCTCTTTTTATCCTTCAGGATGTTCCTGGATCTTTCAAAAGGAGATCCAGGCAGGTGACTGGGCTCTGAAGTGGCCAGTGGGGAGGGGAGATGGTGGCCAGCAACAGCACTGGGGACAGCAGCCAGCGTGGCACAGCTGGGATTGAAGCAGGAAAAGAAGCTTTGAGGATGAGATTTAGGAGAAGGTTAATTAAATGATTTAGAGGAGAAGGGTGGTTGGTTCAAGTCAAGGGACATGAGCCATGGGAAAAATGGACCAGGATGGGAAGAAAGGACAAATGAAGTGCTGAGTGGGTGAGAAGGGAAAAATGAAGCTCCCAAAAACAGCTCAAAGGTGGAAAAGTCTGGGAAGAGTATTGGACATGACAGATTTTTGAGGTAGTAAATGGTAATTGTGAGCTGGGAAGTCCTGAAATTTTGCCTGTGCTGTGGCACTGGTGGGAGCAGATGGGAAGGGTTTCAAAGGCATGTTGATTAGAAGACACATGGTCACTTGGAGAGCTGCAACTGGGAATTCCTTTTAGTGAGGCACTGTCCCCTCTGGTCACCTTTTTATTCCCTGTGGAAAAGTGGCTTTCAGGGAGTGGCCAGATCAGCAGCTTTGTGTGACACCAGGATCTTTAACACCCACGATGCCTGTGAGAGCTCAGCAGGTGCTGAAAGCAAACCCTCAGGTTTGTTTCACATCAGGACATGAAAGTTTCCCAGGAGAGGTTTTCCTTTCAGCCAGCATCTATTTTCAAACTGCCTTTCCACAGCAATCTCACAACTCCTTCCAAGCCACTTTTATTTTAGCTTGTAAAGCTTTTAGGCGATGGCCCTAAATATAAATAAAATAGCTCTGGTTGGGGAGGAGATAACAAACTGCACTGGCTTCAGTGAAGTTCACTTTCCTTTAAACTGTGCACAAGGAGCCCCAGCCATGTCCTCTAATGAGAAACCCTCATTAAAAGGCCTGAGGCAAGGAAATAAAGCAGGTCTCAAATCCATGCTGCTGCTTTAGAAGTTTTGGTCTTTGATAGACCTGTTTTATTTTATTTGCCATGCAAAGATTGTTGGGATGAGGATATTTGCCCAGTAGTAACATTGGATCTCAGGTGGGCTTTGCTGTGATTGCAGGCAGGATTCCACAGCCACAGAGAGGTTTTCTCTCTCCTGGGGGAGCAGCAGCTCCTCCCGTGCCTGTGGTTGTTGTGAGTGTTCTGGGATCAATCCCAAAAGAAATAGCTCTGAGAGCCATATCCCAGTCTCCTGAGCCGGAGGTAAAGCCCGCAGGGAACACTTGAATAAACACAAGAGCAGAGCAGTGTACTTTCTCCAGCACTCCCCTGCATTACAAGAACGTTGGAGATTGGCAGCCACTCTGCTTGGGGGCTTTTCAGGGAGAGGAGGAGCAGGAGGAGAAGGAGATCACCTGTCAGAGCAGGGATTTGGAGTGAATGAATCGTTAACATGACAGAGTGGGGCTGCTCCTGCCTGCCAACCCCTCTGGCTTGTGGGTGTCACATTTACTTTTCCAGACTTTCAGCTTTGGTTTGCTTGTGCTGAATTTCCTCTTACAGATTTTTACTTCAACTGTCGTAGGCAGCTGGAAACAAGAGGGTAGGTTATGGTGGGAAGGGAATAGTGTTCCCTTTGTGTTTATTGTGTATTTATTGAAGTACCCAGGGAGCAGATTTTTGTAACTTCCTGGAGAGGAAGAGAAGCAGCAGCAATGCTGGCTGTACAGAGCAATGACCCCACAGCGGGTCTGTGATGACTTTCCAAAATACTGTGTGCTAAAGGGATCTTCACAGCTCCTAAAGCCTTTGGGAGCAAGATGAGGAGATATCCATCTCTTTTCCCCCTAAGCTACGTGGAGACAGATATTGGATGGGGCAAGCTTGGACTGTGAGTTCTGGAGCCTGTAAAGGATTTGGATACTGAAAAGTTATGTAGCAGGAGCTGGGTTTGGAGTGCTGAGCTTTCTGTACAACTCATCGCTCATAGCAGGCTCCAGTGAGCTGGGAAGAATCACCTGCAGTGGCCAGGGGTGTAGCTCCAAGCTGGATTTTTTTCCCCATGAGAATTTGGTGAGGCTCCTTTTTATTAAATCCCACAGTGAGAGAGGAGGCTGTGACACTCCTTACCCAGGAGACAACACTTATCTAATTTTGCACTTGGTAGACACCGTAGGTTTCATCTCACCCATACATTGTGATGTCTGTGCTCCAAATTTAAACGAGCCAAGAAGCACAGGCTGGCACCCCGGGTTTATTTTTTGTGTCGCTGTGGGGGTGTTGCTTGGTTTGGTAGCTCTGGTTGCCCTGAGGAAAAAGCTGCTGGGAGAGCACTGTCTGCCAGAGCTCCTGTCTCACCTCCTCCTCCCCCTACACATTTGGAATGAGATGATCTTTAAGTTCCCTTCCAACCCAAGCCTTTCCATGGTATTTTGGATGTAAGAGATCGCTCACCCACACTTTGCTGCAGGTGTCACTGAAACAAATGTCTGAATAAAACCATGAGATGCTATAAGTCTGCTAAGCAGAAGATGCAGCATAAGATCATTTTTTTGGATAATGGAGCAAGATAATTGGGGAAGTCACTCTGGAAACCTGGCTGTTGTTTACAGCAGTTTATCTCAAGATTATGGATAGTGATCAGCAAAAATGTTCTTATTTCAAGGAAAATTCTCTACCATAATCTTCTGGTTTCAGGGGAAGGGAAGGGAAGGGAAGGGAAGGGAAGGGAAGGGAAGGGAAGGGAAGGGAAGGGAAGGGAAGGGAAGGGAAGGGAAGGGAAGGGAAGGGAAGGGAAGGGAAGGGAAGGGAAGGGAAGGGAAGGGAAGGGAAGGGAAGGGAAGGGAAGGGAAGGGAAGGGAAGGGAAGGGAAGGGAAGGGAAGGGAAGGGAAGGGAAGGGAAGGGAAGCTTTCCTTTGTTTTCTGCTACCAAGTGGCAGAATACTGCAGACCAGTAGGAAAGCAGCCTGTATCCTCTGCATGCACCTGTGTCCTCCATCCTTTTCCTCCAGGCTCGAGACTCCCTCCAGGATCTTTCCCTGCCCCAGGAGGGCTCCTCAGCCAGGGTGCTCCTCTTCCAGCTTTAGCAGGAGCATGTTGGAGCACCACCGACTTCCCAAGCACGTGTTTTCAACTGTGGAGACTTCTGCCGTCCTGCCAAAGCCAGGAACTTCCAAATGAGCAGTCACAGCAAAACAAATCACAATCTCAGCTGCTGCAGGAGGTTCCAGTGAGCTGGAACTCTATTTATTATATGCTTGAGAGACCCGGGGAGCAGCACAAAGCTGTGTGTTAATACATGGGCAGGCAGAAGACAGACAAGGCAGATGTTGCATTAAGCACAGCTCATTGGAATTGGAGAGCAGAGAGGCCCTGGCCCTGCCTGTCTGAGGTGGTCAGCTTGATAGGCTCTTTAGAGAATCCCAAGGAAGGCTGCTGACATGCAGGCATGACTGAAATCCTGTCTGGAAGCACTGGCAAGTGGAGCAGAGACAGATTCCTCCTGCTCAGCTCCTCTAACAAACCTGCTCTCTCTCACTGTGGGTTCAGTGTCTGATCCCAGGAGGTCACCCTGGGGGAAATCTGCCCATAAATAAGTGGATGGGCCAGAGCAGGAGGACGTGAACATGTGAAAAAGCATCAGTGCCCGGTGACCAGTCACTGGGAGTGTCCCTCAGGGGTCTGTGCTGGGGCCACTCCTGTTCAGTATTTTCATTGATGACATGGATGAGGGTGTTGAGTCCTTCATTAGTAAATCTGCAGATAGCACTAAGCTGGGAGCATGTGTCGATCTGTTGGAAGGTAGGAGGGCTCTGCAGAGAGACCTGGAATGGTTGGATGGATGGGCAGAGTGCAATAGGATAAGGTTTAACCAGTCCAAGTGCCAAGTCCTGCATTTTGGCCACAATAATCCCCTGCAGCACTAGTGACTGGGCACAGAGTGGCTGGACAGTGCCCAGGAGAAAGGGACCTGGGGGCACTGATGGACAGAAGGGTGGACAGGAGTCAGTAGTGTGCCCTGGAGGCCAAGAAGGCCAATGGTCCCTGGCCTGTGTCAGGAATGGTGTGGCCAGCAGGAGCAGGGAGGTCATTCTGCCCCTGGACTCAGCACTGTGAGGCCACACCTCGAGTGCTGTGTCCAGTTCTGGCCCCTCAGTTCAGGGAGGACATTGAGACGCTTGAGCATGTTCAGAGGAGGGAACGAGGCTGGGGAGGGGCTGGGAACACAAACCCTGTGAGGAAGGACTGAGGGAGCTGGGGGTGTTCAGGCTGGAGAAAAGGAGACTCAGGGGTGACCTTATCACTCTCTACAGCTCCCAGAAAGGTGGCTGTGCTCAGCTGGGGTTGGGCTCTTTCTCCAGGCAGCACTGACAGAACGAGAGGACACAGTCTGAAGCTGTGCCAGAGGGAAATGTAGGTTGGATATTGGGAAAAAGTTTTTCACAGAAGGAGTGATCAAGTACTGGAATGGTCTGCCCAGGGAAGTGGTGGAGTCACCATCCCTGGATGTGTTTAAAAAAAGACTGGATGTGGCACTTGGTGCCGTGGTCTAGTTGAGGTGTTCAGGCATGGGTTGGACTCGATGATCTTGAAGGTCTCTTCCAACCCAGTGATTCTGTGACTCTGTGATTCTGAGCAAAGTGGCAGTTTTGGCCATGCTCAGGTGACCTGCGTGGCCTCGCTCCCCCAGCCCAGAGGGGTGGCAGGGACAGGACAGTGGAAGGGACACGATGCTGCTGAAGGCAATGCTGGCTCCCTCTTGCATCCAAATGAATCCTTCAGAATCCCAATTCCTCCCAATGCTCCAACTTTCACTCTGACTACATTCATGACCAGATCCATATTAGTTGCTTTCCCTTCTGTCTCTATACCTTTGCAAGCACAGCTTCACTGCAGGATTAAGCACAGGTCTTCAGAAAATTTCTTTATATTTTTCCCAAAATCTCATTTCAAATAGGTTACAAATGACAAAACCAAGGACTTCTGATATCCTGTCCTTGTTCCCACTGTAATATTTCCCTCTGCATAATATGCAAATTGTGTCACCACATTTTTGTAAATTATCATCTTTGTTTCTCCAAAAACTTGTATAATCATAAATCTTGCTATGCACATAACAATGATTAAGATTAGCAGCTTGAGTTTTCACCTTCAGCGCCTGCAAATTAAAGCTCAGAGGATGGGCCCAGTTAAATGAAAATGAAGCGAATTAGCTGCCTTTTATTTTGGTTAATTTCTGGAGCACATATGGTCTGTTATCTTTTCATATTATAGATACTCCATTTCTGGGGATGCACACAATGATGAATATTGGTTGGTTGCCCCATCTGGTACCTTATTTTGATTTTTTTTTTTTTTAAAGAAAGTTGTTATTAGCCAGTAAGGTCAGTCTGCTGCTTGTATTTTGAATTTAACTATTTATTAGACTATTACCTGAATCCCTACTGTTTCCTTCCACTGGACTCACCTGAGGCTTGTGGATCTCTATGAAAAAGTGTGATTTAATGACATTTTAAAATGTAAGGACTTTGTTTGGTTGGTTTTTAATGTTTAATCACTGTATTCTTGCTAGTAATGGATTTTTTTCACAACAAGAAAAGCAAGGATACCTCTGATCCATGTACAAGGAAAACAGTGGACACATACTCTACATTTCTCTATCTTGCCTCAGATGTGACACCTGCAACCCATCTGAAAAAGCAGTTTATCATTACATGTAATTGCTTTTTGAACTTCTGTGATTTAAAGCAATTAATTAGTGGGGTGTTGGAAAATTCCTTCTAATAAACCTAAACATTGAAGGTTTTGAATTCTTTCTCCCCGAGTCCTTCCCTGTTCGCACCACCAAAATCAAGTATAGTTCCATTGGTGGATTCAGAAGGAAGACAAAACAGAATTCTGTGGAAAATTAAATGACAGGAAGAAAATCTGAAAGTTTTCTTGAAAACAAGTTGTCCAGTGAATCATTTCACACATTTCTCCATCAAGGATCAGCCAACACAAGAATACACAGTGCAGGAGCAGGCCAGAATGAATGCATTTCTATGGAGGATCTCTGTAAAAAGGGAGAAAAGGGAAAGCACAGCATGGGATGGGGAAAAGGCCAAGCTGTTTTGCACAGCTTTTCCATAGAACAGCCTTCCAAATCGACCATAAGTCATGCAATTGGTGTGGGCCCTGTTTTGCAGATGGACCAGCAGCAGCCCCTCTTCAGCTGGGCGTCTCAGTCCAGATGGAGCAAACTCTGGCAGGGGTTTGCTGCAGCAGAAGGTGTTGGTGTGGTTTGGTTTTTTTAAATCTTCCATCAGTCTTTTGGCAATGCAGCTCTTGGCAGCAGTAGGTGCATAAGTAGTGATAGAGCATCTGAAATAAGTCAGATTCCTTTGTTGGATTTTATCAGAGCATATTCACTTTTCCGAGCATATAATTCACTTCTAAGTTCATTATATCTAATCTTCTTTCTTATTTCATTGGCAACTCACTGCAGTGCCAGGAGCCCATGGAGCAGAGATGGGGCCAGGGTGAATTTGCTTTTTGATATCTCAGTTAATCCAATATAATACTATTTGGTGTTTTTATTCCATGGAATAGGGAGAAACAAGGAAATAGCATTTAAATATATGAAATAATTATATTATATGTGGACCTGTGCTTTTTCCACTGGACATTGATTAGTAGGATGTGTCTTCTAAAATGATAAAGTATTTTCTTGAAGTCAGACTGAGAAAAAAGTGAGAAGCAAGAGGCACCAAGGAACAAACTTTTGCACAAACAGCAAAGATTTTTTTGTTACTGCTACAGAAAGTAAATTCACTTCTCAATCACCCTCAGCAGCAGCTGGGTCTGCTCTGCCTGTGGCAGGTGAGAGGACTATGTTTAAAGAATGGCAGCAGCACAGGCCACTGTACTTAAATAAAATTAGTACTGAATTATGCCAAGGAGAAATGTTAAAAATACACAATAGAAACTGTTCTTTGGCTTCAGTCTTGACTTCCCTTGACACCTTCTGCAGGGGTGTGGGTGCTTCAGGAACGTGGCATTAAAATTATTGTTAATTCCTCTTTAATTTCAGCATGACTGAATACAAGAAAGGAAAAAAACTCCCCCAAAGGAAGCATTTAAGCTGTTCTTTTCAGCTGTGTCACCTCGGGTTTTATGTCAGCCAGTGTCACAGCCCTTCAGGGGGCCTGAATGTTTTCTGTTCCCAAAGAGACTCAGCTCAGGACACTCTGTGACAAACTGGTCAGACTATCCATAAACTGACCCACCACAATCAGTGCCCCCTGCCACCATGGATCAGTCATGTGTGATTTTAAGATCCCAGTTCTGTTATTGCAGTTGAAAAGAAAGGCCTCTCAGATGGGGTGAGACCTCACCACCTTGTGTTCTCAGAGAAAGGAACAGAGGGGTGGACAGGGCTGTGTTTCATCTCAAGAACATCTTTATCAGCCCCCTCAGTCAGCTACTGCTTGGGCAAATAGATACCTAAAGGTCACGTCTCTTGGAAAATATCTGGAAGCAGGAATAGGGAAAAAACACCTACTTGCACTTGGCAAAGATTGCAAGATCCAGCTGAATGTTTCTTTTGACCAAATTTAAAAAAAAAAAAAAGAGAGACTGAGTTTTTTATACAGTCTTCTCATGGAGCCTGAGCACAACACAAACAAGGGACAAATTGAAGGAGGCAGTGAAATCACAGAGAAAATTTATAAACCTTTTTGTTACTGCCTACATTCATCAGACCAAAATTTCTCTGCACATCCTCAGAATCAAACATGTTGTCTCTGCTTTTAAAAAGAAAGTATTTTATGTGTAAATGCCTGCAATTGTTTTTTATTTGGGGAGTTTCCTTGTGAGGGATGATGCTTCAAGTCATCCTTTTATTTTTTATTTCAGTGTTATTTTAGGTTTTTTCAAAAACATCTTTAAGAAAATGCAAATGAACACAGCTGCCTCTTTTTAAGACCTTTTGTTTGCAGGGTTTAGAGTTTGGTTAATGACTTTCAAACTTCGTGGATAGGACCAGCCTGGCTGCACAAAGACATTTCTGAGGGTAGATGGCAGCAGAGGAATTGCAAATACCTTTTTCTGAGTACCCCGTGTAGGAAATTCCTCCGATCTGCCAGCTTTTGCTGGCAACTTTGTTGGAAAAGTACAAAGCCCTGAACCTTGCTAAGCACTGGAATTTGATTGTTTAGAAATATTAGGAGGTTGGGGCTTAACAGCTCTGTGAGTATGGTGTGTTTTGATGCTGCTCATCCATCCTGCTTTCCCCAGCTGAGCTCCAAGCAGCTGGTGCTGTGTATTTCATTCAACAAAGCACAGCATCAACCCAGGGGTGAATAGGACCGGGATTTTTGGTGCTGCCCTCCCACTGGGAGCTGCTGGGAGTTCAGCCTGCTCTCCTGAGGGCTCTTGCAGATAAATCCCTGCCTCCTCCCTGCAGGAATGTGCTGTGCTGTGCTGGTCACCCACCTGGAGAGGATCCAGGCAGTGAGAGAACGATCCAAGGAAATCCAAGATGTGACAAGCTGGTCATTGAGTGGAAAGTTTATAATATATTTAAAGGCAGGCAATGGCTGAAATTAGCTTTTAAAAGTGCTGACAATTTATGTATAGTGTGTAGCACAACACCTCAGTTCAATGAGCAAGCAAGCGAGCTGAAAAATAAAAATTAATAAATTCCCCCAATCTTCCTTCCTCTGAATAATGGTTCCTTTTCGTGTTTACAGGGATGTGTCTGAATAGCTCCAAGTCTTCATTCCATCAGCAGCACCTGCCCAGAGCCAGTGCCCCTCCCGCTCACCCAGGCTTGCTGGATCCCTTTGAATTGCTTTAATGTGTCTCCTTTCATCTGAACTTACCCAAATAATTGGCAAACTTTGCTACCTTGCTGCTCCTCCCCTCATAAAAAACAATTAAGTCTGTACATTTCTGTCTGAGTATGGAAATTCTACAGCTCCCAAGAGTTCTGTTTTTTCGGGTGATTAAAGTAAATCATTCCTTTCTGCTATTTTACCTCTTCTTGAAAGGCTGCTGAGTTGAGTGTTCCCCAGGGAACTTGACAAAAGGCATTTGAAAATCCAAATAAATTACTAGGGCTAATTTTAGCCATTATTTGTTGCTATTCTCAAAGGATACTAAGAGAATAGAGAACTCTGATTCCTCCACAGGGCTTTGCCCTCATGGTGACCCAGGTTTTGCTGAGGTTGGAAGTTTTAGGGCACAGGGATAACTTTTTCTGGTTTTAATATTTTATTTTATCTTTTTTTTAGGGAAGTTCATTGTGGAAATTGGGATGGACAGGGAGCTGGCTTCACCTGCAGATGGAGAGAGCTTCATCCTCAAACCGTGGGGGATACCTAGCTAGGAGGAAGGACATCCTTCACATCATGGTGAGAGAACAGAAAGAAGAGTTGTCTCATGGGAACTAATATGTTAACCAGTTTGTTACAAATAAGGTGCTGGTTTTGGTTTTGATGTATGGTTGAGTGGCTGCCAGCTACATACATGGTTTTGTTCCTTATCCTTGTTATTGACTGGATCCTGAGCCCTCCACCCCATCTATGTACCTCTGTGCTTTCTGTGTTTTGAGACTTTGGAAGCTGCTCCTTGTACCATGGGGTTTCTAAGTTTGTTATTTTTACATTACAGGTTCTTTGTTTTTCAGCAACTCCATGGTTCCCAACTCTCTATATTTACACCTGGATTCCCTGGCTGCCCTGGTCCTGTTATAGCCACCTGCAGCAGCCACAGTTCATCACTTACCCAAACAAGGTGAGCCACTGAGGTGGTTTTAGCTCATTAAAAGGCCTCGGGTCACGAGCCATAGTTCTGTTAATTCTGCTTGTTCTGATTAATGCTTGTTAGGAGGGCAGATTTAGATTTTTAGGAGGAAATTCTACCCTGTGAGGGAGGGGAGCCCCTGGCACAGGGTGCTCAGGGAAGCTGTGGCTGCCCCTGGATCCCTGGAAATATCTAAGGTGAGGCTGGATGGAGCTTGGAGCAAGCTGGGATAGTGGGAGGTGTCCCTGCCCAGGGCAGGGTGAGAGGAGCTTTGAGGTCTTCAGCTAAAACCATTCCATGATTCTATGACTTTTCTGCTAGTTCCTGGACACCAGAGTTATGGTTTGTGTGCCATTTTTAGGTATCCTCACAGGCTTATTTTGAAGGCACAGGTTCTTATCAGCTGACTATAGGCTGCCAGGACCTGTGCAGCAACCTGAACACACACTGTCAGTGCAGCAGTTACCAGCTTCTTTGGGTTCAGCTTTTTTTTTGTTGTTTTTGCAGTCTTGAGACTTGCAGCACTCCGGGGAATCTCACAAAACCAGAAGGAGCAATTAGGAACTCGTGTCACACCACAGTGATTTCCTAATGACTGCTGTTTCCCCTCCCAGCTGTGGTGGCTGTGCCTTTCTGTCTGACTGGCTTTGCTTCCCAGGTCCTGTGAGCTCTGTCTGTGGTGCTTCCAACCTGGGCTGTGCTGATCATGGAACAGGGATTCCACAGCAGCCCCTCCTGGGTTTATGGTTTTAGCAGGACACACTCTGAGTGTGATGAGAGGACCCTCTCACTTGAGCACAAGCTTTTTCATTTCCCTTAGAACTCAAGAACCAATTGTCCAAGCACTTCATGTTTATTCACATTCTGCAATGAAAACAACTCTTAAAATTGTTCTCTCTTAGCTCTGGGGTCAGTCTGGAATACAAGAAGCAGCAAAATGCTCACTGCAACCTCAGACAAAAGAGACAAACAAACACATTTGTTTTGTGCTAAGAGTCTCCAGGAAGGAAAATCACTGGGGCACTCAAATTCAGCCCTCGAAAAAAACTTAGATGAAGCTGGTCCCAAAAAACAGGAATGATGCTTTTCATTTTTCTTTAATTATTTTATTTTTTCTCTGAAGGGGTGACTGCCTTGAGCTGTGCTGTTTTATCCCTGTGGATTCATATTAATTAATCATTTAGCAGTGGATTCTCCAATCCACAGGATGGAATATGGTCATTAGATGGGACAAAACCCAATGTCCAATTTAGCAAGCACTGGGCCATTTGCTGAGCTGCCTCTTCTGGTAGACAATGGGTGTTCCTTAGAAGAAACTGGCACCATCCTCATGCATGGCCTTGTGTTGCTGAGTTAGGACAGTTTTTATCCATTTCTCATCTCATTTATGGAAGTTGCAGGCTACTCTTGTTGCCTAATTATTACACTGCTGAGAAATTAATTAAATTGCAAAGCATTTTGATGAGGGGTGACATTCATCTCTCATAGAGCAACTGTGTTGCAGATCAGTGACAGGCAAAATATCCTGGAAAATAGAAATTATGTCATCTGTTGTGCTGGAGGCTAATGGAAAAGCTAAGGCTAAGCCTTGCAAGGCAATAAATGAGCCAATACATGTACATAAAGATGCTTCAGTCCTCACAGTTTCACTATCATTAAACAAATGATTTTTCCCTTCTGGGGATTTGTATTGGAGTAATCTCAGGTGATGTGTTGGGTTAAGGAAAAAGACAACACTTCAGTTTGTTCACAAACTTCAACAGAAAATCTCTTTGGTTCCATTTTAAAATGTAAATATAAACCACTTTGGCATTATCAAATTTCCAGAACACAAGGCTATGGAAATGTTGAACAAGGGACCTCTTTTCAGCTCTGTATTGGATGTGATTCAATTTGAAGTTGAGTTTTTGAAGATCCTTTTTTTAAATTTTTGTTAGTGACCTGTATCTTACAGAGGAGTTCCTCTAATGCCATCCTAAATTATGATCACAACTCTTTTACCCCCATGTGAGCATCTCTCATTGCTGAAGTGTGGTTGCAGAATTATGAAAACATTTCATAGATTAAAAAAACCAAAAAAACCATAAATAACTTGTCTTCTGCTGATACAAAAGAAGCAGTTACTGATTTTCATCCACAGGTCCTGTTTTGGAAATGTCAAGTGCTTTGTTCACACCCAATTAGCATCCATTGATTCTCAAACCTATTCAATGACTTGCATTAGCACAATGAAGACATTGTTCCCTCACAGAGGATGGCATTTGCACTTCAAAGAGGAAAAATATTGACACCAAAGTTTAGAGAATATTCCACATGCACTCCATCCTTCTTCTCATTTTAATATTTTGTACATTGTTGCCCTTTTTTGCATGTGCTTCTGCATAACTTTGGACAAACTCAGAGTGAAGATAAGTTGTGTCAAACTATCCAAAATGCTGGAAAATCTATTTCAGTGGTTTGGGGTTTTTTTGTGTGTGATTTTTTTTTTTGTTTGTTTGCTTTTGTTTTTGTTTTGTTTTGTTTTGTTTCAGTAAGATGTATTTCAGTGACATTTTCTTTGGTAAAGAATTGTAATTAAAGAAAATAATTTTAAAGAATTACGGGCTCATACCAGTTCAGAGCAATTAGGCGAGGTAATTAGAAGCATGATGAAAGGGCTGCATGGGAAAAGGAATTTAAACCCTCGTTGAACTGTTACATCAAAAAGTGAATAAGAAAAAGAACAAGCTAAAAGTAGGGCTTATAGCTGGTAGGCAAAAGATAAAGCCAATTATTCTCGAAAAAAAGGAATGCCAGCTTGTTTATCTGCAGCTGTTTTCCATCCATGTAGCAAGGTTCCTGAGAAAGGTTCTCAGGCCTGCAGGAGGACTGGAGAGGGAATTTGGGGTTGTTTAGCCCGGAGAAAAGGAGGCTCAGGGGGAGCTCCTGGCTCTGCACAACTCCCTGACAGGAGGGGACAGCCAGGGGGGGCTTGGGATCTGCACTCAGGGAACAGGGACAGGAGGAGAGGGAATGGCCTCAGGCTGTGCCAGGGGAGGCTCAGGCTGGACACCAGGAGGAATTTCTTCCTGGAAAGGGGGGTCAGACCTTGAAGGGGCTGCCCAGGGAGGTGTTGGAGTCCCCACCCCTGGAGGTGTCCCAGGAAGGGCTGGATGTGGCACTCAGAGCTCTGGGCTGGTGACACGAAGGGGATGGGGCACAGCTTGGGCTTGATGGTCTGGGAAGCTATTTCCAGCCTCAATGATTGGGATTCTGTGGACAAGGGCCTGGAGTGTCAAGGCAAGGGAGAATGGCTTCAAACTGTCAGAGGTTTAGATGGAAATCCTTGTCTGTGAGCATGGGGAGGCCCTGGCACAGGTGCCCAGAGAAGCTCACTGCCCATTTCCCTCCCTGACCTGTGTGTTCTGCCAGAGGCGAGCACCTTCAGCCTTTCCCAGGACCCCTTCACAGCTGGGTGAAGAGCAAAGTCTCCCAAAAGAAGAGCATGGCATAAAGCTATACAACTTTGAGGCTGGCTGACAAAGCTGGAGCCTGAATCACCATGTGGGTGTTATGAAATGGATGGGAGAGGCAAGGAAATGAGCCTGAGGTCTGTTTTTTGTACCAGGAGTGATAATTTTCTTCTCCAGGGACGTATTTCCATGCACAGTGCATCAAGATCCAAAAGATGAGCCCTTTGGAATTCAAAGGACCTATATCCTAAAAACCTCCCTCTGTGAGTAAAGCATGAAAAGGGCCCCAGTGTGAGGGAGCCACACAAATTGTCACAGCCAGGAGAAAAGATCCCTGTGTCTACACCTCACCCTGGAGCCGTGGAGGCACTGGGACATCACTGCTGCCACAGGACTTGTGAGTGTGGTGCTGTAGGATTGATTTGTAACTGGTGTGTTGGAGTAGTGCTGCCCTAGGAGCAGCCATTAGCTGTCAGTCTCCTTGGGTTCATCAGTGGTTAATTAATAATCAGATCCACTTTTATCCCTACACCATAACAGAGCCTGACAGCAAAAGGCATTTCAGACTCTGATTTAATGAGGGGACACAGCTTTTCCTTCACGACCACAAGTGGGCAGATTATTTAAATCAAGAGCTCTAATAAAAGTCCTCTCTTTGTAACAACACCACCAACAAATGTTGCCCTGGTAATCAACTCATGGGTAACACAGCAATAAAGCAGCTTAATTGTGCCCTGAGTATTGTCATCCATCTCCAGGCCAGAGAGCACCTTTATGACAGACTAATCTGCACTCCAGATCACCCAGACAAGGAGCTCGCAGAGTAATTCCTCTGTCAAGCAGCTCATTTGGTTGGAGATGGAGTAGCTCATTTGGGAAGCTCAGCTGAGCTCTAGCAATTTCCACCAGAAAACTTCCAGGACAGACTAAGCACAGTCCAGGTGAGGATCTGTTTAATCCTCATACATGCCTGTGCAGAGGAAAGCTCTTCTTGCTGAGCACATGGAAGGAAACCAGGCTTTAATCCCATGGAAACCATATCCATGCCCGTGGCAGGAACTGATATTCCCGTATGGGATTTTTTAAAGCAGGATAAAGCTCTTTATCAATAAGATTATACTGTAGCATAGAGGCTGCTTCAGTAAAAAAAAAATTTAAAAATCCCTCACAGAATCCCAGACTGGTTTGGGTTGGGAGGGATCTTAAAGCTCACTCATTCCATCCCCTGCCACGAGACACCTTGCACTAGAACGGAGATGGCAGCCTCAGTAAAGGAAAGGACTGGGCTTTCTTGGTTTTTAAAATTCCTTCTATTTTCCTTTCTTAGCCAGTTCTGTCATGACTTGTATTGTAAGAGCAGTTAACAGCAGGGATTTAAGACCTTTATTCCAGTTTCCATTGGCACTTTGATTCTTTCCTACTAATGCCATATTTTTAGTGGTGTTTAAGCCCTAGTGGAATACAGCAACTTTAGTGTAATTAAAAACCAATTTAGGAGTCTGACTTGTGTGTTTTAGTTTGCTTTTTAAAAATACATATTAATTTTTGACAGCCCTCTCTACATATTCCTTCTATCTGGGGTGAGCCTAGCTCTGCTCCAGGTTTCTGAGCAGTGTTTTTTGTGTATTTTCCAAGGAATACCAACGTTTCTAACCTGTTCTCCATAACACATTCCTCATCACTGACCCGAAGCATCACCTACACAGCAAGAGCTCTTTCCAAATTCTCTGCATAGACTTCCTTGCTGTGACAGTGTGAGAAACCAATAGGCTCCACACTTTACTGAGGTCGTCAAACAACCATTAAATCTCAGATACTTGAGCTGCTGCTGACTTCTGATGGGTTTGAACTGGTGGCCTTGGGGCAGAGCTCACTGTCAAGCTCTCTGAGCTATCTCCTGTTTTGCTTCTCTTTGTTTTCTACTTGTTTTCCTACTTTTGTAACAACTCATGAATAAAAGCAGAGATGGGGGAAAAAAGCACAAAAAGATATGCCTGGAACTAAACAAAAAACAGAAGGTAATTTAAGGGTTTTTTTCTTCCCAGAAGTCAGAAGAAATGATAAGAAACCAAATGCTCTGAGCAATCCAGCTTTTAAATGATTGATACTTTCTCCAGCACCCTCCTGAAGAGACAGTGGTAGAAGGTGATTTAAGATAACTTTGTTCTTCTCATGGGAAATCAAAATCTTTTTCATAAAATCCTACCCTACCTCCTTTGGTGCTCTGCTGTGAACAAACATCCAGCTGGCATAAGTTTGCAGTTGGAGTGAAATTAGCAGAATTGAGTGGTAAAAATGAGTTGGAAATATAATTTTGTTATTGTTATTATTGTAATATCATCACTATCATAATCATCATTATAATGCTATTAATTATTTTATTTTTTCCTTTACTCTAGGGCTATAAATACTACACTACTGATTTTAATATTGAATGTAATTCTGGGACAGAATTTCATGTTGGCATCATGTTGGTCTGAATGTCATTATTTTTCAGGATTTCCCTGGCACACAGAGGGATGGCTGCAGGGAGAGAGCCAGGCTCCTCAGTCAGCCCTTGGCCAGCAACTCTGCCTCCCCACAACAGCCTGGAGCTCCTGCCCAGTTGTCCTTTCTTCTGCTGGATCTGGGGAATTCAGCATTCCAGGAGGCGCTTTACAGTTTCCAGATGGTGAAACAACAGCTACAAAAAACCTCAAACCAAACCAAACCAAACAAAAAACCAAAAAAAACCTCAAAAAGCTAAAACAAACCCCCCCCCCCCAAAACAACAAAAACCCTACAAACCCAAACAAACAAAAAAACCCAACAAAACCTAAACCAACCAACCTCCCCTGCTCCTTTTCTGACTGAAGGAGTTTTACCCAATTCCTTCCAACAGAAGCTGATGCCTGAGGCAGCCAGAGAAGCTGCACACCAGGACACAGAGATGAGGGAACAGGGTGAATTTCTTTTCTCATTTCTCATTTGTGCTTCCTCTTCATCCTCCCACTACCCCTGTCGTTAGCAGCCCAAGCAGTCACCATCCATGATTTTGCATTTCTCTCCATCTCCACAGGGCTTCCAAGATGAAATCCAGGCACCACTGACCCGGGGGGCTCTGGGATGGTGTAAAACACCCTCAGTCCTACTGGTGGACAAGGGTTGTGTCAGGAGCTGCTCTGGCTGGGTTTGTTCATAGGACAGACTGGTTCATTACTATTACTGTGCATTGAAAACCACAGTTTGTGTAGCCTTCAGTCCTAGGACCTGGAGTTCTTTGACACTTCCCCCCCCTTTTTTTTTTTTTGTTTCTGGTGGAATAAAGTCAGATCTCAGCAGCCTGCCTGGTTTCTGTTAAAATTTAGATCTACTGGCAGAGGACACATTCACCTCTTGTCTCCTAAACTTCCCCTCTGTGACTTATAGTATGTTAATTTTTAACTACCCTGCTGAGCAGCACCATTCATAATAAATATGATATGGAATAAATGCATTACAATTTATTTTTACTGGCATGTTAAATTATGCTTTTATAGCTCCAGTTGCTCTCGTGCCATGAAGGAAAACTAAATTTCCAATGAAGGTACTTAAGGGTGCAACATTTTCTCTACATGGCAGATGTTTCCTCTTGCCTGGATACTCCTTTGTTTAATTACAATTGAAATTATTTTTAAATATAGTTTTGAGTCATTTTGCAGCTACTTTTCTGCTTCTGCTGCAAGACGGGCTTTCCAAGAGTTAAATTCAGTTTCAGTATATTGCAAAGTTTACAACATTTAAAGGAAAGTGCCATTCCAAGAAGTAAGATACACATTTTCATGTTCAATATTTTTGTCTTTGACACAACTGGTATAGAATTCTATCACAAGCCACGCTCAGGGGAGCTGGGTCATAACTCTGTTTATATTCAGCTGATCCCGCTCTCTTCTCATTAGACTGAGATGTTGTGACAAGTTATTGTAAATCTGTGTTTGCTCATCTTGAAAAAGGAGAAATGAGAGTCTGAGAGTGCTGTTAAGTAATTTGAAATCACCCAACCACTTCTGTGCTTGACTGGAAAGAACCAGCACTACCCAGTTCAACACGTGTCGTGCGTTGATTTGCTTGTAAGGTGCTGGCACTGGTAGGGAAGGTTGGTTTTGAAAGGGGAAAGACTCTGGACACTTCTGGGGATGCCCACAGGAAGGACATTTGGGAAGGAATGTTCTTTACAGCACAAGTGTGAGGGGTTTTTACCCAAAACTGTGATCTCACTCTGAAACCCAGGAGCAAAGAGATCCCAGCACAGTGCTGGGTGGAAGAGCCCAGTTCAGACTCAAAGTGGGGAAAGTGCAACCAAACAAACAGTAGGGCACAGACCACAAAATGATGAATTTCTGCAAGTCTTGGGAAAGTCAGTGACAGTGAGAGAGCTTTGTGAGTAAGAGGCGCTGTGTGACCTCAGCTCCCAAAAATGCAGCCACAAAGAAGTTGTGCAGCTTCATTAAGTTTGTGCTGTCTGTGTTTCAACATTTAAACCAGCTTCTCAAGTGATTTAAGTTATTTCAGCCTTTTTGGTCTTGATAGGAGCTACTGCAGCCTGGGAGGTTTTTACAGGAGGGTTGCACTGCTCGGGGAAGCTGCTGAGTTCTTGGAAATACGGCTTTCAGCAATCTTAAAATTCTGGTGCCACACAAATGATAAATCAAATGCAAACCTTGGTGGCTCATTACCATAAACTGCCCAGAACCCAGTGCATTGGTAAAGTCCAGCCAGGGATCTCTGTCTGTTCAGTCCACAGAGGAATATGTTGATATATTAAAATTGTACCAGGCCTTTACAAGCTGCCTTTAGGGTGGGAATTGTGCAGGAGGGCAGAACTGGGGCTGTGTTGGTGTTCAGTGGATAATGTCCAGGTCAGCCCCATCCAGTGCTGATGCCTTATCTCAGCCCCACACACTTGTGAGCCACTGAGGTTTCTTTGCACAGATAAATCAATTTTTCAAGGACATCCCCTGAGCTGAGGCAGGCACCACACAAACATCACTTTCACAAGAGGTATCTTTATGTCTCTCTGCAGTTGAATCTGAAGCATGACAGAATGTGCCAACCTAAGGACACCTTGTCCAGCCTACTGAGCCCTTCCAAGGAAGGAATTACCTACTGATCAATGGCTGTTAAAGCAGGGGGTTAATACAGATTTGTCACTTTGAGAGATGTGCATGTGCCTGTGTGTGTTCTTTCATTTCTGGTCACCCTTTTTAAATCATGTTAGGGAAAACTGTGCCTTTCTGCCAGGATGTGATGAAGTGTCAGGTAAGGAGTTTGCAAATTGTGTTATGCTCCTTCTGGAGCTGTCCAGAAGAAATTCTGAGAGTGAGTGCACCTCCATTGCTTCCTAGAGCAGAGAGTTATCCAATGCAGCAGCAGGATTCGGGGTCTAGGAACAATTTTCCTCCAAATGGCAGAACAGTGGCATCCATTTAATCACATACAACCACTTTCCTTCTGTTTCTCTTATTATTGCTAAGAGAATTCCCAGGCTTTTGCCTTTCCTTTTTTAAAATCTCTTTTTTCCTTTTTCCTTTTTCCTTTTCCTTTTCCTTTTTCCTTTTTCCTTTTCCTTTTCCTTTTTCCTTTTCCCTTTTCCCTTTTTCTTTTTCATGAGTGCTTTTGAAAGACCATTGCTTGGTCTTTGAAAAAATTCAGTGATTTAGCAGAGAATCAGCAGCGCTTTGCAGAATCAGCCCAGGCTCAAACCAAGAGCTGTCCCAGCTGTAGATGTAGGGAGGTTACCCACCTACTAGGTTAGCCTACTCTGAGTTTGTGCAAACAGACATAATCATGAGGTAAGAGAATTTGCTATGACAAGTCTTCCCTGCTTCAGAAATACACTGAATAAAGTGCATCATCTTTGTTTTATTTGTGCATATGCCTGAAACTGTGGGGCAGCCACGTGCAAGGCAAGCTGAACATTTCAAATTTAACCCAACGTGCCATTTCTTCACGGAGGTTTGCAAGTTGTGCTGCAATTCAGTTCAGAAAGAATTGTTACATTCAGCTGTCTCTGGTTACTGCAGTTTTGGGCTGCCCCTTGTGAGTGTGGTCAGAATGTCAAGGCTGTTTGTCAGAGCAGATTTAGATTCCTGATATCCAAAATAATTGCAGCCATCCAACACTCAGCTTTTCACATTGAGACCATAATTTCCTACCTTATTTGGGGATTTTTGCTGTGTGTTCTTTGAGGTTTAACCAGGGCCACACCAGCCCAGTGCTTCCTTCCATTTCCAAATGCTGGCAAGGTTCAGTCACTGCTTGGCTTTGTGCCCACCCATTTATTGTGGAAAACACTTTCCAAGAGCTGCCACATCAAGACTTAAAATAATAGGCTGAAATAATTGTCACGTTCTTTGAAGACAACATCTTTATTGTCCTCTTGTCCTGGTGAAACCCGAGGTGATGGGGTGGGACTGTGCAGCTTCCACCCAAGGAGAGGGGAGAGTTTAGGGACAGGACTATGCAGGCTCCATCCAAGAAGCCTTTCCCAACCTTGATGACTCCATAATAAGAAAGATGACCTGTTTGCTGTGGTTTTTGGTGTCCCTGCCACTCACTGGACCTTTGGGTGCACCACTGCAGGACCCTGCCCAATGGCCTCCTCTTTTTGCCCTCTCTGGGAGGCTAGAAGAGCCAAGGGAACAGCATTTCCAGCCCCAAGTCACCAGGAACCCATGACAAAATCTGCTTTGGTGGTTTCTGGGCTGGGAATGGATGTTGGGATGTCTCTGCTAGTTTTGGCAATCCAGAGTTGCTGTACCAGGTGGGAACTAAGTAAAGGGTTTGTTCAGCAGTTTTTACTCAGCTGGAATCCCCCAACCAGTGCATCATGTGCTCAATAGAGGACTAATACTTTCTAATAAGATGCTTTTTCATTCTGCTGGATTAAGAGCAGTCAGTCAGAGAAAACTATTGAATTTTATTTAGCTACAATAAGCCTGAAAGGCAACACTTCAATATCTCTGATCCTCCAAGGGCCCCTTTCTCATTTACAGTAAGTCCTAACATATTGCTGGAACTGACCTAACTGCACATAGATATTTTAGGGGGTCTTTGGGGATTCTTCACTGAGGAAAATTAAAATTCCTGAGGATGGGGAACAGGGAGAAGCCTTGCATTGTTTATAGATGGGTGAGGCAAATAAGAAAACAGATGTTTTTGCCCTCTCCAGTCTGGCTCTCCATGGTCATTACATTTTTGTTGCTGTAGCTGCATTATAGAAAACAACCTTACCTAAAAATGATACCAACAAAAGAGGATCCCTCCCCTGAGTCCTGTAGTTCCTGCATTCACTAAGTGCTTGTACATGTTATTAAAAGCATTTTGTGTATTCTCTAGGAGAATGTATCAATATAAGCAGAAAATAATTATGTTGCCAAAATAACAGAAAAACTATGAGCAGACATCAAAAAAGATGTGGTTTAGAGGAAACTGGATTGAGATTGGAGCTGCTGGATTGGCAAATAAACAAAGAGGAAGGCAAGGGAAACACAGCTCTGGAAGCAGTCAGTGCCCAGCTGGAACTACTAGGGATGATGCTCTGCCAAGTCCAGCCCCACTTTCTTTGCAATATCATCTGTGATTACAGGGAAGGAAATACTTACAAATTAGAACTCCTTAAGAAAGAAAAAAAAATTATATCTATTTATCTATCTATCTATCTATCTATCTATCTATCTATCTATCTATCTATCTATATCTATATCTATATCTATCTATCTATCTATCTATAATCTATATCTATATCTATAATCTATATCTATCATCTATCTATCTGTATCTATATCTATATCATCTCTATCTATCTCTATCTATCTATCTATATCTATATCTATATCTATATCTATATCTAATCTATATCTATATCTATATCTACATCTACATCTACATCTACATCTACATCTACATCTACATCTACATTTACATCTATCTATATCTATATCTATATCTATATCTATATCTATATCTATATCTATATCTATATCATCTATATCATCTATATCATCTATATCTATATCTATATCTATATCTATATCTATATCTATATCTATATCTATATCTATATCATCTATATCATCTATATCTATATCTATAATCTATATCTCTATATCTATATCATCTATATCTATATCTATATCTATCTATCTATCTATCTATATCTCTAATATATATATATATGTATATGGTAGTCTTCAATTTAATATTATGAATATTTTTGCATGTGAGGCCACATATGAAAAAAAAATTATATTCAGTATGAAGCAAGAGTGTCTTGTCACTCCAGCAACTGTGAGAAGTCAGGCAGTGCTGCTGCAGGGCTGCACAGGTACCTCAGGGAGCTTCCATCAGCTCCTTGGCATGTCCTGGTGGGAGTCTCAACCTGCAGCCCAGATCCAGTGTGGCCTGATTTATCCAGACAGGGAAAAAGTGCCTCTGTCCTGGAGGCTGTCACACACAGAAGGAAAATGAGCAGGTAGCTATTTTTGGGATATGATTTAATGACATGGTGGGACTCAGTCAGGGCTTGGGCTGCTGATCTTGGAAGGTGTTTCCAAACTTAATGATTCTGTGACAAGTGAGTGAGCAAGGGAAAGGAGCATCCTGAGGCACGGAAAAACCCAGGGAAGGGAAGGGAGGGGAAGGGAAGGGAAGGGAAGGGAAGGGAAGGGAAGGGAAGGGAAGGGAAGGGAAGGGAAGGGAAGGGAAGGGAAGGGAAGGGAAGGGAAGGGAAGGGAAGGGAAGGGAAGGGAAGGGAAGGGAAGGGAAGGGAAGGGAAGGGAAGGGAAGGGAAGGGAAGGGAAGGGAAGGTCTCTTCTGTCTCAAAAATCCCAAAGTTTTTTTGCCTGTAGCTATTGCAGTCCTGTATAAATAGCAATTCAGCTCTAATTTGAAGTGTTCAACTTGTACATTTATCGTGTTAGAAAAAGGTAAATACATCCCGTCTTCAAATATCAAACAGTCCCAGAACCACCAAGACACTCTTCTCAACATTTCACTTTGCCATTGATGTTGCTCAGCAGGTGGTATTAAGGCATTTGAATAACAGTCCTCAGGGCTTTTTTTGTAAATCTTAAAAAAAAAAAAAAAAAAAAAAAAAGTGCAGAACAACACTTCTTTTCAGCATAATAACCTTATGGAAGGTTTAATTGGTTCTCCAGACACCTTTGTTATTTCCACAGCCTTTCAGTTCTTCACACAAACCTGATCCAGGCATTACTTTCAAAGCTCTATTGAAATGAAGCAAAATGAAAAATCAGCAATTCACTACTTCATGCCCATTTAAAAGATGTTTTTAATGTCTTAATAGAAAGAGAAGTATCTGGGGAAATATACACTGTTTTACAGTAGAGAAAAATCGAGTATTTGGGAAGAAAAAGTGTTTTGTGCTATTTACCATAATGTTTTTAAAAGTCTTTAAATAGTGATTGGTGAAGAGTGATCTTAGGTAAGTGTGACTACTCCTTGTTGGAGATAAATTAACAGGCTTCATATGAATGCTAAAAATTCCTTTTGGGGAAAAAAGAAAAGAAAAGCAAACTTTTTCAATTTGCACTTTAGAAACTTTTTCCTTATGTTGTTTGTTATGTTGAAAGAAAAGCAGGAGCTGCAGTGATGACAAGATTTAAACATTAACTCTCTCAGCCCATGACTGAGAGAGTTGCTAAAACTCAGGTTTTTGGCTCTAGACAAGAAAAAAATTAGGAACTTCATGGGTAAATTTAAAATTATATAGTCCAAGTGGCTCTTATAGAGCTATCTTGTACTTGACAGGTGTGTGCACTTCTCCAAGGGAGCAGGGAAATCCCTGAAAGGATTAAAATTATTAATATTATGTGAGGCACACAAGAAAAACAGTGCAGGCATCAATGCTGAGCTCCAAAATATTACTCCATGAGAGGGTATGATATGTATGCTTATGAAATCCTCACATCATTTTTCCACAAATGACAGACAGAATCAAACAATGTTAGGAATTTTTAGGAAAGGAACAGGTGGGGAAAAGCTTCCCAAAATATGTAATTGCTGCACTACATGTAACTGTGCTGTCCCTGCACTTCAAGAATTATTTGGTGTTTTCATTCTCTGTCTCAAAATAAAAAAAAAAGGAAAAGAGCTGGAAAATGAGCAAAGGAGGGCAGAAAGGATCATCAAAGGCAGGGAATGACATTCCAGGCTTGGGGTAGGGGACAGGATTAAGATTTCTAAATCATGAATATGGAACTATAATTTACTACCTGTCTCCCTGATAATAGAACTGTATTAATGGAAATGTCTGAGGTTCAAGGAAAAGAAACAAACATCTCCCCAAAACTCTATTTTTTTTCCCTTTAAAGAGTTTAAAATTATAGCAGGAAGTGTTTTCCATCATGTCAGAAACAAGAGGCTTTTTGGATTCCATGTGTTTAGGAGGCACTGCTGCTGCCACCAGTGTCACCTGCTGCTCTCTAAACTCCTCATCTTAATGTCAAACAAACAATTACTGGAAAAATAAAATCAAGAAATGAGGCAGCTTGATTAACAGCTAAGAATATCCCTGGCACCCTGAGGAGATGCAATATAATATTTATGTATTTAACATTGTGGAGTAATTCAGGTAACTGATAGTTAAGAAATGAGAAGCAGGTTACAAAACACATATTATAAATTAATGATTGATTCCACCTGCCATAAGCACCTAAAAAGATTATTATCTTGGCCCATAAAGGGCCAAAGTAATGGTGCAATTAAATCCTGATGGAATAAAACACGTCCTGCCTGTATTCCTGTTTATTTTGTGCTTTTTCTCCTGTTTGTGAGGGGAGGAATGATTTCTTGCTCTGGGGTTTATTAATTCTCTTTAGTTTTTTGGGATATGTACTGAAGTTTATGGGCCTTGTCCTGCTGTCATTTTTGCACAGCAATTAATCCCTGTTAGGTACCACAGAGCCCTGAGAGGGGCTGGCAGCCTGAATCTTCAAGGGAAAGGACATCATTCAGATTTATGGCTTGGACTATCACTAACTTCTCAGGGCTTCTAATTGCTGCAGCTGGCAATTACTATAACTGATGTAATTCCCTTTCACAGGAGATTGTCCCAGAACTGTGGGATTAATCCAGCCACAGATACAGCTTCTTCCCCTGGGATTATTGAGCAGCTGCAGCAGAGAGCTCAGGAAACCTTCCCCTATCCCAGGTTGCTCCAAGCCCCATCCAGCCCAGCCTTGGACACTTCAGGGATCCAGGGGTAGCCACAGCTTCTCTGGGCACCCTGTGCCAGGGCCTCACCACCCTCACAGGGAACAATTCCTTCCTAATAGCCAATCTAAACCTCCTCACTTTCAGTTTGAAGTATTTATTTTTGTCCTCTAACAACATATCCTTGTAAATAAAACCTACAGTGACCTTGTGACACCTGTGACAGTGTTATGGATGTGACAGGCTGCTGTGGGATTTGAAGGCATTTTATATCTCTTAAAAATAATCTTTGCAGCAAACAAACTCATTGGGAGCAATGGGTAAAGGCATGGAGGAAAGGGAAACCTGCAAGTTCCCCAAGGAGACACTGAACAAGTATCCTGCTACTGCTAGAGGGAAGAGCAGGGAATTAGAGAGGAAAGTGCTTTGTGTGAGTGGAGCAAACGTGGATTTAAGACACACTGTGAGGACTAGAAGGGGACACCCATAAGTTTGGAGAGTTTATAGATTTATTTGTTTCACGGTTTGGTTTTGGTGTTGGAGTCACAGGTGAAAAAGCAGATAATACAGGAATGAGAAAACCATCTGAGGGTGGCTTTGCTTCCAGCTCAGGTGCCTTTCCCTGGCCACTGCTGCAGTCAGGAGCCCCACAGCCCCTCTCTCCCCACAGGGCAGCAGGCATCAGTGTCAGCACAGCTGCCAGGAGCTCCAGTAGTGGCTTTTCCATTTACCCATCTCCCTTAGCATCCCTCTAACCACTCTGGCTTGGTGCATGTGTGGAGCAGCACCAGGCTCTCGCTCAGGCAGGGCCACACGAGCTTCTGTCAGCAAGACACACTTGGAAAAGAAAGAGTAACAATTTTCCCCAATCACAGGGGAAAAAAAATAAAATACTTTGCCAGCCTTCTTTTCACATGAGCCTTCTGGCAAAGAGACTTGGCCCCCAGGTGATATATTACAGGTAATATCAACTTCAGCTGCCCATGAGACAACAAGTAACAAAAACTACATATCCTTACTTTTGTTTTTGTTTTTCTTATTTATTTAAAAACATGTAAATCTCTAGCTGAGCCTCAAATCTGCTGGTATTGGTGGTTTCCACTATCAGCCAAGATTTTCATCCCAATATATGCATTTTTATTAGGTCTAGACTGGGGTGAGCAGCTGCCACATGCTCAGGTGATTTAAGTTGTCTCAGGAGCACTGCAGCCATGTGCTGAAGGATTGAGGCTGGTGTGTACAGTTGAGTACAAACAGGTAGATCTGGCCGAAAAAAAATGGTTTAGAAGAGCCTAGGCTTTGTGTAGCTTTTGCAAACAGAGCAACCCTTCACTAGAACATAAAGTCAACATGCTTTGCTTTACTTACTTCAATGCAGAAGCTCTGCCCCATTCCTCCCAGCCTGGGGTCCATCTTGATCCCAGTGTAACTTCCTAGAAAGCAGGTGGCAAATATGCACCAAGAAAGCTCAGGAGGTTTTTAACCACCTCAGCTGAGGATGCCAGCACAACAGAATCCCATCCCTGGCAGTTTCGCAGACCAGGTTGGATGGGGCTTGGAGCAACCTGGGCTAGTGGAAGGTGTCCCTGCCCGTGGCACTTTAAGGTCCCTTCCAACCCAAACCATTCCAGGATTAATGGTTTTACATGGAAAAAAATATTTCAATGGGACTATACTGTTAAAGAAATTTCACCATGTCATTTAATGTTCCTACATAGGAACATTTTATTGAGGGAGTTGGAATGGCAGGGATTGACAGTGAGTTGGCCTTGGCCAACCATGAAGTAGACATCAATCTGAGGCCATGAGAGGTGGGATGCCAGGAAGGGAAACCTCTGGTTGGGTCATGGAGGGAAGGATGGGATTATGGGAGTAGATATGTTAATATATTGGTTCCATATATGGCAATGTTCTGAGTTCTTGTTGCTGATTGTTAGTCACATTTTACATACAATATTACTGTTTATTGGTTCAAAGTTCTGCTGTGAAGGTTATATATTGTTATGTTCACCCCATTGTCTGGTCTTTTTGAGGTTGCCCCATACTGTGTTCAGTTTATGTCCTTTTGTTGTCTTTGTATTATTAAAGTTACTTTTCTGGGCTTAGTTAATCAGACTCGTCCCTATTTCATTTGCCACCCCGGCTGGTCTGGTCATGTCACATCACCAGTGACATTTTATTATATTATTATATTCCCAGATTAGGTTCCCATTTTCCCAGAATGAGAGATTTCTTTTTCTAGACCAGTTTGCTGAGAAATGGCTTAAGTAGAAGCAGAAAATAAATTGTAGAGGTGGGAAACTTTACCAGCATGGATAACATTGGGGATTTCAATAGGGAATAAATTCCCTGAGTCTCTTGGTACCTGTCCCCCACTTTCAAAGTGAAGATGATGTGAGGATACAGCCCAGGAATTTTGGGAAGTGGCAGCAAGTAGTCAGAGCTGGCTGGTGTGTGAGGTGAAGAGAGTCAGGGATGCCAGAGGGGCTGGCAGTGCCCTTCCCACCCAGGCCACCATCCTGCAGCAGCCAGGGAGGGGAGCAGGGAGGTCTCCTGGCAGTGGCATTCAGGAATGACCCCATGGTGTTGGGGCAGGGCAGAGCTGGGAATCTAAATCTGCAGGACCAGATCAGCAAAGCAAAAAAAACCCTTGTAAGGTGGCAGAGGACAGGCCAAGGACAAAAGCCTCAGCTCAACAGGGGGATAAGAAGAAACACATCCTGAAAAATATATGGCTATATCCTGATGACTTTAGCGGCAAGCAAAGCATCCTGAGTCTGTGGTCTCTCCAAGACAGTGGAACAGACGTGGCAGGATGGATCCTTCTCCACGCAGGAAGTGCTGACAAACCAGAGTGGAAATATAAAACATTTTCTCTTTGGGCATTTCCCCACCCAACCTCAGCCCCCTGTTCTTCCCTCCCCTTATCTGCCGGCTGCAGTCGGACACACTGGAGCTGAGCTGCTGAGGGAAGGGCAGTGCTGGGGCTGTGTGTGAGCTCACAGTGGGGTGTGGGGGCTTTGAGAGCCAGGGAATGTTCCAGGCAGCAGTGGATCCAAGCTGCTGCTGCCAGGAGCCTCCCTGGAGCTGTAAATCCCTCTGCCCATCTGGCACGGCAGCAGAACAAACAGCGGCACCAGGCAGCCCAGAGCTGAAATCACCACTGTTGGTTTATCCCTAACAGCTGGAGGAAGCCTTGCAGTTTCACTTCTCCCTGGGGATCCTTTTCCTGCTTGGCTCTGCCTCCATGTAGGAAACACAGAGTTTTCTCAGGGAAATGTCAGGTTTAATTGAAGGCCACATGCAACTAGTACTTCATATCTGAGCAAGGCAGCATTGTCAGGATTATTTTGCAGTTTTGTGCTAATTCTCATGGCTGTGGGAAGGAAGGGACTGGGGAGAACAAACTTGAAAATCCCTGTAATCTAAACCTACAAAAATTATTTAATCAACTGCAATTCATAGAGCAGTTCCTTTAGTGTGGCTTTCACAACTTGGTAAAGGTTTTGCTTTCTGAAGCTTAGTGGCCTAAAACTGAAACTGGGATTGGGAAGGAGAAAGAGGATTGAGGAATGAAACTGAGCCTGGGATAAGGTGCTTTAGGAGAGAAGTGTTTCAGTTTGTCTTTCCTTCTCACTACCCAAAGGTAGTGCATTGGCAATCAAATAAATTAATTTTCCCCAAGTCAAGCCTGGTTTGCCCATAAGGTAATCAACAAGTGATGTCCCCATCCTTACCCCAACCCTTTTTAGCCTTTTTGTGAGGGGGAATGAGACAGTGGCTGGGTAAGGGCCCAGAAGCTGTCCAGGCTCAACCCACCACAGATTTTTACAGAGCAATTGTATTGTAGATACAATTAAGGCTTTAAAATCATGAATTGTACATACAGTGATTCTTAATTTTTGTAAAGTGCTTATTGTTTTTTTTATCAAATGGGTTTTCCTGAAGGGGAGCTAGGTTTATACATTTGAGCCATTAGTTTCAACACTGCTTTACAGGAATGTTGGTGTAAAGTAGAGGGACATGATGACAAAACCCCCTCCCTCTGCCACTTAGCCCCTTAAGAGGGCTGTGAGGGCTTTGTTTTGGAAACCTGTTTGTGCTCCTTTCTTCTATTTCCAAAAATACCAGTATTTAAATTCCTGCTTGCACAGAGCCCTTCTACTTTGGTTTGGCAAGAGACGTGCAGCACTTGCATGGAGCCCACACCATCCTAGAGAGGAAAAAATGCTGGAAAAAATTCCTGAGGCTGGCAGGTCGTGTGAGCAGGCAGCATGGTACAGCAAATGTCTCTGGCTGCCTCTCTCACAAATCCTGGTGCTGTGAAGGTGTTCACATGCACCAGATGTTTCTGTCGTTTTGTGGATTGCAGATCTTTAGGTCAGAAATGAAGGAGAGAAGGAAAGGTGAGAAACATTCTCAATTTTCCCATCTGTATCCCTATTCTAAGTTATCACTGTATTTCCCAAGTGAAAAGCCAGGTAGTTCCAGAAATTCCATCCTGGAGTGACAGTACCTGTTCAAAAATCACACATTAATAAAATATTGATAATGGACTAAAGACACTGAAAAGGCTTCATGGCCTCATCCACTGTATGGAAAATACACTTTGTCTCCCTAAATCTTCTTGCACTGTGCCATGACTCATTTACAACCCACTTCATGACTGCTCCAGCACAGGCCTTCAGCTCCATCATTTTTCCAGTGGCTTTCACTGGTTTTCTGTTCCTTTTTCCTGCTATTGTCAGGGATAAATGTGGCAAACTCTCAACCGTGGCCCCTGAATTCACCTCGTGGAACTGAGGTTTTACATGATGTTGTTCCAGACATTCTACTGGGCTGAGCACTTTAGTAATGTAAATAATTTGGGGTTTGTTCACTACTCCCCACTCTCTTATGTGGCATTTCTTGCAGGGGAACAGACAGATGTCTCATCCCTCCTAAATCTGATAAAACCATTCTATAGTCAAAGTGTAACATTTAAAATGAAGTTTAAACTCTTAATTGTGGCTCTTAACTGTACTTCTTTTTCTGCCTTTCAGAGTTGCTGGTTTTTGTTTGGGGTTTGGTTGTGTTTCTTTTTCTTACCATTATTATAATGCTTATCTGCAAGAGACAGGCTGTTAAATTAAAAACCACTTCTTGGTGTAATTGTCTATCACCCAGCTTGGCTGTACAGAATGTGAGTTTGGGTTCTACAGATTAAACACACCAAGTTCCCAACCCATCCTGAAGGGCTCAGGGAAAGCAGGGATGGCTTCACACAGCAAAGACACCAGGAAATGGTGGCATTAATTTTACTGGTCAGAAAGGATCCCACATGTAGATTTTAAACCTCTAGAGAATGGAAATTCCTCTTCCCTGGAGATTCTGGCAGCTGCTCTGTGGTCAGTGTGGGTCTGAGGAGCTGGCTGGGCTGGGAGGCAATGCACACAGGACCAAGAGTGTGAGACCTGGGGCAAGCTGCAGGGGAAATGTGGGATTTGGCTGGGGTGCCACAGCTGGGGGTACAGCACAGCTCTGCTCATTAATTAAATAGGATGACATAAATAACCAGGTCCCATTTGTAAATAATGTCTTTTCACTTGCTCAGCTTGTCCCACGTCAGTCAGATTGGTCTGGCTCGTACTGTCTTGTTAAGTGCTGCTTTCATGGTCTTTTCTACACTGGAACTCTCAAATCAAAGCTTTTATCTCCAAAGATGAAATCATTGCTTTTTTTTCAAGATGTGACTTGAGTGCAAACAGTGAAATCCCCTTTTTTTTTTTTTTTTTTTTTTTTTTTTTGTCTGAGACTTCTCCTCCTGCTCCTTTCAGCAGGGTGATATTAAAGTGAATGCTGAATGCTCTTGCAATTGATCAGCACAACAAAGGAAAAGAGCTGTTCCTGTTTTCAGATCTATCCTAATTCGGATCCATCACTGCTGTCGGATTGGACTCCAGTTTTTGGATCAGTCTCAAGGGGAATTTGGTTTGTTCCATCTGATTCATGCTTTCTCTTTTCCATCTGGCTGGGGTCTTGCCATGGCCTGCAAACCTTCCAGGAGAGAGACCCTGATATTGCAGCATCCAGCTCCTGTCAGGCCAAGGGTGAGGGGCAGGAAATGAGCAGCTGTGGTTTTAGATAAGAAAGCAGATAATGATAAGCAAGATGGTTTTAATATCCGACAGCAGTGCAGGCATCAAGCGTTGGCTTGCACTAGTGAAGAAATGATGCTCATATAACTTACACAAAATTAGTGTTGGAGCCAAAACGTGCTTAGACCCACTCTGAGAGAAGGTCTAATCTTTACAAAATATCAGCTATCAGAGCAGATAATTTTGTTGATTTTTAGTCTTTATTAGCTTTATGTGGACTGTGAGAATCCTGCAGATGGTGAAGCAGAAAAACATGACAATGTCTTACATGTGCTACAATTTCTTACTGTATTTAAGAAGAATAAAAATAGTTGGCATTTATAAGAATTGAGACTTAATCCCCTCCTTGTAAAACTCATTGTTAAAGGTACCAAATTTGGGGGGACATAAAAAAGTCCCAGAGCACTGGGCTGGCCTGAGATGACTCTAAAAGGTTTAGGAGCCCTCAGCCTCTTTTTCTAAACAAAACAGAATGTTAAACATGAATTTTTTTTTTTTATTTCTGACTGGCTGGAACAAAGAGGATCTACTTTATTAAAGAAAATCTCACTGTGCCTGTGGGTCAATACAAGATATCCAAAATATATAACTGACTGTTCCATGAATGTATGAGATCAGCTCCCTTCAGGGAGTGAGTCCTGCATTTCTGGATGCTGACAGCAGCAACAAACTTGTGGTATCCTCAAGGCACAGTGGATTCTTGAACATAAAGACTGAGGAAAAAATCTGTGCCTAAAATACATTGTCCTATAACAAATTTTCCAAATGCTTATCAGTGTATAGGAGTGTCCAGGAAAAACACAGGATAGCCCATTAATCCATGAAAAATTGCAGGTTTAACAGGAAATATATTGCATTTATAATCCTAGAATCCCAGATTGGTTTGGAAGGGACCTTAAAGCTCACCCCTTGCCAAGGACAGGGACACCTTCCACTGTCCCAGGTTGCTTCAAAGACTCATCCAGCCTGGCCTTGGACACTTCCAGGGATCCAGGGGCAGCCACAGCTTCTCTGGACACCCTGTGACAGGGCCTCACAACTCTCACAGGGAAGGATTTATTCCCAAAATCTCATATAAACCTACTCCATCAGTTTGAAGCCATTCTCCCCTGCCAGGGAATCTCTCTCTGTGTTTTCTGTTGTTTCCCCTCAAGCATGGGAAGGCCACAGTGAGGTCACCTTCTCCTCTCCAGGTGCACAATCCCAGCTGTGCCAGCCTTTCCTTCCAGCAGAGCTGCTCCATCCCTCTGATCATCCTGGTGCTTCCTCTGGACTGGCTCCACCAGCTCCACATCCCCTCTCTGGAGACTTTCTGTGGAATGATGAGTTGATGTGGTACATTTGGAAAAAAAGCCATTCAAGATGTAAAAAGTAAAGGAAGAGGAATTATTTACATCAGCAAATCCTTTCTCTCTCTGTACAGTATCACCCATAAATTATTAATATCCTTGCCAGGGTCATCAAAACAATCCTTCAGGGTGCCAGTGGAAACAACAGAATTTTCTGAAACACCATCTTTGGGAACACCTCCAAGCATTTAATAAATAGATTTTTGCTGCTGGCTTTTTATTCCTTTCATGGAAGACTCACAGAGCACATTTTTGTGCCGTGTGAGTTTTCAAAAGCAGTGCTCTCTCAGTGTCTGACAAATTAGTGGATTACTTGCTGTACTTAGACACTAAAATTACACAGTAATCCCAAATTAACAAGTGAGACAGGCTTTAGAAACTTTCTATGCCACTAAAATGTCTCTTGGCTACTTATAATGACAATGGGCTGCCTTTATCTGAAATCTACCTATTTGAAAACTAATTAAGTCATTGGAATAAATTTCCATGTAGATGTCAAAGCTCTGTAACCAAACTGTGAAACAAGCAGGAGGTATTTGTTCCTGTACTTACATTTCAAACCCTCTCAAATCCTGCTTGAATGAACAGAATTAAACCAGAGAAAGTGCAGAAGGAAGCACAGGGAATGCTCCTGGGGAAAGAAGGGTTCACAAGTCTGGCTACTGGAAATGAGATAGTTGCTTCAGCCTGGGTTAGAATGGTTTATTCATCCCAAGTTGCTCCCTGGGAAAAATAAGGAAGATGTTAAACTATTAGTTTCCAAAACTTAAGACAAGAGGGGGTTTGGCAGGAAGCTACTGCCTACTCATTGACTGAGCTTTCAGGTTCTCATAAATAGCAGCAGCTCAGCCTGAGCCCTCCCAGGCAAACAGGCAGCAGCTGCCAGCTCTGTGAACAGGGACTAAAGGTTAGGTCAACTACATATTTATTATTATTTTTATTGTTTTTTTATATTTTTTTTGCCTTTTTTTTTTTGCCACTGTAGGTGGAAGAATAAAGTTTTGCAGGTGGTGTTGGGATTTACTCCGTTGGCTTGTCCTTCAGAGATCCCTGCAGTGAATGGATTCACTGGGGTTGCATTAAACAATGACTGGGGCTATTGGCCAGAAACAATTCCCAAATGTCCCATCCAGGTGGGGGTAGGTGGAGCCCTGGGCTACATCCAGAATGGTTGGAAAAGGCTGTGAAGCTGACACAGTGTCTGGCTGTGGAAAACATGGTTAGAGGAGGAGTTACTTGGTGTTCCTGTTATCTGAGTGGAGTGTTTGCTGGAAAGAGAAGCACTGTGAGACTGGAGAATATATTGTATTTGCAATCCTGTGAGAGCTAGAGAAGGAACAGAGAGGAATTAAAGCTCTTTATTTAGATGGTAAATTAGAATAAGAAGATACTGTCTAGTAATCTTAAGTTTCACTGTCTACTCCAATCCCGGATTGCTCTTTCCTCTGTAAATGAGTTATCCAGAATAAGAAGGAGATGCTCAGAGAAGTGATGGAATCATCATTCCTGGAAGCGGAAAAACAGGTGGATGTGGCAGCTGGGGACAAGTTTTAGTGGTGAACATGGTGCTGGGCTGAGGGTGGGACTTGATGAATCTTGGAGGTCCTTTCCAAATTTAAAGATTCTGTGATTCTATGAAATTTTAAATCATCTCTTAATTCTTCATAAGATGGGCAAGAACAGGATGTGGCCCAGCCAGCTCACCTCAGTTTGTGGGAATGCTGATGAACAAATCCTCCTCAGGGACTTCCAAGCTCATGAGAAAAAAATCCAAGTTTATGAATTTCCCATGGGAAAATCAGCTGACCTGACAGCTTCCTCTCAGGTGACAATGTCAATGTGGAAATTAATGCGTATTAGTGTGTAAAATGGCAAAAGAAGAAAAGATTTTGAGGTTTAAAATTTTTAAAGCTCCAGGAGAGGCTTTAAGTTGTCAAAAAATGCTGCAGCTCAAAACTGGCTTTGAGTTCCCAGTGGCTGACTCACCCCCCTCCCTCCACCAAATCTACATTCCTTGCAGAATGTAGATTTCTTAACAAAATAAACCTGGCATTGGTTTGTTATGCTGAGGTGGCAGGGTTACTATTATGTCCTTTTGAATAGAGCTGGGATTTTAATACAGTGTTTGAGAAATGCTGCTTTGTGTTTGGGGAGCTTGTGTAGCTCATGTGTGGGAGGCTTCACACATAAGCTCCTTCCCCAAAAAAAGGGAAAAAAACAAAATTGAGGAGCACTGAAAATGTGAATGTCCTGTCCAGGGAATGAGGGAGGAGAGCTGCTAGAGAAGAGATAACGGCAAAAAAAAAAAAAGGAAAAAAGCCTAAATACAGACAGGTTTACTTCCACCTCTGACAGGAAATCAGAAATCATCACTGTGTGCAGCTCCATGGCCCTCTCCAGAGTGAGGATGAAGGTAGGCTTGGAATGGGGTCTCTCATTTTCCAGTTTCAGTGCAGTTTTCTCTACTCCCTATGGAACCCAAACCGCCCTGATCCCACAGAGCCTTCCTGTGAGCTTGTACAGCTTCTCGCTTTATTGATGAGATTGTGTTTGCTCCGAGAAAATTCTGTCACACCAAGTAGTTGGTGGGGGGCAATATAAATGGATGAACCTTAAAGAATTCAAAATGCAGGAAAGCACTGCTGAAGATAGGCTAAATTCATGGATCCACGGAATGGATTGGGAAAAGACCTTAAAGCCCATCCAGTTCCACCCCCTGCCATGGGCAGGGACACCTTCCACTAGCCCATCTTGGTCCAAGCCCCATCCAGCCTGGCCTTGGGCACTGCCAGGGATCCAGGGGCAGCCACAGCAAATCTGGGCACCCTGTGCCAGGGCCTGCCCACCACCCTCACAGGGAACAATTCCTTCCCCATATCCCATCTAACCCTGCCCTCCTTCAGCTTAAAGCCATTGCCCTTGTCCTGTGTGGTGGCAGAGGCTGTTCCATTAACCTTGTCTTTAGACCAGGTGCTGGAACACCTCTACCAGCCCCCAGTGCCCGTTTTCCACCTCATCTTGGGATGCTGGTAACCTCCAGAGCACGCCCAGGCTGGCTCAGGTAAGTTATGTCAGCACTGACCTATCCATCTTCCATGCTCCAATTCTGTCCTTTATTAAAGGAGAGTTCTGCTTGGCTATCCCTCACTCTACAGACACACAGGCTGAGGGGAAAAAGCAGTGGGAAAAGTGCCAAAATATCCTGGAGCTGTCCAGAGCAAAATTACAAAATGAATCTATGGTGCCAGGGATATCCTCGGTCTGAAACAAAACGGTTGGTGAAAAACAGCATGTTTTATTCATAGTGCTGTATTTCAAAGTATATTTTAAAATATCTTCTTAATATTCCTCCAGAAGCCTAACACAGCACTTGAGCATTCTGCATATCCCATTGCTCAGTCAGGAGTTATGAACCACACCCTGACTCAGCAGGAGCAGCAGGAATCCAATCCCATGGAGTGAACAGGCACTGACTGCTCAGCTTGGCAGATCCTGGGGCATCAAAGGGAGCTGCTCTTGTCCACTCTTTGCTTTTGCTTTCCAGCAAAAAGTGCTGGTGTGATGTATGCCAGCCTGAAGGGGACCCTGGGCTGAAGAAGAATTAAGAGTTTATATCCAAAGGTGAATATTGTTACTAAAATTAATCATTTCCCCTGTGCTGGGCACTTCTGAGGCCACACTTGGGATCTTTGGGGCAGCTCTGGATCCCTCATGACAAGAAGGACATGAAGGGGCTGGAGAGTGTCCAGGGAAGGGAATGGAGCTGGGGAAGGGGCTGGAGCAAAAGGAGAGGCTGAGGGAACTGGGAAAGGGGCTCAGCCTGGAGAAAAGGAGGCTCGGGGGGGACCTTCTGGCTCTGCACAACTCCCTGACAGGAGGGGACAGCCAGGAGGTTTGGGCTCTGCTCCCAGGGAACAGGGACAGGAGGAGAGGGAATGGCCTCAGGCTGTGCCAGGAGAGGTGCAGGCTGAGTATCTGAAAAATTTCCTCACAGAAAGGTCTGTCAGGCATTGGAATGAGCTGCCCAAGGCAACAGCACCATTCCCAGTGCTTCAAAAACCCTGTGGTTCTGGTGCTAAGCAATGTGGTTTAGGGGTGGACTTGGCAGTGCTGGTTAATGTTGGACTCCATAACCTTGCATAATCCTGCCTTTCCAATCTAAACAATTCCATGTTTCTGTGTCAAATAGCACCTATTTCATGCAGTTTCGTAAACTCCTCCAGTTAAGTTTTAAGATAACCGTAAATACCTGTTTATTCCTAGTCACTCTTTTGGTTTTGCAGCATTAGCATCAGCATTTGTAAGCGCCACCTCAGAGGGTTCCTGGTGCCTGTTTCACTCCTTTGTATGGAATTATTCTTGCATGGCATTTGTAATTGTTCCTGTCAGGAACATGGAAACCTTGCACATATTCAGCAATGTGCCTTGGAGAGCAGGTAACCTTGGAGATCCATGGGATGTGCCCCTGGATAATGGAAATTCTGCAGATAGTTCCTGAAACGCTACTTTCCCCCTCACATGAAAGCTGAATTCTTTCCAGAGGTAATGTTTGCCCTTGGCAAAACAAATTTTGATACAACAATGTTTATAAACAGCACAGGGCACCTGAAATCCTTCACATCTGTCAGATGTCCCAGTACAAATCTTCCTGCTTTTCAAGCATGCACAGAGAGAAACGAAGGAAAAACCTCTGAGTGATGAGGATCCAAGGAAATGAAGCAAAATGGCTTCTTTTATTGTTTATATTTGCATATGAAAATTGATTTCTTTTTCTGGAATTGCAGTTTCCAATCTCATTGTGCCCCTTTCACATTGGCCATGAAACAAAATGTGCTTTTCAGAACAAAATGAAGAAGGGTTTTCCTCCACAGACCCTTTTCAAAGGTTCTGCCAGTTTTAGGCTGACTCATCAACCTTTTTTTTTAGCTCATAAAGCAGATTCTTTTTCACCTCCAGTATCTTCATGAAAGTGTTTTCATGGAGAACCAATACAGAAACAATGTCTGTTCTTTTCAGTTCCAAATTCCAAAGAGCAACCTGCCTAGATACTACTACTAATGATGATTATAGTACTATTACTACTGCTATTAGTGATGCTGAATTCTATCTTTCTTTTATAATACTAAAAGAGGACTGTATTGTATTCCTGTCTTTTCCTTATAAACAAACACCATTAGAATAGAAACCATTTCCAGTAGTCATGAAATTTAGTGAAGCCTTTACCCTACAAAGCAGTGCCTAGCACAGTAGTGTAAAATAGAATTAATTAACAAAATTAAGCCCTTCTTGCACTCAACATTATGTTGCCAGCCTTGGCTATAGTGCTTAAAAAATTCATTATTTGTTTTTCTCTTTGACAGTGTGAAATATTGGCCAGAAGGGTATTTCCAGGCTTTGCCAGGAGCTGCACCCCAGGACAAGCTGCACTCCTAAATTCCACAGCAGGGCAGTCCTTTGGCAGCACTCCCTTCATGACTCACAGTGCTGAGTGTGAAAACATGTCTTTATTTTATGAAATGCAGTATTTTATGCAATTTAATTCATGTGTTTTTACCTATTGTACATATTTTAATTCATGTAATTTTAACGTATTTCAGCTAACAAGACTTTCACCAAACAAGTTCACTTTGTGTCTCGAGAGCTGTCAGTGAGTGAATGAAGGGGAATTATGCTTATAAAAAAGAGATGTTTTATGAACCTGTTTTAAATGTTTGTGAATTACAGAATCCCAGAATGGTTTAGGTGGAAGGGACCTTAAAGCCCACCCAGTGGCACCCCCTGCCATGGGCAGGGACACCTCCCACTAACCCAGGATACTCCAAGCCCCTCCAGCCTGGTCTTGAATATGTAATAAATCTCCACAGATACAGCAAACTCAGTGATTTGCTTGACCCCCAAATAAATATTAATAAATTGAGACAAAGAACGACATTCAGTGCAGCATTATTAGAACATTTAATCAGAATTAATTTCATACAGAAGTTTACAAACCACGAAATGAGAGGATTTTTAATAAAACTGCACAGTGTTAGTTTCTACTCATGCACACTGAGATTCTCTTCAAAATTCTTCTAAGTCCCAAAATGAGTTATCTGAAAACTACAAATATTATACAAATATTATATCCCTTCAGGCTAAAGAAAATATTCAAGATAAAAACGGATGTGAGGTATCTTTATCCTCTTAGTCTCAGTTACTATAATGGAATTCAACTATTTTCTTGTGCATGATTTGTCTCCACAAAAAGAAATAACAAAATATCAAAAACTGGGGAAAAGACAGAGTTTCTTCTTACAGAAATTTTTGTTTGAGGGGTCTGATTTATGCCAAGGAAAAATATGTCTCTGTCCTCAAGCTCTTTACTCAAAGAAAACCGAGTAACTCCCAGTGGCTGTGGTGCTTCTGTAACAGGATTTTGTGCTTTCTCAAGCCTCTCTTCCTTCCAGGATTTTTGAACAGAGTTTTGGGGTTTTTTTGTAGGAAAAAAAGAACACCTTTTTCAATTATTGAGCAAAAGTAGATACAGACAAGGGAAGATGGCAGAATTTTTACATCTTAATGCAACTTAGTCATGCCAACAGGGAGGCGGTGGAGTCTCCCTCCGTGAAAGTGGATGAGATTCAAAAAATGAGCCCAGGGATATCCAGTCAAAGGCTGGATTTGATGACCTCAATGATTTTGAAAGGAAACAAGTGGGAAAGCTCAGTGTGAGGGGACACACCAGGTCAAGCCATCACTGCACACCCAGGGAGTTAAAGCATTTGGGTAAATTAAGAGCAAATAGCACAGTGAAATCAGACTCCTAGGGGAACAATCTCAATTAATTTTGTTACAGATCCCTTGATGGTATTAGGTTCATCTCTGCCACCCTTGGACCAGGTTTGAGGTTGAAAGGGGATTTTCAAGCCACCCAAGTTAGTTTTCCTCAGGAAGGCAAGGTGGTGGATGGCAGCATGCTTGGGGACTGAGCAGCACTTTTCAGCTATTACAGACTAACAGCATGTTTACTCAGCAGGCTCTTTCTGGATGAGTTCCAAAGCTACCAGAAATGGACTTTTGTAATAATTTTCTTAAACATATTTAATTAAGGAAATAGCAGATGTTTAAAACTGAAGCTGCCACAACCCCCGAACTCCTTGCTTTGGCTAAAACCATTCAAGCCACTCTCAACAAACATCTCATCAGTCTTAAAAACCCTACGTGCAATTCTGCTGGCTGCATGCATTTTATCCTGTGTTCTCCTGGCTTTTAGCAGATTTAATTAGCCTGGTTATTTTTTGCTGGTTCTCTAATCCTTATTTTTCAAGCAATGACTGTTCAGTTGTGTGAGCAGCTCCTTGCCCATGCTCTAAATCCCTGTTTATGAAATATCTGGGTTTAATGTCTTCCTAAAAGGCACTTAAATAATTGCCTTTAATTTTACAAAGAAAAATTAGTGGGAAATAAATCTTGTGATGTTTTTGATAACTGTAGGCAACCATGTATTGTAAATGTGTCTGACCTAAGTGAAAGGTCTCCAAAAGTGAAATTTGTGTTATACCATGTCATTAAATTCTGCCAAATTTATCTGGGCTTTTCAGGGTAACCCCAAGATCTGAAAACGGTCCTGAACCTTCAGCTTTAGCTCAGTAGATTGTAAATATGTCATTTACAGCATGATTATTACAAAAACTCTTCTGAATGACCGGGGAAAGAGGAATGTGGTTGTTACTGTTGGAATCTGATTTTGGTTTGTAAGGCTGGAGGAATCTCTCTCTGAAATGGGGATGTTTTTCAACATTTCAGTTTTCTGCTGAAGGAAAACAAGTAAAAGAACCATTTTAAGCCCAAACTACTTAGTCACAGCAGACCCTTAAAAAGACCAAGTTCTAAAACTCCTGTAGTTTGAAATTGTTCTACTTTACTCAGAGGAACTGTATCAACTGATACCAACAGTGTTACTGCACCACTCTATTACAGCAGGTACGACCATCCAAGGAATTTTTTTACCTGATTACTTTTTTCTCATCTAAAAACAACTTCTGAGTTCTGGCTAAACTTTATATGTTGTATTTTCTACTTTAAAAAAACCCTCAAAAAACAACAAAACAAAACATAGACAATAGAACATTTTTTAAAAATCCATTTTTATCATACTATAATTCAGGTATAGCACAAGAGTGACAGGACAAGGGGGAATGGCATCAAGCTGAAGGAGGGCAGGGTTAGATGGGATATTGGAAGGAATTCCTCCCTGTGAGGGTGATGAGGCCCTGGAATAGAATTCCCAGAGAAGCTGTGGCTGCCCCTGGATCCCTGGCAGTGTCCAAGGCCAGGCTGGATGGGGCTGGGAGCAACCTGGGACAGTGGAAGGTGTCCCTGTCCATGGCAGGGGTGGAATGGGATGGGCTTTAAGATCCCTTCCAACCCAAACCACTCTGGGATTCCATGATTCTGTGTTGCTAAAATAGTTGCTGATCAGGTAAAAGATTCCCAAAATGAAGGAATTAATTTTTAAGTGGGAGATATTTTGGTGTTTCAGCTGGACTCAGTGCAGAGTGAGAGGTAAAATGCCTCACCAAGCTCCCTGTCACTTAAAGCCGAATAATGCAGAGATTTCCACCCCTGTGCAAAGGTGTTGTGGTCAAGCTCTTTGCCCTTAGTGCCAGGAATGTCTCTGTTTTCTGTGTGCTGGTTTTGAGGGGTTGTGCAGACTCGGAGAACACGCTGCCAGAAAATCAACACACAGAGTGAGGCTCAATTTATAAACCAGAAACTTAATGCAGCAGCAAGGAAAGCAAGATTAGCACAAGCCCTGCTTGGAACCATCTGGCTGAAATCAGCTTCTCCTCAGGTGTGGTGTCCTGCAGCTGCTGCCAGGGCAGGCACCAGCACTGCTCATGTGCCCTGACAGGCTCTCCCCGTTCCCAGAGGTGGGGGATCTTCCTGGATTTGCATTTCTTCCTCCTCTAAAAATGGGGAAAGCCCCACCAGCTCCAAGCTGTGCTTGATTGTGAGTGTGTGCAATAGTTCAGGGCTGAGTGGTGTTTGATAATTAACTGGATGAGCAATGCTCTGGTCACCTCTGAGGTGAATTGTGAAACCAGGAGTGCTCCCCTCACTGCCACTTGTCATTCTACCAAGATGAAGCAGGTCCTAAACCTCACATGCAGCGAGGCCCAAATGTCCTCCTTTCTGCATGTTCCCAAGCTTTAATGAATTTCATTATTCTTTTTTTAATTTCCATGCTCTTGCAGAATAAAGGTCCCCAAATCATTAACTAATTTGATATGTCTTGAGTACCAATTCAATTCCTGGGTCCCTTGAGAGCCTGAGCCATCTTGTTCAAACACCTCCTAACTTAGTTTCATAATTAGATACACCTTGATTGATGGGGTTTTGTATAGCACTTGCAGAGGAAGGAAATAAACCTAATTGTTATCACAGTTTAACAGGTTTTAAGATTAAAAGTCTTAACCAAATCAGTGATTTCCAAGAGGAAACAAAGCCCTGCTCTGTTGTAGCACAAGGTATGGAAGGTCTTTCAATGGTGAATTATTCGGGGGGGAAGAAATTGATATGGCAATTATTAAGAAAGTTATTTCCATGTTACCTGCACTTTGGGTGTGTATTTATATGAAAAGAGAGACATGTAATTTTACCTGTTAATAGCTAAGTCATTCCAAACAGGAAGTTCATGGTGAAGTAAGTGCTGGAAATAAATTGTTAGGAAGAGCTGAAGCAAAAAGAATAAAGTGTTGTTTGGTTTTTCTTTTTAATTAAACCCTTTCCTTTTAGAAGACCTTACAGAAAAGCCCTTTTTAATTAAAAAGGAAGTAATTTGAAAGCCATGTTGAATCCCAGACATTTCTGCCTTTTCCTGTGCCTGAAGAATCCTAACATAGCCAGGCATTGTGGCAGGAGTGACTTCAGGTAACTTCAGAGATTGGACTTGATGATCCTGGAGGCCTTTTCCAACCTTTTAGTATTTTATTATTATTATTTCCAATATTTTATTACAGCTGAGGTGTGAGTGACAATGTGCTAAATATTATGGGGTAATGCCTGAGCCAACACAGGCAGGAGTTTATCTCACTGATATAATTAAACCTGTCTCAGAATCTCCCTTCTTACTGAAAAAACTCATCTTGCAGAGATAGAAATGAGAAATTGGTGGTCACTGTAGAACACAAGATGCTTTAGGACAGAAACAAAGACATGAAAATCTTGTTCTGGGGGCAGAATCAGTGCTCTGGAGTGGATAAAGTTATGCAACTGAGTAAGATCTTCAGAGGAAGGCATTGGGATACGTTTAAAAAAACTGGAGCAGGTTTTCTGTTTCTGATATTGTTTATCCATTAGTCCAGTGTGCAGCAGTGAGCAAAGAGCCAGAGTTATGGCTATGGATGGGCAGGGGTATTCAAATTCCCAAGCATTTGAAATGGGTAGGATCAAATAATAACTTTCTCAAAGTTCTGAGTGTTTTGGAAATGAATCAGGTGTTAAATCAGCTAGGAAAAAAAAATCACAAACCTTATATTTCTTTATATTATCGTCTGTAAGAGAGGCTTAATGTCTGGGAATTATCCAGGGCACTCTTAATGTCTGGGAATTATCCAGGGCACTAAAAGTATCAGTGAGGTTACAGATTTACACTTGGTGGGCACTACTGAGGAAAGTTAATTACAGGGCCTGGGGAGTTATCAAAAGGATAACTTTCTTCTATCACTTTGGAAAGTTTGGGATACTGTGAGGAGCCAGTTTAGCTTTGCTTTGTCTCAAGGCTGATTGTCAGAGGCATGTGGAGGAGGGGTTGCACATGTGCCACTCGCAGGAGTCAGCTGGGAGAAGGTGGCAGAAAGCCTTGTCTCTGAGGAGGCTTTGTCAGCAACCTTTTCACACCTGGCATGGGACAGGCAGTGAGCACAGACCACCAGGGACTGCACCCTCCAGGAGGTTTCTGCAATGTCTTAGGCTGCAATACAGGATGTGCCCAGCAGTTTGTATTCCATCACCAGCTGTTAAAACCAGGTGGGGCAGTGCTCTTTATCTTTTCCACACCCCATCCTCCCTCCAGGAGATCTCTCCTGTTAATGGCCATTGAGTCCCACTGCAGGACTGATAAAATTCCATCATCCATTGGGAGATGCTCCAGCCAGGGGGAGGAGCCAAGCATTTCCTACCTAGATAAAAACTGAGATTTGGAACATCAGACCAGCCTTTTCCCACTGGATTCCAGAGGAAAACCAGACCCTTCCACATCATCACTGGACCTTTGGAGGAAAACTGCACCTTGTACAGGAGCACTGCTCCAACTGAACCACATCTGTCACTGCAGGAGGATGCAGCCACCATTTAATGGGACTGCTGCCAACACCCTGACTGACTGACGGGGTGTCAGGGTGCATTCTGACTCTGTCAGTGTGTTGGGTTTGTTCTTTGTAACATTGTATTTCTATTTTAATTTTCCTAGTAAAGAACTGTTATTCCTAGTTCCCATATCTTTGCCTGAGAGCTCCTTAATTTCAAAATTATAATAATTTGAAGGTTTACATTCTCCATTTCAAATCATTAAGACATCCAATCAGATGGTGAAAGTTCTCCACCAATGGACCAGTGGAGGGCTGGGCTGGGCCAGTGGTCTCCTGTCAGCAGGTGGACTTTGGGAGGAGACAGGGACATAAAAGTGGCTGTATCAGAAGCTCTGGGGGCTTGGTGACTGAGGATTTTTAGTGTCTTGTCTTTTTGAGTAACAGGCTTTTTGAGTCTTGTGTTTTTGCTTTGGCTCCAGCCTGCTGAGGTCTCCTTGCCCTCACCCTGGCCTGGTTTTGCCATTTTTGTCCTGCTCCAGTTTGCCTTTTGGCTCTTCTGCCCTTGCTGGCTCTTTCTTGATCTTGTGTCTGTCCTGCCTCTGTGTCCTTGACCAACACCCTGCCTTCTTTGTCCCTGCATTCCTACTGGAGCCTGCCTGCATCCTTTTCCATTTTCCTTCCTCCTTTTCTGTCTTTTCTAGTGCTCTTTCTAGAGCAACTGCTTTTTTAGATTATTTTTTCATTACCAATAAATGGATCTCACATACAAGGTTGTCTCAGGTGATTCAATTTCATCCTACACCTTCTACTTTTGAAAGAATTTCTCTCAGTTCCCCCAGTGGAAGACAGATACTGAAGTTTGAGATTAGCAGTGATTAACTGCTGCCTATGTGTTTGGATGGAGTTGTGGCTATGATGCACTTCCTACATCATAGCCACACTGGAGTAGGAATCTTTGGGAATGCCAGCTTTCACTCAATGGTTATGTGGTGGCAACCTTGGAGGAATCTGATTTTACTTAATTTTGGGCACTTTTAGTAGCCCTGTTAGTTCAGTCATGTCTGGGTGATCTTTGGGTTTGCCTGGTTTATTTTTTGGGGTGTTTTAAGCTGATTTTATTAAAATGTGTAAGAAGCCAGTTTAAGTTTGGAGGAAGTTTAGAACAAGAGTCAGTGTGCGGTTTTTACAGACAAAATCTGTGGCCAGCACATTGTGTGCTCTGGGATTCTGCACTGATGGTGGGGAGAAGGATGAGAAATGGGGAGAATTTTGATATTTTGGATGAAAACAGGCCTCGGTTCTGTAACCTCCAGTTTAATGAATGGGCATTTCCAGGCAGGCTCTTACCAGGAGAAATTAAGCAGGTTGTTTACATGCAAACTCCTGTCTGCTTTGGTGAGTAACTCTTGTCTCAGATGGATGCTCATAATCTACTGATTGACAAAGGTAATAAATCTGGTAAGTGTTGTCATTAGCTGAGAGAGGAAGGAGAAGGAAATCTGGATGGGAAATTTCTAAACTAAAGCAGAGGAACTTTTGTCAAGGCATTAATTTGCTTATTAATTGGCACAGAATGCACATTGCTGAGGAGAAAAAGCTGGCAGAAAAAGGAGCAGGGACACTGAAATAGAAGCTCCAAACTGTAAAACTGTGCAACCAAAGGGACCATTATGATGCTATGTCAAAGAATGCTGAATGATGTTCATCTTTCACACCATAGTTGTCATAAACTCATTAATTTTGACGCATGAGGGAGAGCCTGTATAAAAATCCTGTTGTGGCACAGCAAATAAAACAATACAAATTAAACAAATAAAACTTCTACTGTGTGTCCCAAATTCATGAACCTGGTTTGTCTTTGTTTGCCTCTTGACCTACATATTTAATTTTTCTCTCAGAGCAATGCTCACGTGAGTCCTTTCATTTGTCACAGCCTTACACACACATATTTTAGTTAAGGGTTAGGAATGCCACAGAGAGCCAGTTGTATCCGATTCCTATCAAATGCAGCTCCAGCCTGGAAAAAATTAATTCCTAATAATAAAATTCAGCCAGTTTTTATTAATGAGGTCTATTGAGGGAGGAGGTCCAAGCCATTGGACTGTGACTCAAATAATTTCCTAGTTCCTTCTGTGACCTTGCTCGCTATCCGTGGCTGGAATTTTCTGAGACTCCAAAGATTTTGGAAGGACAGTAAAGCTGATTGACTGTTCTGGCTCATTGGCTAAAGTGAAAAATCATGCAATAATGAGGTGAGAATTGTTGGTAAAACAGAAAAAAAAAAAAAAACCAACAAGCTGGAGAAGAAATAGAGTTGGCTCAACAATTGAGTTTTGCTCTTAAAGTTTCTTTCTGGCTTTATGCCTTTTTATTGTATCTGGGAAATAGCTGAAACAAATATTTGACTTGTATAAAAATATTAACAAGAATGCTTTCATTACTCATGCTTCCTAGAACAAGCAATTTGACTTGAATAATCTAATTAACTATAACTTCAAATCTGACTGCTTCCTGAAGTACTGTTTTTTAATGAAAATCATAGTTTTAGTGCCATGCTTTTGTACAGAGTATTTCATTACACTTTTCATTATGTCAAATTGGTAAGTTTTTAGAGACAGTGACTATGCCAGTATGAAAACCTCCAGCATTTCCACAACAAGTGCTGTATTTCCTGAGCCTTCAAGACTTTTTGGTAATAAAAATAAATGTATGGAGCTATTTTGACTTATGCTCACCCTAAACTTAGGTGACAGTGTAAGGAGATGACAGGGAAGGGATTGACTGCTGGATAAACCTGTAGCCATAGGAAGAAAAATGCTGAAAGAAAATAACTATTTCCATGATCTCACAGGAAGACATTGGGAAATAAGACATTGGAATACTTAGTTTCTTATTGTGAAGGAACAGCTGGACAAGAAAGACTTATCCTGATGTTCTAAGGTCTTTATCTGGTGTAAAACTTCCTCTGCTGTCAATCAGCCCTGAACTGGTGAGAAAGTTGGACAGGATGATCACTGCTGGTTCCTTCCAACTGAATGATTCTCTTCTATTTTTCCATATTCTCTATAAATTTTACATAAATATGTTTCTATTTTGACCAAAACACAGAGATATGATGGGAAGAGTGAGGGATGTTCTGTTGAGATGCAGCTGGAAGGTGTTAAATTTTGTGTCAGCTCCACAAAGATGAAGATCCACTGCATGCTGTGATCTGCAAAGGCATGGTCAAGGTGTGTAGGATCAGTTCAGCCATGATTACTCCTGATTTATCATTTTCTGGGCCTACAAAAATTAACCAGAACCTGATTGTCTTCTCCTTTTTGTGTAAAGACTCTGGGAGAAATATGGAAAGAACCTCTGAAGAACACAGAGCTGATTGAAGAACATACAAGCTTTTTTAAGCAGACTCCCTGTTGGGAAAAATTATTACTCATTAGATGTTTTTATTGAGACAGAGAGAAGCTCTTTCAGATGCCTGTTTTTCAGCTTTTAACTGGTTTCAGGCACTGTTAATTAATAAATATTAGTCAATGTGAGGCTGTTTTATTAGTCTTGTGTGCATACACTTAGGAAAAAAAATATACTGATATAAAGCCAAAATCCAGACTAAGCCCTTCTGTTATTGAATAGTTTTCTCAGCATTTTTAAATATTCAGCATTTTTCTGTCAAATGAATTTATGGGAAACAATGACATCAGTCACTTTGGGCCATAAAAACCAGCCCCACTTTTTAACAGGAGGGTGTAACACTTCCCTTCTGGGAGTGTGTGGAGATTCCTCCTCAGGGTCACTCCTTGAGGCTGAGGAAAGAGATTTGGTCATTGGGATGGGTGGGTGACATCAATCCCCACCAGTTTTCATGTAATTGCTTCAATAAATAGTGCACTATGCTCATAGTTAGAGCTGTCTTGTTATCTACTACGCTTTGTCATAAATAATTCTGATTAGGATATTTATTATCACCATCAATTTAAATAAATAACTTTATTATTCATATAATAAACCCGTGTTTGGGTTTCCATCCCATACAAAGGCTCAATGACACCTATACAATCCTTGAGGCAAACCAAGCCTGGGACTGGGATTGGATCCAGCCACATCCAGAGTAGGACTGAGGAGGACTTAGGAAAGCCAAAGCTTATCCAAAGCTTCCATTTTGCCCAATACTCCTAAATTAAGTTGGAAGCACCCTCAGTGCACAGGACTGAAGAGCCAGTGTGCAAGCAATAAGGAAACACTTCCCACCACGGCCACTGCAATGATTTTGTGCTGATTTCCTAAGGACAGTGTCTCAGGATTTGCCAGTGGAAAAGCAACAGGCACATGTGAAACAGCTGGAAAGAAATAGTTAAGCAGCACGTATAGCAAATAAATCAGCTGGTGTTTGAAGCAAGGGTGAAATATGGGACAAGTCTGTGGTTTGGAAAGTACCATAAAATTCCCTAGGGAAAATGCAGATTGGACTTGGCTTTAACCTCTCCTCAAATACAGATACAGTTCGCTGATAGGTCACATCAAAGGTCCCCTCTAACACCCCAACACGTCTGGCTGTTGTCAGACAGACTGTAAATTGGATTGCTCCAATTATGTGGGCTCCAGGAAGAAGAGCAGTGCAGTAAATAAAGGTCTCTGGGGGTTTGTCACAGGCTTGTATCAGCCTAGTGAGTGCCAGTGTCATCCCTAGAGATCAGCCTGGATTGGAACACTATAACATCTATGGACATTTAACTGCTGCTCTCCCAGGAGAGGCTGTTGTTGCAGATCCTACCCTGCCTGTGTCTCCCAGGAATTTAGGGAAGTGGTGATGTGAATTGGCTGAGGATGTAATTTTCCCCTCTTTTTCCCATCACACATAAAACACACGGCAATGCCTGGCCCAGGCAGTGTGAAGAATTAACAAAGGCACTGCAAAGAACATCTGCAACAACTTGGAGCCACTTGGGAGCACAGTGCAGACATTCTAAAGGAGAAATTTTCACAGCTTTCTTCTCAGATTATTGTATCTGACAACTGCCAGGCTTTGTTTGGGGTTTGCAGTTGGTGTGTGTCAACATTTCCTGTGCAGGGATTCTTGAAAAACAAACAAAAACCCAAATAACCTTTGGACCTGCTGAACACTCAAGTGGAAGTTACTTGGGAGACTATTTGTTTTCTAGCTCTCTAGCACTGAAAAATCATAGAATCACAGAATATCCTGAATTGGAAGAGACCCACCAGGATCACAGAGTCCAGCTCCTGTTCCTACCCCAGCAATCCCACCCTGTGCATCCCTGGGTGCGTTGTCAAACACTCCTGGAGCTCTGGCAGCCTTGGGGCTGTGCCCATTCCCTGGGGAGCCTGTTCAGTTCCAAACACCCTCTGGGGAAGAACCTTTCCCTGATATCCAGCCTCCCTGGCACAGCTCCAGCTATTCCTTTGTGTCCTGCAGTGCTCAGTGAGTCTCCCCTCAGCCCCTCCTCATAAAAATTCCCCTCCAGATCTGCATCAAGGAGTTGTGCTGTGTATCCTCGAAACCACTGTTATGTTACCTAGAGGAAGCAGAAGTTCTAAATAGATCCTTGGACACTAATTACAGGGAGAACAGTAGAAATTTTGCCTTGATAATGTTCTCGGTAATTATCCTTTATGACATTATAAATCTGATTTTTTCCCCCAAGTTTTATGTCTGCTCATGTTCCTCTGTGAAACAGTGGAGTTTATTTAAAATTAGCAGCAGTTTTATTAATGACACTCAACATTTCCAGTAATGGCTATGTAATGTAAATCCTGTAAAGTGCTTAATAGGACACAGCTTCTTGTTTGGATGCGTGTGGTGATAAATTAAAAAGAAACTAAAAAAACATGGAGCAGAAGGAGAGAAAGCTGGAGAAGTTTCAGGGCAGTGAACAGAGAGATGCAGCCAATAGTGATGTATATCACAGGTCATCACAGGACAGTGAATAACCTTTGTGTTTTTACAGGATTTTTCCTAAACTCTCTTAATTTTGATAAGGTTTTTTTTTCCACCAGCAGTTCTTGGGCTCGCATCTGAATGGATCAGGGAGGAGAGTACCTAAGGCATGCCCTGAACGTGTTCAAAGCCAGGTGGATGGGGCTTGTAGCACCTGGACTAGTGGAACTGGACGACTTTTATGCTCCAAACCAACTCCAAGCTGGCCCCTGTCACCCCTTCCAGGGGTAGCACAAGATGTGGGCACATCCAGGATTTTGGATGCAGTGATTCACCTGGAGCTGCTTTGCCAATGTGTGCTTCAATTTATGGAAGATTAAGAGACTTTTTGAAAGGCATGAAGGAAATCTGAAGTTCTACCTAGAGAGAGCTATCAGTGTTAAGACATTAACTATATATTGCTTGGCCAACTATTGTATTTCCATGAATATTTGGATTATTTAACAGAAAGTTATTTTCTTTGATAAAACACAGGTTTCACGTTTGCCATACCTTCAACTCTCAGAAGAATTCTGTTTGTGTCAGTGAAATATGACATCTTTGCTTTGACAGGAAGGGAATTTGTTTTAGGAATTGGCTGACTGGTAGTGAGATCCCTGAACATCCATTAAATTCTTCACTGCACCAAAAATGAGAATGGAGTAGTTAAAAACTCAGTTTAAAGTCTTCTGCTAAATGAGAGTTCACTCTAAAAACTGCAAAACAAAGTAAGCCCAAGTCCATTAGGCTGCCACAGATACATTGCTGTTTCTATTGCTGTGTGATTTTAGTTGTCAGCAAAAGTATAAATACTTTTGGGAGATCCAGATCCTACTTCCAGTGCTAATATAAATCTATGATTTGTATTATTAGCCCGCTTCCTGCTGACCCATAAACTTTCTGGACTGTTTTTTATGACAGGAGAGCTATGCAGGGTATGGGGGGTGGAAATGAGTATTTTTGAATATATTAAGTGAAAGTGATTGATCTCTTCTAGAAATATAAAATAATAATGTTTGAAGTGACAGGAAAATCTGTGGGAAGCTCTGAATAATAGTATATGCTAGTGTTTAAATATATTATGACAATCCCTCTTTAAAAATCAAACTGCAGTTCTAAATCATGCTCTGATAGCTCTTATTATCTGAATTACAAACAGACATTGCCTAGGATGTGGATGTAGATATATATGGGGTTTAATTCTGTCATTTTTTACATTGGTCAGTGTTTGGAGATGTTTTCCCACACTGAGGGAAGTGTTTTCACTGTCTGGCAGAAACACCTTTCCCTGTTTCCTCTAGGTCAACGCACATCCAGAGCACATATATATGTCCTGAAATGTATGCATTGTCCTAAAAACTCAACAGGCTGGAATTTTCAAACTTGCCTAAAGGATATGAATGCCCAGCTCTCATTAATTTTAATTCAATTAATAATTTGGTTACTCATTTCCCGTTATAATTTTAATGGGAATTGGGCATCCAAATCCCATAGGCAGGTTTAAAAATATCAGCTAGAAGATAATGAATATCCAGGGGAATGAAGTTCCAGAGCCAGTTGGAACTTCTCTGCTGTGAAAGTTCTGCTAAAGGGCCTCTTTGCTTTGTGTAGTCAGAAGTCACAATTGAGGTTCTTCCAGAAGAAAAACATGACTCTGACAGTTCTTCAGAAGTTCCTGTCTAAGAAAAACACTAAGAAAATGTGGAGGTTTTCAGCACCTTTCATGTTACTCAACTTTTATTTCATGGAAATTTCAAATAATGGCATAAAGGGTCTGTTTCTTCCTGCTGTTGTATCTGATACCTTTCATAAATCAAGTATGCAGAACTTATCGTCAAATCTAAAGCTGGTGACCAAATCAACAGTAACTATTATTGTTTTTATAATTTTGAATGGCTTTTCTCTGTTTTTAATGTTTCTGGGGAGCAATATTCCTTTTTCCTTTTAATTACCAGATTGCAGCCTCTTTTGTGTACAACAGAACTATCCTGGAGAAATTAAATTTCTCAATTAACGATGGAAAAAGAAGAGCAGTTTAAATGGCAAAATAAGCAAGTCAAACCTGCCTTAATTAATTTTATCATTGCTTTTTTTTAAAAAAAAATGCAGTTTAGCTTCACAGGGGAAAATGTCGCTTAATCATGCTACATTTAATTGGAACAAATAATTATAGTGAAATATTAATCATTATGCACTGAAGGCCCATTTGAAATGTAATCAGTGGGAATGGAAGCCAGCCTGCTTCCTGCATTAATTTGAGCTGTAACCTGGATCAGGTGTGTTTCTCAGGAATCTCTGTCCAATTCTTGTAAAAAAATAGCCATTGTAAAGCTGGTAATAGCTTGAGTGTAAAATTTCATATAACTAAGCCACAGGACACAAAAGTTCCCACTGTGAGAGCCTGTACACATCCTGGAAGAAACATTAGGATGGAGTTTTCAAAGTCCTGGGTATTTGCTGTCAGTATCCACTGTCATGGAAATCCCGTGTCAAATTTTGCCATTAAATTCCATGGAAGTGGAATTTCTCAGTGCCATGAGCTTGTAAAGAATTGTTTTCAAGAACTGGGGGGGAAAAAAGGCAAATACTGTGATTGCATCCATCAGTTCCTATTGCATCAATCAGCTTCCATTTAAACACCCTCTGTTGTTAAATTGAAATGAAGATGGATTTGTTGTTCTGGCTGGTTTAGACATCTATTAATTATACATGCACATAATATTTAATTATCGTAAGTGTGGCAATTTTATTGAATTAGAGATGGATTATTCCATTCAGATCTCAGCAATTGGACTTTATGATGTTTGTCAGTTCATAATTATCTTGGAATCGCCCAGCTATGGTGTGGGCATTAGGAAGTTTGGAAATCCTACAATCTGAGGAGCCTCCTGTGGCTCACCTGGCCTTCTGGGAAGACTGAGCCCATGAAGTTTATTTATAGCTTCTGATTGATAAGCTCCTTTATAAGCTCCTGATTGCCTCACCCTGAGCTGTCCCAGGGGAGGGTCAGGGAAAGGTTCTTCCCCCAGAGGGTGAAAAGGGAATGGGCACAGCCCCAAGGCTGCCAGAGCTCCAGGAGTGTTCGGACAAAGCTCCCAGGGATGCACAGGGTGGGATTGTTGGGGTGTCAGTGCAGGGACAGGGGCTGGAGTCCGTGATCCCTGTGGGTCCCTTCCAGCTCAGGATATTCTGTGGCCTCCGGGAGAAGGGGAAGTGAGAAGAAGGAGAAAAGAAGACACACTCAGAGAATTTACTGGTGCCCAAGCTGAGCTCTCCAATTTCAGCAAGCAATTAGAGCACTGAGTGATTTCCTCCCCAGAGTGACTATTCAGATGCTGTGCAGTGTTCCCTGATCAGGAAAACTCTAAATTTTCCATGTGCCTCAACATCAAGGGTGTATTACCTGTGCAATCAGAGCAAGCTTTGCTCACTTTTCCTCTCCTCCTGCTTTGGTCTTTCCCTGCTCCTTAAGCTTTCCAGGTGCCTGCCAGTGTTTTGCTTTCCCCAGGAAGAGCTGAGCATTCCTGCTCAGGAACTGGCAGCTTGCAGCCAAGGTGTGAGCGGAAAAATGTGTGGGAGAGGGGGAAGACACAGGGGTGGAGAGGGAGAAAGCTCATCTAAGCTCTTTTCTGGGAACGCTTTGGAGTTCAATCTTTCTGTCAGCTGCCTTTGACAGGAGTCAGGACTCAGTGAATGGATGAAAGGGAGAGAAGAAAATAGCAAGGCCGAGGCAATTTGAGATAGTATCCGGTGTATCTAGGAGTGAGATAGCATTCAAAGGCCAGGTTTAATTTAAGCAATGGCTCTGTGGAGTGTATTAACCTTTCCACCCTCCCTCCTTCCCCTCATGCTGAGCACTAACTGTCTTTTCTGGCTTTTTCAGAAGTATCTTTCCAGCTCCACTGCACCATTTTTCATATCCTCTTTGAAGGAGATATGTCCCTGAGATTATCTGTTCAGAGTCATGCTAATCCATCTGCTCTGTCCCCCAGTAAGGAAGGTAAATATGGATTGTAAATGGGGTTACTATGACAAAAGCTGGGAGATGGGAGGATGGAGAGGCAGGAGTAAGGATGGCAGCAGGATGGATGGAAATAATGGAGTTAGCAGGGAAAAAGGAAGGGACCAGGGGGAATGTGGGTCAGATATTCCGCCAGTGTAAATGTCATAGGTGTGCTGGCTTTGGTAGATCTGTGCCCATTTATTCCAGCAGGAAAGTTAGCCATGCTTTCTAGTCCCAGCTAATTATAGCTGGCACCTCAGTCTCCTATCTGTGCATGGCAATGACCTGGGGTTTAAATGCTTTTCTTCTCTGATCTCTGACCTGACTTTTGTAATGCCTCCTGAAATACTTGCTGGCTTAATCTACTGAGTTTGGCATCTGTGACTTGTACAGGACTAAAAACCCACCCCTCTACTCAGTAATTGAGTAATTGAGTTCTAGTTAGGATAAACTGGGCTTTAATTTTTATTTTTTTTTTTAAATTATGGACGTTTTCTACTTTTAAATTAGGCTCTAAGAAAAGAGACAAAAGTAAACTATAATATGCTGAAGTTTGATAAACCATTTTTTTCCACTTCACTGGTGTTTTGCTGTGTAGAAAGGCTGCACACTTGTCACAACTGTCCCTCTGTGCTGGCACAGCTGAGGGACCTCGAGTGCTGAGTCCAGTTCTGGGCCCTCACAGCCAGAGACCCCTGGAGGGGCTGGAGCCTGTCCAGGGAAGGGAATGGAGCTGGGGAAGGGGCTGGAGCAAAAGGAGAGGCTGAGGGAGCTGGGAAGGGGGCTCAGCCTGGAGAAAAGGAGGCTCGGGGGGGACCTTCTGGCTCTGCACAACTCCCTGACAGGAGGGGACAGCTGGCGGGGTTTGGGATCTGCTCCCAGGGAACAGGGACAGGAGGAGAGGGAATGGCCTCAGGCTGGGCCAGGGGAGGCTCAGGTTGGACACCAGGAGGAATTTCTTCCTGGAAAGGGTGGGCAGGCCTTGAAGGGGCTGCTCAAGGAGGTGTTGGAATCCCCATCGTTGGAGGTGTCCCAGGAAGGGCTGGATGTGGCACTCAGAGCTCTGGGCTGGTGACACAGTGGGGATCAGGCACAGCTTGGAATTGATGGTCTTTTTCCAACCTTAAGGATTCAGTCATCCTATAACATTGCTCAGAGAAGCTGTGGCTGCCCCTGGATCCCTGGCAGTGTCCAAGGCCAGGCTGGATGGGGCTTGGAACAACCTGGGATGGTGGAAGGTGTCCCTGCCCGTGGCAGGGGTGGAACTGGATGGGCTTTAAGGTCCCTTCCAACCCAAACCACTCTCACAGGTGCAGCAGGAGGTACCTTTGTGTGTTACAACAGTTACAAATAACAGCTTCAGATAGTCCCAGTATTTTAAATAATCCATACTGTATATTAAGACCTTCACAGCCATTTCTTTTCGGTAGAAAGAGAAAAAGAAGCTGGAAAATCAATGTACCAACAACTGAATCATTATGTCTGAAACTATAACAGGGGTAGCATGTTGAAATTAATTCATCCAGATGACATCAGAGCTCACAGGCTGGAATGATTTCTCTAATGCATGTTAGGAATTAGTGAAATAGCCTCAAATAAGGGTCTGGATAAAAATGGCTTGATATATTTTCAAGGAGCTACAGTTCCTCCTGAGTTTGTGTAATGGATAAGTTCAGACACTTCTGACAAAGTGGTCCATGAGAATTTTTTAACGGGCTCCACCATGGAGCTCTCTCTCCATGACAAATGGGGCTGCAAGAGCTCTCCTGGTCTGCTGACAAGCCACAGATGAAAAACACTGACAGCACTGCCCACAAAAAGAACAAGTTGTGTAATTTACTGTGGGTCACACATTTTTAATGTTGTAAAGTTATGTCCAAAGCTGTCACCTTCACAGATTGAGTGACCTCCTGTGATAGTAAAGGTTATCATATAAAGAAATGTATCTTGCAACTCATTAATCTTTAGAGAAACAGCCAGAAGGATTTCTGACTGCTGTTTGCAGGTACCAAAAAGTATGAGACCAAACACTGCTGTGAAAGTTTGTGGGGAAAATAAATCAACATTTTGGAACAAAAAGATGTTGTATCTTCTTTCTAGGTTGGAGTGACTTTGATCTTTAACTACTTACAAATGAATCCAAATAGAGTTTGGGGCTTTCTGAAGTTTGCAAAAGTGATTTGCATTTCAAAAGGCCCTGCAGTAAACACCGGTTAAGGTCCCAAAAGTCTTCTAAGAAGATGATTAACTTGAGAAATCCTTTGCTAATAATTAGTGGGGCTGACCCCTGGGTGAAATCACATATGGTGGAAAAAAGATCGTGTATCATGATGCACTGGAGGAAGGACTTAGAAGCCAGCTTCTTTATTAAATCACAATGAAGTTTGTGCTAGAACGTTTACAATTCAGTTCCCAGACAGGTAAAGAAAGAAGAATGAAGAATGTTTAAGAGCATTGCAAAGATGTAGTTTGCTTTTCTGGGAGCTCTCTGGAGCCACAGGAATTGATAAGCAATGCGATGGTTGTGAGGCACACACAATCACCTGTGACAAACTGCAGTGAAGCCAAGCACCTGCCAGGGTGCCTTTATCATTCTCTGCTTCAACTGTTTTGCTGATTTGGTGTCATTGCAGGGTTCTGACTGTGCTGGGCCCTGGCTGGCACCAACTTTTCTGCTCAGTTTGAAGTGTAAATTGGTAAGGAAGGTTGCCAGTGCACATTCCTGAACACAGGGACAGTACAAAGAAGGAACTGAAGTACCATAGAAGTGCCTCAAGTAGTTTAGATTGATGTAAATTATCATTTTAGATTAATTTGTGTAGCTGACAAAACTGCACCTTTTTGATCACGAGACCTTACAGAAGTGCTGGTAGAGCTTAAGTTTTCCCAAAACCAGGATGAATGGATGTCATCTGCAGCTGTGAAGGACACCTGACAATGAGCTCTCAAGTACTGAGCCACTCTTGGCCCTTGAAAAGTCCCTGTGTATGCAAAACAAATCTGTTTAATTGGTTGTTTTCTGTACCAGACACAGAACAACTGCATTGTAGCTCTCATGGAGTCATGGAATGTTTTGGGGTGGAAGAATCCTTGAAGATCATCCAGTGCCATTGGCAGGGACAACTTCCACTATCCCAAGGAGCTCCAAGCCCCATCCAACCTGGCCTGGACACTTCCAGGGATCCAGGTGCTTCTCTGGGTATCTCACCACCCTCACAGGGAAAGATTCCTTCCCCACACTCCCTCTAAATCTCCATGCCATAAAGTAGATGTCACAATCTGTCCTTTGTAGGAGTGACCCCTTACACCTCGTACATTTGTCCTTTTACCAAGACCCATTTATTTCATTTTGGTAGGGAAGAGCACAAAGGAGGATGTTCAGCCCAGGAATTGTTGTGTCCCCATTCCATTGCCTTTCTGCACAGACCTGAGCTCAGATGGGACAATCTCCACTCCCCATCTCATGTGGGATGCTCACAGCATTGTCCCTTCTCCCCTGGTGCAGCAAACAGACAGTTTTGGAGTTGGCCTGTTTGTCTACCACCCCAGCTAACAAAAAGATACTTAAACCAATCCTTGTTTTAAATATATCTGTCTCCCTGTGTCAGTGGACTGTCACAACACCTCCAGATGTCAATCTTTGTGATTGCAGCTGAATATTGACTTTCCAGAATTCATCCTTTGCAGAGCAACCATCTCCTTACCAACAAGAGAAGCAACTGCCCTTGCTGAAGGTGCTGAAGGTGCTGAAGGTGAAGAGTTCAGGTTTCAGAGTTCTCTTTTAAAAAGGCTGAAGAATATGCCACAAGCTGCCTTTTTAGTATATGTATCTCTGGCAAAAGAAGACTTTCACACTGCTTTCCTTAGCAGCAACAGTTCAAATGCAGACACTGCAGAAAGGGAAATAAAAAGAAATAACTTGTGAGACTGTAGAACAATTGCAGGGGAAAGCAGGGTTTAGATCACTGAAGGCTGGCACAGTGAGTGAACCTAAATGTTTCACTGATTTTTGCTCACCGGATAAATATTTGAGTTTAAAGTCAGGGGAAACTTATTCTTAAGGGTGAAAAAAAGCAAACTCTGAAAGGGTTTTGACAATGTAAAATACATCCTCTCCCAAGCTAGCTGATATAAAGAATGCAGCCTTTTAACATGCCTGGACAAGCTTTAAAAATGACTCAATAGATTGTAGAATTCAGCACATTTTCTTCCCAATTATTTTTGAGGAGATTCTGACAAATGTTTTCTAAAGGAGGAATGGCAGGCTGTCTATTTTATTTTAGTTTTATGGTACTTTTATTTTTATCCTGTCATGAGAAGCAAATGGCAGAACTATGATTAGGATAAGCCGTGTAAGAGGGCTCAATCTGCACAATTTATAGTGCAGCTTGCTTTAATCTGTCAGGAAACGTGTGTTATATTGCCTTTCAATAGAGGAGAGAGCTCTGGCTATATATGTTAATAAATTCCAGCCAGACAGTCCTAAAAGATGCCAACAATTGCTGGAAGTACTTGGAGCAGAAACTGTCTGCATTATTGAATCCCAGGAGGACTCTTTCAGATACTGTGGATTTCTTGAGCAAAAAGCAGACAAACAAAGAAAGCCCCCAGCAACTCTGCTACTCAAAAAAACATTTGGGAAAAACATTCAAAATGTAGTTACCATTATATTTATATTAAATAGATTTTTAAAATTTACCAGCTGAGATTATTATTAATAATTATTATTAATACTAGTGATTTCAAGAACTTTGGGTAATTTTTTTTTACTATTTTTTCCTCTTTCCTCTTCCCAGTTTTGAATTTATACGCTCTTAAAGCCCTGAAGTTGTGATCTCAGTGCCACCCAAATCACAATGCAGATTTGTTTATACATATTTAGTAAATCTGAAACACGGGGTGTTTCCCTCTGTTTATTTATTATTTTTATTAGATTGCCACTGCTGCCCATTTTCAAATTTCCCCTTCCTGATGGATTGATTCCTTGAGCTGAGGTGAATGTGATAGGAAAATTAGATGTAGTATTTGCAGTGATAGTTTCTGGGTTTGGATTCTACAGCAAGCTTTGAAGGTTGAATAACAGGATTCTTGAAATGCCACAGAAAATAATTGAGGGTTCTTACTAAAAAAGGGCTTTTCACATTGTTATCTGTTGCTAGTTTTGCAATGGGAGTTGCAAGAAAAAATTCACAGGTGTCAACACTGAATGTTACTCTAATCCCAGAGGAGAAGAAACAGCCTCTTCTGGCTGAGGTTAAGAAAATGAAATTTATGATCTTTTCCAGAAAAAGCAAAGGATTTTTTTTAAGTAGTGGAATAGATAAAAAAACAAACCACACATAACATTATTGCAGCCATCCAATCCAAATTCACATTTAAACCTGGGTAAGGATTAATGAAGACTTCATGAGAGGCACAGGAAAGTATTACTGGGGAAAAAAAAAAAGTGAAATTATAATTTCACATTTACCAGAAAATCAAAGCTGCAATGTTGGAATGGGAAATTCTCAAATTTCCTATGTCAGATTGTCCTCTGAGGGTCTAAAAAACCCAGAAAAATTGTACTCAAAAGAGCCAAAAGCAAGTTTTTTTCTGAAAGAACAGGATCACTTTTCTTGACCTGTGAAATACTTCCATTGATTAAATATTCTTCATATCTCAGATGGAATATTTAATAATATTCCCTGATCTGTGGGATTACAGCCTTTCATAATTCAGAAACTCTGTTGATGTTTTGGTTACATCATGGAATCGTGGAAGGTTTGGGTGAGAAGGGACCTCACAGCCCATCCAGTGCCACCCCTGCCATGGCCAGGGACACCTTCCACTGTCCCAGGTGGCTCCAAGCTCTGTCCAGCCTGGCCTTGGACACTTCCAGGGATGCAGGGGCAGCCACAGCTTCTCTGGGCACCCTGTGCCAGGGACCAATTCCTCCCCAATATCCCATCTAAATCTTCACTCTCTTAGTTTAAAACTGCTCCTGCCTTTTCCATCATGATTGGCAGACGTAAAACATCACTCCGCAAAAACAAATTCCTTCATTCCTTACTTCCAGGGCTTTTAGGGCATAGAAAAGGAATACTGTTGATTTTTATGGCTTCCTAATAGCAGTGTCAAATACACCTGAATACCTCCCCTTTGGCAGGATGAAGACAACAAACATGCTTTTCCCCCTTCTGGACTTCTGTAGAGTGGGATTGAAGCTGACTGTGAGCAGGAGATATGTGATATTCATTTACATAAAGGAGTATTATCTCTGTTCCACAGTTTGGTTGAGCAACAGGGCACTGGGCAGACTGGAGAATGTTGGTTTGCTCTAGGATTGTAACTAGATGGGTAGAAATCCCATTTAAGCTGGTAAAGAAAAATTACTAAATCTTTTACAGGCCCCCTTTCCAAAGAAGGAACAAAGTAAAATAAAATATGGAAACCTATTAAAGGAGATGCTAAAGCTGCTATTTGTGTCTGCAAGGGTCTGCAATACTGTTGTTTAAAAAGTCACTGGAGAAATCCTATAAAAACCTGATTACTAAGGCATTTTTTGCCAACTCATCAATCAAGATAACACCAGAATTAGAACAGATAACACCTGCAATTGAATTAGTGCAGGTGCCTTTCTAGCTCCCTATGGCAAGGAGAGAGTCTGGCTCTTTTCCCAGGTAACCAGTGTTGGGACAAGGGGAAAGGCCTCATGTTGCACTAGGGGAGGTTCAGGATGGATATTAGGGAAAATTTCCTCACTGAAAGGCTGGCCAAGCACTGGAAGAGACTGTCCAGGGAAGGGGTAGAATAGCCATCCATGGGAATGTTCAAAACTGAGTAGCTGTGGGACTTTACAGCATGGTTTACTGGGTGCATTGCAATCAGTTGAAGATTGGACTTGATGATCTTGGAGGTCTTTAATGATTCTGTGATTCCATAGCCATAATAATATCTGAGGGCATAATAGTGGCCTGTTTGTTATTACACAGTGGCCACACTGTGATTAGGAGATAATATTTTTTATTAGACCCATTTTTTTCCCTATACAAAAAGCACACAAATTTGTGGTCCGACACAGTTGTGTCCTGTCTTGATTGAGGCTCCAGCTCAGCCTGCTTCTGCACTGCTCAACTCAGCCTAAAATGGTTAATTTAAAACCTACCAGGATGGGGAAACCCCCACAAACACGCTGCTTTTGGTGTGCTATTGTCTGAGCAGAAAGCGCTCCCTGGGCCCCACGTCACCTGAACCATCTGCTCCACAAAAACCGCAAACTCGCCTCGCCACTCAAATTCGACAATTTCATCCCAATTTATTGCCAAGATATTGCCTTTTCAGTGCTTGACCTCTGGAGCTGGATGTCAAGCACTCAATTATTTTCACCTGTCAGAAAGTTCTCCCAAGAAGTGATTGAATTCTTCTGGAATGAATTTTTGCTGAGGCACACCAAACCCTCTTATGAGGCACTGCAGGTTGTATGGTGCTAACACTGTTACAGGCTCCCTCCCTCAGCACTGCACCTGCCAGTAAAACGGGTTATCCTCCCAAATGGTGACCTTACCAACAGCCCAGGATTAAAACTTACCTCGCTATTTCATTTTAATCTTTCCAGGAAGCTTTCACACTGTTTTAATAAAAGATTGTCTAACAATTTAATAGAGAACAACTCGGCGCAGAATGTTTTTTTATGAGGGGCTGTAGAAGTACTAAGGATATGATTACAACCTCTGGTAAGAACTTGGGATTCATTATAAAAAGTTATAGCTTTTACAGTAATTTCTGCCAAGCCTGGCTGGTATCATCACTGCTGGATCATAGCAGAGGCTGCACAGAGCAGCTAAAACATCGGGAAATTGAGATGCAGCCCCAAGTCCCCTGGACCTCATTTACTGTCAGTGTCCATTGCACTTCCACATCCTGACACATCTTCCAGCTAATGAGCAAAACCAAAGTTTATAGGCATCACTCAGTAAAATGCAGAGCCCAGTTCTCATTTGCTTGAAGCCCAAGGTACATTTTTGCCCTTAACAATTCTTCAGGTGCTCTCTTTCAGCTGATCACATAAAATGAGGGAAGAGAAGGGAAAATGCACCTTCCACTAATTGAACAAATGGATGAGTTTAAAATGGGTAAAGGCAGCAATGCACTGAATTCCCAGAGGTATCTACCTGAATGGAGGCAGTTCCTTTGGAGCACTGCCTTCTCTCTGCTCCCCTCTGCTGCTGGCTTTTTCCACTTCCCAAAGGAAAATTTATAATATCTTCAAATTATAACTCTATACCTCGTGGCACTTCCAGCCAGCCTGTAAAAAGCAATTAAAATAGAATATGCAGAAGGAATATAAACCCTCTTGATTCAGATCTTAACTAAATCTCCAATTAGAAGTTACAAAAACACCTTCCCTGGAGGTGAGTTAGTCTGTAATTGTCTTATTGCAGTTGTCAGGGACTTTTCCCCTTTCTATCTAAATTCTTAACAGGGTGAAATGTTTGGGGCTTTCAAAAACTAATAGAGATCAGGCCAGCTGAGCAGTGTCACTGTCACTTTGTCACTAAGTTTGCTCAGTGTTTCACCTGAGCCTCAGCCAAATGCTGAGGGTGGGAATTCTACACTTCACTGGATGTAGCAACATCTTTCATGTAACATGAAAAACTCACCAAATATGGTATTCATTGCACCCAAATTTCACTATTTGGGAGCCAAACTCATTGCACCTGGGGCTGGTGAGTCACAGGGGGCTTCCCTGCATGTTGTTACTGTAATTCCAGCAGCAATATCTCTTTTCTGGGAGTTGGTGTAGGAAGTAACTGACTTGCCCTCAAGTTTTCCTTCCCTTCTCATACTCTTTTTTTCAAGACGAAAACCTTCACTAATGATTATTTTTAATGGAGGATTCTTTTTTTCTTCCTTTTTCCCCCTGATTTAATTATATGGTATTAAGGTGAATTCTTTAAAAAAAAATGAATTTTTATTTTGAGTTTGACACACTTTGTGTAACTTTCCTCTACACAATCAGTGCTGCATCTGAAAGAAACTACTTGGCTGCATTTCCTTTTTACACAAAACCAGGACTTTCTTGGGTCACATTACATTTTAAGTTAGTTTACTGGAACCAAGCCATTTTACTTGATTCATTTCATTTCATTTCATTTCATTTCATTTCATTTCACTACTTGCCTATCTGTTGAAATACAGTCTATAATTTCTGTTCTTTACTGGCTTCACAATAATTATGTAACATATTACAAGCTAAAGATTTCATCTTAAGCTTATGACTTAAGAAAATAATTAAAGCACTCTACTTTGTGTCTGAATGAGGCAAAAGTATATAGGATAAGTATCACATGATTTCCAACTAAAGGAAGGAGTATGAGGATCTTAAGATCACTAAGAAAATGAGGAGGAATAGAAGAAAATTACTTTATCATTAGAAAATAAACACTTCACATATTGATCTGTTTTTGTGCAAATACACGATTCATATTGCCAAAAATATCAAGTACATTTCAGACTTTTATCTTTGCAACATGCACAGAGAACAATTACTCTTTGTACAAAACCAGCAAGGTGTATAAACTAATTTACTGCCTCAATGCCTGTAATTAATGTTTCCTTACTCAGCTCAGGTCATACAGACCACATTACACCTGTAATTCTCCCAGGTCATTGGTAGTACATCACTGCAGAGCTGCTCAAAACCATTCCCAGGCCATGTTTTCTCTCTGGAAAGCGAATATCACTGATCCTGGAGTTTCCCTGGAGGACTGCAACTTCACCAACGCCATAAATTCTGTAAGGACTGTGTAATCTGACAAAGAATTAAGCAAATTGCAGGAGAAATTATGGCAGAAGGAAAGTAGTGCTTTATTTCAACTGCCAGAGGGCATGGCTAGATGGGATATTGGGCAGCAGCTCCTGTGAGTGTGGTGAGGCCCTGGCACAGGGTGCTCAGAGAAGCTGTGGCTGCCCCTGGATCCCTGGCAGTGTCCAAGGCCAGGCTGGAGCACCCTGGGATAGTGGGAGGTGTCCCTGTCATGCAGAGGTGGCACTGGATGAGCTTTGAGGTCCTTTCCAACCCAAACCAGCCTGGACTCTGTGAGACCAGGGTGTCAGTGTCTTTCTCATGTGGAATTTCCTGTAAGAATTGAGCAGGAGGATGCAGCCATGCTCCTTCCAATGAGGCTGGTGTGGTGAGGAGCTGGGCCAGGAAAGTCTTGCATGTCATCAAACACCCCTTTGGACCTGGAAGGAAATCTCTGTATCTGTCAAGTGGTCCTTTCTCTTTTCTGCCCCCATTCATCCCACATCTCATTAGCCCTCTCACAGCTGGAGTTGTGAATATCCCTGCTCAGTCTCTGCACTTTTCCTTTGAACATTGGCTATGACAGACAAATGATCCTGCATTAATTCCAGTGTAATGTGCTCTCATTGGAATGTAGTCCACCATAGATTTTAAAATTCCTTCAGCGGATGCAGGAGCTCATTATCCATCTTCCTTTGCAGCTCAAGCACATGTGGCTGGGGTATTGCTCTATTAATCATGAGAACCCAAAAGCCTGTCTTGATTTAAGAACCCTGAACTCTCCATTAAACTAATTTCTGTCTGTCAGTCATAACATTAATGACATGATTAACACATGTTAAAGTAACAGTAAAGGCTCTGATTTCCACTTGGAAATGAGAGCAAGTGTGTACAGAAGGGTGTTGTCTTGGCTTTTGTCTGGTGGAAGTTTTGCTGATTATTTTAAATATTTTGCTAGTGGCTATAAGGGAAGAAAAGACATTTCCAGCCCAAAAGTGATCAACAGAATTGCATTGTGATAACAAATGGGTGGTTTAATATTCAGATGTCTAAGGATGGTTAGAAAGACTTTTTAATATGGCATAAATTCCAATTCTAATTTCTCTTTGAAAGTGAAATTTGACATTAAATAATAATTTTAAAAGATCTGTGCTCTTATTGGCGTATGGACAGCATAATATTCTCAGATGTTTCTGTGGAAATCCTGGCTGAAGCTGTATTCTACATTTATTGCATCTATTTAGTTATATATTAAATATATAGATCATATATTTATTGCAGATATTGCATAAATGACAATGCTACAAAAGCAGAGAGAGAAATATGTCACACACTGTTGCATGGAATATTGTGAGATTTTATTTTAGACCTGGCTTTGATTTTTCTAGACTTTTATACATTCTGATATTCTTAATCCAATTTTTGCAGTAATTTAAACATTTTAAATGTTTTTGCTCAATCTGGATAAAAAATAAAAATGGCAAAAGTATTTAGAAAGAGATGTGAACATAATTTTAGCCATTGAAGCTGCACAAATATTGATGAAACAACTGTTGAAATAACGTCCCTAAATATCTTTAAGAATCCGGTGAGTTTCTGAAAGGCAAAGGAATAATTCACATTGAATCCAAACACAGAGCCTAAGTACATCAGAGGTAGAACTGAGGTCCTTTGGAAGTCAAGGGTAAAATTACATTTCTTTGGAGCCAAGGTCACAAAACTGATTTTTCCTTCAGGGCCAATTCTCAAAGGAGATTTTATTGTTCTGTGGCTAAAATTGATTAAAGGTTTTCTGTAGTGATACGTATCCCAGCAACTTGCAGTAAGTCAATTCTGCTATCATTTTACCAATAATTGGAATTTTCATAAAATCATTTAGGTTGGGAAAGACCTCTGGAATCATCAGGGCCAACCATTAATCCAGCACTGCCAAACCCCCACTAAGCCATTCCCTAAATAATGACATTTTCTGATCCTGCATTTGGCACAATGCAGCGATCACATCCCATAAACACCAGTGAGAGCTCAACTGTTGGGCAAGGAACATCTTAGGCAGAACAGGTGAACTTTTTTGGCTAAAATTCTCCTTGTCCATTCTCTCTATTGATGATTGTAAATTCAGGGAAATAACTTTTTTTAACACTCTTACAGAATTATGGAATTACAAAATGGTTTGGATTGGAAGGGACCTTTAAGATCACTTTGTTGGATTCCATAAGGAATTTTTTGTTATGGTAGGATTTTTTGGCTGTTGCCAGAAAAGGACAGAGCTCTTTGAACAGCAGAGTGATTCCTAGTGATTATTCCAGTTTTTCTTCCTGTGGGCACAGAGATCTGGAGATGCCTTTCGCTCTCAGAGGAATCGATATCTTGGCAAACGTTTTGTCAGAGTTATTTTTGGAATTGGCCTGAGCCTCATCCCCAATTAGAGGATGAACTTCTGCTGGGTTCCTTTAGGTTCAAAGCCCTGAGATTCCAAACTCTTCCACTGCATTGCAATTTAAGCCCCACCGGGCACTGTGTTTGCTTTAGAGTGGTTGTGCTCCCTTTTCTCCAGGGTGAAAGAGAAGTTCCTGTTATCTCTGGTGCTCAGACACTTCCCTCAGTGTTCAAATGTTCCAGGGATAATTGCTTGTACAGAGACTTGCACACAGGCTGCAAGAGAGGACTTCAAACGCTCCTAAAGGCCTTAGAGTTTTCCTGGGAAGCATATCCTCATCTGTTCACTTGCATTTAGACCTTCCAACTCTGAATATTTTGCCTTCTACATCCCAAGTGACTGCTTAAGCCATGTTTTGTACAGGGATGTTGTCCATCATTCTCCTTATCCCCTTTGTGGAGGACAATGATTGGGATTATGGTTTTTGTAGCATGTCCTGGAATGTTATATTCTTTCAAAACCTCAAAAGGGTTCACTTTTGATACAAAGGAAATGTGCATTTCAAAGTTGCTTCGCTGGTTTGTTTCAGCAGGGATTCTCCCCTGGGTTTGATGTGAAGCCCAAGACTGAACTGTGCTGTGCAGTAAATAAAGAAACCATTCCAAAGTTTTTTCTTGGCATATGCTGGCTGCACCTACAGATTCCTGTGGGTTGACGTGGAAGGCACATTTCTAGCTCAGCAACCAAAACTCTTCTTATCCCAAAGCAGGGATGGATTTAAAAGAAAGGAACCCCAATTTCATTGGGCTTTTATTTTGCAATCTTTGCATTTCCTGTCCCCTACTTTGAGGAACTCCATATTTTATGTGGAAATCTTTGAGGGGAGATGATTAAAGGTGAACTTAATTTTTTTTTTAGTCTCTTCTCATCCTGATACTGGGTTTACAGAGGTTCCAAGAGCTGGAACCCCTCTGCTCTGGAGCCAGGCTGGGAGAGCTGGGGGTGCTCACCTGGAGAAGGGAAGGCTCTGGAAAGATCTCAGAGCCCCTTGCAGGGCATAGAGGGGATCCAGGAGAGCTGGAGAGGGACTTGGGACAAGGGAAGGAGGGACAGGACACAGGGAATGGCTTCCCACTGCCAGAGGGCAGGGTCAGATGGGATACTGGGAAGGAATTTTTCCCTGGGAGGGTGATGAGGCCCTGGCACAGGGTCCCAGAGAAGCTGTGGCTGTCCCTGGATCCCTGGATCTACTTTGAGTAATCTGGTCCAGCTGTCCCTGCTCATTGCAAGGAGCTTGGACTGGACAACCTTGGAAAGGTCCTTTCAGCTCAAACTATTCTGTGAATGTGTGATTTTCTTTTAATACACTTTTAAGGGTCAAGCTGTGAATGGAACATGAAAGGTGACACTGCTGAATCTTTTTCTGGTGAACAGGCACAGAAATTGTGTCTGTTGTATGGAGATTCAGGTGGTTTCACCAAACAAAAGCAACTTCAGTTCAGACTGGGAGTTCTAGTGGGAGCTGTCCCTGTCCATGGGAATGGATGAGCCTAAGGTCTTTCCAGCTCAAGCCATTCCATGATTCCTTGTTTCTATGAACTCTGGAATGCCTTCTGTTGCTTTATTATTTTAGCATCATGCAAAGCCAGTGCTTACAGAAACACAGACATTTGGAAATGGAATTCCTGTAGTAATAACATACAAAATTAAGTGTTTACAACATAAAGTCATTGAGTTTTTACCTGAAACAGAAACTTTTCCATTTTACTCTGTGTGTTGGGGGGAAGACGTATTGCTATCAATTATTGCAATTTTAGTCTCATAATACTTACCTGATGTCTGTAATTTTATTAGATTTGGGGGGAAAAATGTTTAACTGGTGTTTTACCTGCTTTCACTGGCTTAAACTTTGGCTGAGCTGTGATTTATTCAGGCCTCTTCTCTGAGGTGTGCAGGTAACATTGCTCTGTGTAAGGTGCAGTCCCAGGATGAGGGATATTGATGGGGCTCCCAAGGTGCCTAAATGCCATTAAACCTCTGCTGAGTCCAGTTCTGTGTGAAGCTGCCATGCTGATGAAGTCATCCCACAGAAAGAATCTGTTTTCTTCCTAAAAGGCTCTGCAAGCCTTGTGATCTATGCAGAAGTCCTTACAAAGAGGTTTTCCTTGCAGCATGTCTGAAGATTAAAACAATTGGCTTTTGCAGAAACAATGGGGAATGTTGCAATTCCTACTTAACAGCTTTTCTTCTCTTCCCTTTCTCCAGTGCTGTAACTTGGAGGCAGATGGGGTGTTCAGCCTGGAATAATGCTGACAGAGGAGCATGTGGGATGAGAGAAGGGGCTCCAGGGGTGGAAATGATTTACTGATGATAAATCCTCTGAGCCTTTCTGGGACATCACAAATGCAAGCAGCAGATCCTGCCTGGAGGCCTTGGTCCTTTTGCTCTTAATTTGGATGAGGAAAGTAAAGTGATCAGCAGTTTGTCCTCAAAGGATTTTTAGTTTTAAAATTTAAAAAGTATTTTGTCTCCCTATTTTTTTCTTTTTTCTTTGCTAGTGGAGAAGAGAGGGAGGAGGATTCCCCTGCAGCCCATGGAAAGAACCCATACAGGAGCAGGTTTTTCCCAAAGGATTTGTGGCCCATGCAGAGGAGCCCTGGCAGAGCAAGGGGAGAGTGTGAGGAAAGGAGCAGCAGAGAGGAGCTGTGATGAACTGGTCATCAAATCATGCTGGGATACTGTAATACCCTGAACTGCTCCCTGTAAATCAAACATTTCTGAACCATGGAGTCAACTGGGCACCACATTCTACAATGAAGAGAAAATGCTAAAAGACACAGGTAGAATGGGGAAGATAACAATGTCTAAAAAAAAGTTACTGAAACTTCAATTTGTGAGCTTTTCATGGAATACAAATCTAGTGTGGAGGGGGACAGCCTTATTCTCATTCAAGGAATCTAGTCAAAAATAGGAAAAAAAATCTTTTATATTAAAAATAATGAAAACATTCCAGCTTGAAAGCATGTAGAAAATGTAGAATTGTTCACTTGGATTCTCAGAGTATAAAACCTTCTCTTTTTCCTTTTATTCCTCTAGTCCTGAACAAAAACCCCTTCACTGCTATCTTAGGAACTTTTTCTGAAATAGGAGCTGCAGCTCTTCTCTCCTTTCAATAAACCAGGATCAGGAAAAGTACCACAGCAACACAGGAGAGGGAAAAGAGATGGTGCTGCTCATGTCAAACGAGATTTTTTTCTCTATGCACACATGCTTGTGACTTCTGGAAGATTCTATCCCTAAAAACTGAAATAAACATTGCAGACCCAAATTCTACCTCCTCCATTAGTCCTGGTAAGATCCTTAAATGGTAACATCCTTAAATGAGGTTCCATTGCATTTTTCATGGTTTAGACATGATTTATGAGGAAATTACCATCATCTGTCATCCAGAATGTTTCTAGAGGGCACAATAATCATGCCTGTCAATTACTTTGCTGCTGCATTTTTGAGATTTGTAGAATACATGTATTTTTCTGATACTCTGAATACGACAGCACTATTGTGTCCCTTTTAGGACTAACTACCCAACTATAAACAAGCATTAAATGTGGGGACAAACCCACTTCTGTTGAGAAAGTTTGTGGATTACAGCAATTATGCTGTCGTATCATTGTTCTGTATAATATAATCACAGGAGAAAAAGACCCCTAAGATGGTTCATAAAAAAAGGCAAAATTTAAATGAAAACTGGGTGTGTTGTGTTCTGTCTGTAGTGGAAGATGTCCCTGCCCATGGAGGAGGTTGGATAAGATGATGTTTAAGGTCCCTTTTTACCCAAACTATTCTATAAAAGTATTTAATTTTTTTAATCATAAGAATGTGATTTATTTTATCACTCCCACAATTTGATCAGGAATTTCAATTATTGCATTTAGGTGCCTGGACCTACTGGGCTGCTTTCACAGCCCCCAGTTTGATTTCAAGTGCAGGAAAGAAAAGCTCCCCTGCGCTCTCCTTGGATGCTCAGCCTTAGGAGGTGTCAGGCTCCACGGGAGCTGGAAGTGCTCAGCCTCTCCATGGAGAACTTCATCTCATTGCAAATGGAGTCTTCAGTGCAATCCAAAGGCCACCGGAGTTAATTGAATGATCGGATCCCTCCTGTTCCCAGTGGGAATTGAACGAGGCCCCAGAACGTCACAGACGTGTGATGGCATTTAGGCACGGCGCTCTCATTAATTAGGAGAGCACCTGAACTGTTGTAACCCCAGCTAGCATGGGGCACCTGGCCTTTTCCACACTCAGATTGCCTTTGGAATGAAGCATTTCCATCCTTTCCCCCTGCAGAAACCTCCAGTCTGATTGGCAGCCCGATATTGGGAAATAAATACCTGAGCATTTAAAAACTTGCCCTTTGGTTCTGTGGGATATTCAGGGAAAATGCCCAGCCTGGATGTGCTCACCAGAGCAGTTTGTTTGTTTGTCTGCCTGTCCTGACGGAGTGAAAGGGTTTGCTGGGAGCCGTGTCCCTGTTTTACCACTGGGGTGTAGGAGAGTGTTATCCTAAGGCACTCAGCCTGGAATGCCCGGTGCCACGGGATGGGCTCAGAGCAGCACTGATGGGAGCTCTCTGCTGATTGCCTTGTTGATTGAAAACTTAATTAGGGAGAAATAGCTGTCTCTGACCTTTACTTCCCTGGTTTTTGTTTTTTTTTTTTTTTTTTTTTTTTTTTTTTTTTTGTTGTTGTTGTTTATTTTTTTTTTTTGTTATTCCCTGTACAACATGCATACATTTGTGTCCAAACATATATATATATTTCTGTGTATCTATATGGTGATTTAAAAAAATCAGCCAGTTTCCAGGCAGTGATGGTTTCTGTCATGGTTTTTGTTTGATGTATTTTTTCACTGCAGAAGTACTTACATAATAACCTCAACTTAAATGACTTCCAAAACAAGTGGATTGTTTTTAATTCCTCCAGTCTGCTAAAATTAGACCTGTGCTGCAACACGAATCATTTCCTAAGAAGCTTTATGGAATCAGAGAATTGTTAAGGTTGGGAAATATTTTTAAGATCTCCAAGTCCAACCACGAGCCCACCATCACCCCCATGTTCAGCACTAACCCTTGTCCCCAGGTGCCACGTGCACACAATCTTCGAATATTCCAGGGATGGGGGCTCCACCACTGCCCTGGGCAGCCTGTGCAGTGCTTGACAGCCCTTTCAGTGATTAGATTTTTCCTAATATCCAACCTGAGCCTCCCCTGGCACTGCTCGAGGCCATTCCCTCTCCTCCTGTCCCTGTTCCCTGAGACCAGAGCCCAAAATCCTCCTGGCTGTCCCCTCCTGTCAGGGAGTTGTGCAGAGCCAGGAGCTGCCCCTGAGCCTCCTTTTCTCCAGGCTGAGCCCCTTTCCCAGCTCCCTCAGCCTCTCCTCATCAGACTTTTGGAGCGTAGCGTTATCACCCTGGAAAACAATTCCTGTTTCTTTTGGATTTGCTTCCCAGGTGATCAAACACTCAAAAATAATCAAAACCCCTGAAACGAAACCTCAAAACCTTTCCTCTCCTTATCCCTCTTAAAACATGTTGAAAAGGCTACTGGAAAGATTTCCTGTTGCTTGATTCAAATGTGTTCTTTTGAGGGTTAAAGGTTTCTTCATTCCTGGATAAAGATGACATTTTGCACGGGATACGTGGTCCTAAACTCCATTATCCTTTAGAGGCAGCAGCTGCTTTGGTGTCTGGTCACCTTAATTTAAAATAGACGAGCAGAGCAGATGACTTCTTAAATCCCAGTTAAATTTAATACTGCTTTTGGAAGTGTCAGCTTTAATTAATGAGTAAAAAAGAGAAAAGAGACGACACTGTTTTTTTCTAAAAAGCTGAAGTACAGCCACCGAGACCACTGCCTTCCCAAGAGTGTCTCCTCCACCAGAAAAAATGGCTCAGGGTGCAGAATTTTTGTTTTTTTGAAATAACTAAAAGAAAATACAGTCCAAGTTTTGTACCTTTACACTTGAAAAATCATTTTTCCATATATATGTTGTTGTTTAATTGTCTGGAAAAGCAGGCAAGAATAAACTCTTGGCAAAACAAGTAATGGAATATTTCCCTAACCCATATTTTGTCATTAATTGAAAAAAAAAAAAAAGAGAAAAAAAAGAAAAACTAGCGAAGACAGTAGGAAGAGCACAAAGTAGGACACGCAGGATGCAAATTGAAGTTATTGGGGATAAGAAGGAATTTCAGGAAGAAATAGCCAAAGTGAGGGTTTGGGGGCTGCTTTCAGGTGGGGTTGTGAGGGGAGCAGCATCTCTGAGGGCCAAGGAGAACCAAGTGATGCCCCTTTCATGTCACTGAATCTTTGTCCTTCCTAGTGGAGCTGGAACTCACAATACTGAAATTACTGATGGTGAGGTCACTTCTGTTTAATACCTGAGTTTTGGGTTAGGGTTCCAACCTTCCCTATCAAAAAGTGTCCCCAGGATCCACCCTCTGTATCTCTTTCTGCATTTTAAGCCCCAGAGCACTGTGAATTCATTTTCATTTTTCTTTTTTTTTTTAAATTTTTTTTTCACTTGCCAGTTATGTATTTGAGGATCAGTATAATTTCATTGTTATATATCCCTTCAGTTTTATTTCTAGACTAAAGAATTCTCATCCCTTCTTTCAGCTGCTGACAGGAATTTATACTCGTAGCAGTTGAAAAAAGGGAGGACTTTCAAACTATCACTTTGGAGCATAAATTTCAGTGCCTGCCATAGATTAAAGTTTCTAATTCAGTCAGGGTTTTCGACATCTGCCTCTAAAAAGGTCCTCTTGCTTCTGGAGCCATCGATTGCACCTGTGACACTTCCCTGTGCATTGATTCATAGGCTCCATTAAGAGGATTTTACAGGAATGTTTGCACGGCACATGGGAGAGAAACCTCCAGATGAATGATTTATAAAGGACTGCTGTGAAGAAATGGCAATGAAACCTCCAGTGTGGGCTTTTTAAAAAAGCCTAATTATGATTTGTGCAATTGCTAATAAATAATGGTGTGAGCTGGAAGCCTAAATCTTGTGCTTCTTGGGCAGTATCAGCCCTTGCATATTCATATTTCAGACCACTGCTTTTCAGACTGTGGTCCTTAGACCCATAATAATGGGGCACATATATTATAAGCACATATTTCAGATATATTTATTGGGTTCATGTCATATATATGCAGTATAATATATTTTATCCAAGTAATGTTGATGAATGCTGATTTAATAATAGGAAAGCAAGTAGAGGGCTAGTGTAGCCTGTATTTATCACTAGGAGTATCACACTAGGAATTCCAGAAATTTCTGATTGCCCCTAAATGCATAAAATTCAGTGTTGTTTCTGTGCACTCAGACATTGAAGGCCACAGAAGAAAATTCATTAATACTGACCTCATTGATTTAATGATTGTTTACTTTGTCTCATGATTTAAATGGTTGTTGAAGTTTATTCTGTTTCATATTTTAAGTGGCTGTGAAACCATGCAGCTCTTGCTTCCTCCAAATTCATGTCATTCCTTCTACATGGTGATCCTTTTAGTTTGAAACTGTCAGACAGACTGATCCAGGAAGTGTGGCCTGGTTCCTTCTGCTTCCCCCTAAATTCCTGTGTGGTGGTGCAAGAAGGGATGTGTTGTGATGAACCCAGGGATGTGTGTGATGAGGGCTTGCCCAAAATCATGCAGCACCTCCAGCTTTTTCCTCAGCTGTTTGCTTCAAAGGTGACTGAGAGCTCCCAGACAGGGATTTAGTGAATCAGCAAAATGGCTTTTAGCAGCTTTCAGGTGGGCTCAAGAATGAGTTGCTGTGTCTGACACTGAGGGGCATCCAGAAGACACTTCTATTATCTCAGAATCATAAAGTGCTGCATATATACATATGTACGTATAAATCTCCTATTCTTACTACAACTTATTGTTAATAAATACAGAATTTATCTTAACAACTAAGCATTACTGTGTGAAAAACAGAACACAAACATGAGGAGGAGCTGGGCTTCATTCCCTGGGGAGCACCAAGCAGGAAACTGAGAATGAGTTGCCCACCTCATCCCTGGCAGCACTGGAAGAGGTGTGGGTGAGAATGGGGTGAGGACATTTCCACAGAGAAAGGCTCTCCAGCACACTGGTAAATACTTTCCCTGTCCCTGTGTCCCCTCCATAAATCACTGGTTTGTGGGGAGCTCCACCTGGATTGCTTGAAGCATCACTTTTAACCAAATGGCACCACCCTGTGAAAGAAATGGAGTCCAAAATTCTGCTTAGAGCAGTGCCATACTCAAAGGTTTATTTTTAAATTTCATTTTTCTCCTGAAGGCCCCCTCTGGTACTCAGTGTGACAAGGGGAGTTTGCATGTGGATAAGATTGTACTTTGTATGTCCTGGCAGTCGACCCTCTCATTTGGAAAATTGTCCTAGAAAGTCCAAATACAAGAAAATTTGGGCCCCTGAATATCTCCTTGTGTAAAATGCAGCACTTCCAGCATCCTAGAACACACAAGCTTGGAAGAGCAGTGGATTTATCTTCTCGATTTTCACTCCTTTTTGAAGTCATTTGATTGCAGGGAGGACATCACAGGCAGGGACAACAGACCCCAATTTCTGGGGGCTGCTCTCAGGAGGCTGCTGGGTCTCATCCATGTCTGCTCTGTGCTGACAGAGCTGGACCTGTGGCAATAGCACATCCTTGCCAGCCAGCTCCACCTGGAGCTGATGGATCCATTTTCCCACAGCAAAAATGTAAATAGGGTATTCAGTCAGTTTGTGTTCCCTTTTTTATGTAAAGAAATGCTTCTAATGCTTTTACAGCTCTGAGGCTGAAATGATTAGCCTGCAATAAACTTAGAAAACCCTCTAGACAGCAAGAGCTATTCAGGGCCATGTCCATCCAGAAGCATATCTGAACTAGCTCAGTATTTTGGAATGTCATGGTGTATTTGGAGAAATTTTAATTCCGCTGAAGGTAGTTCTTTTCAAACTCATGGGCAGGAATGAGTCTCCAGAGGCCAGAGCTGCATTTATTACAAGCTCTTTAAGGGCCTTGTCTGATTCTAGGCTCCAGCAAAAAAAGAGCAAAATATTGATGAGTAGGCAGTGCAATTCCCTCTCCAGAGCCTTGTGGTCAAATTAATGGAATCAATGCACCACAAACCAGCAATCCCTTTGTCATATTTATGTCACTTCTATAGCATTTACCTATAAGACAAAATGCAACCATTAGAATGTGGCTGTACTACATGTGCACATCTGTGAAATGGAAGAGTATTTTAAATCACCTTCCCCTTCTTTATTAGCTTCATATTTCCTATTTGGAAAGCTTGTGGCCTGAACAGATAAGGAATACAAAGTGTGGGAGCAACAGGGAAGGGTCTGTGCTGGCATGGCCCAGAGCTCAGCCTTGCATATGGAAACTCACATAAACCCAGGCTGCTGGGATTGACAGAGACCCTAAAGCCCATCCAGTTCCACACCCTGCACCAGGTTTCCACTATCCCAGGTTGCTCCAAGCCCTGGCAAACCTGTTCTTGGACACTTCTAGGGACATGATAACCATAGCTTCTCTGGGTACTGTGTGCTAGGGCTTCACCACCCTCACAGGGAACAATTCCTTCCCAAAATTCCAATTAACCATGCCCTCTATCAGTGTGAAGCCTCTTGTCCTGTCTCTCCTTGTTCAAAGCCTCTCTCCAGCCTTTCTTGGAGTCGTTTTAGGCATTGAAAGGTGCTCTGAGGTCTCCCCAGAGCCTTCTCCTCTTCTCTTCTCTTCTCTTCTCTTCTCTTCTCTTCTCTTCTCTTCTCTTCTCTTCTCTTCTCTTCTCTTCTCTTCTCTTCTCTTCTCTTCTCTTCTCTTCTCTTCTCTTCTCTTCTCTTCTCTTCTCTTCTCTTCTCTTCTCTTCTCTTCTCTTCTCTTCTCTTCTCTTCTCTTCTCTTCTCTTCTCTTCTCTCTTCTCTGCAGAGAGCAAGGGTGCAAAAGAATTGAAAAATCTTCTTTGGTTTAAAATATTTGCTGTCATCTGCCAAGTGTCAAACCTTCCCATGCTGGCACCAGTGGGATAAAAATATCTCCTGCCTGTCCTTCTTCCTGCCATATCTCATTGTCAGCATGGAGGAGGAACAGGAACTTTTTTGGATTAGCAACAGCAAAGTTGTTAAATCTAATCCAAGTCCCTAAAAAAAGCTCTCTAAGGTCCTGTATGTGCAGGGACCCAACATAGTGAGCCTGAGAAATGCCTGTCTGCTAAACAAAGATGATTAATGCAAAAAGCTGCCTGATATGTTAAGTAGAAGATGACCACACTGACCACATCTGTAGGCCTGCATCCATTCTTGTGGTCCAAACTGATGGGTGAGCATTGTAATCTGCTCAAACCACAGCACAGACTGAAATCCTCCCAAACTCTGTCATTAATATCACTCCTAGTGAATCCTCTTCTTTGATAGACTCGGCTCCCAGTCGTTTACCCAGAAGAAAAAGTGTTTTGACATTAGATTCTGGAAAACTTAAGGTTTGGGATAGAGTTTGACAAATGAAAAGCATTTGGAGTGGAATTCATTTATCATGCAGGGTGGATGGCTCATGGCTGGGTGGAATTAAAAATAAAGGGAAGAAATTAACTTGCTTTATGGCTTATTATCATCTGTGATGTCTCTCTGATAGCTTGCTTTCCTAAATTGCTTTGATATTCACCTTAAACAAACTGGAAACTTTTCACATCCTGCAGTAACATAGGAAAAAATTCAGTCCAGGAAAAAATTCTGATTACAAATTGTTCCTTATCTAGATGCGATGGATTTTAGGGGTGGTTTGTAGTTTTGTGAATGTTGTTGGGCATTTTCTTGTTCATTTGGAGTTCTTTTGGGTTTGATTTTTTAGTTGTTTGTTTAATTTTTTTGTTAGTCTGCTGTATGCATTATCAAGAGAAAGTCCCACTTCTGATACTGGTCCAGAGGAGGCACCAGGATGATCAGAGGGATGGAACAGCTCTGCTGGGAGGAAAGGCTGGGAGAGCTGGGATTGTTCAGAGTGGACAAGAAAAGCTCTGGGGTGACCTCACTGTGCCCTTCCAGGACCAGAATGAGCTGACAGGAAACATGGAGAGAGACAATTTACAAGGGATGGAGGGACAGGACAAGGGGGAATGGCTTCCCACTGCCAGAGGGCAGGGTCAGATGGGATACTGGGAAGGAATTGTTCCCTGTGAGGGTGAGGAGGCCCTGGCATGGGGAGCCCAGAGAAACTGTGGCTGCCCCTGGATCCCTGGCTGTGTCCACGGCCAGGCTGGATGGGGCTTGGAGCAAGCTGAGATAGTGGAAAGTGTCCCTTCAACCAAACAATTCCATGATTCCATGAAAGTGAGAATTATGTAGAAGAAGAAAACTGCTGGCAGAAGCTCATATTAGCTGGGGTATTAATGTGCTTTACCCCACTTTGTCAAAAGAAATCAGCTGCCCAAAGCAAGTAATGAACAATTCAACAATTCATTAATGTTGGCCACAGGAGTAGAAAAATTGTACTTCAGTTCCAGGGATGGAAGAGCTCTTGTCAGTTTGTTTGGTCACATCATTGATGCTGTTTAGTTCCAGTATTCATGCAAGGCATGTTTGGATTTGTGAACCAAATGTTACTGTGGTGCATTCTGTATCTCCTCAGCAAAACCTCAGCCTCAAAGTGGTGTCCCCAAAGCTTTGTCATCAGCATCATCAAGATCTCCCATGAGCTGGAAAAGAAATAGGGATTGTGGGCAGCATCCCTACCAAGAATGGTTTGAAGCATCAAAATTCACTCCTAGGACAAGTTCTGTGTTCATTTCATCACCATTTCTCTCTGAGTGAGCCCAGCTTGCTCAAGCTGAGTTTATTCTCTTGTTCTTGCACTCGGTTTTCCTTGTGCAAGGACTCTTTTCAGTGCTCTGTGGTGCACAAGGCAGGCCTGTGCCAAAGGGCTAAAGGGGGGCAGTCAAGCTGACCAATAATCATCAATCTTGTGATGAGTTTCTCAGGCATAACCAAAAATAACTGGCAGTAGCTGTGCTCTCTGATTTATTTTCTATGCTAATGAGATCAAAGTGCTGCTTCGTGCAGTCCTCGGAGCTGAATTAATGGGGAAAATCTTCATGGCTGTGATTGTGTGGGGCTGTGGCAATTAAAAACATATTGTTCAGCTGGAGTAAAGTCACTAATTAAAGAAAGTAAGAGCAATGAGATGAGTAAAGCCTGTTTTTAAAGATTCATTCAAAAAAACAGGAAATTTTTTGATATTTGCAGTCACTCTCCAGCCAAGGTCACAAAGCTCCTAAGAAACCCAGCTGAGAACAACAATAACAGTAGTCAAACAGTAGTAATGTTGAAGGAACCAACAATATTTTTTTAAAAATAACCCACTAAAACCAAAAACAGGATTCTAAACCACCCAGAAAGCCTGAGGGTTAATGGGATTAGAGATGGGAGTAATGGGATTAGTGTCTCTGTCTTGGGAACAATGTCACACTCTCTATCAACAGAGATTGTGAAAGGGGGATCAGATCTGTATTGCCAAGGACCAATTCCCAGCAAAATTCTACTGGAATTGCAGTCACTGGGAATTCCCAAGCAGTGAGGGAGCCAAAATGAACCCGAGCTGATGTAAAGTATTGGGAAAAAAAACAGTTCCTTATAGGACAGGTGGATTTTGGGAAGGATCTTAATGGTGGTGGTGGTGGTGACAGGCAAAGGGGTTTTCTCTTCTTTGGCTTTAGCTGGATTCAGCTTTCATTGCAGACTCCATATCCTGTGTGGTCGGCAGTTGTGGCTCAGGAGTCCATCCCAGGAGGCTGCACGGGGCCTCCCCAAGGAATAGCACCTGCAAGGAACATGGGAGCCAGGAGAGGTGTGGAACTGCTGCAAGGATGTCTTGGCTCGGGGTAAAATATGGATAAAGAGAGGAAAACTGCTGTGATCTCTCAGAAATGAGGGGCACAGTCTCAAAAGCCATGTTAAAGTCCAGTTTAGTCAATAATCTACATCACTTATGGGTGTAAAATACAGTATCAAATCAAGAAAACTTTAGGGACTTATCACTAAGGAATTTTACTAAGGAATAAGGAGTTGTCCTCAACTTCTAAAAAGAAAAAAAGTATTCTTTAAATAAAAATATACTATGTACATATATTTTATATATTTTTTTCTTTAAGTTTCAGTCTCCAGCACTTTTATTTCACTACCATAAAGATAATAAAAAATATTTTTTTATCCCACCACCTCATTGTGGTGAAATACATTATTTTATAGCACCTTACTATAATAGATGAAGAAATCTGTGTTTCTACACCCCTACTCACTGCAGCAGGATTTTCAGTCAGATTTTACTAATGGGATACTTCACATGAGGAAAACTGAAGCCCTTCAGTCCATCCAGATCCCAGATTTCCGGACATGTATCGTCTTCCTGAAGCTGACTGAAAACATGGAAGCAGCAGTAATGTCCTCATTACTAATGGGAATGTTCATAGCCATTAATTAATTTTATTATTAATTGTAAATATTTATAAATACCCACTAATTTCTATGTTGATTTGCTGTGGATTTGGCTTTCCTCCTTCCTGTGCTTGGTTTTAGCACCAGAAAATGGTAGGTAGGAAGTTTAGAATAAATTCTGTGTGCAGAGGGGATTAATTTGAGTCTGGTGGTGGTGGAGCAGCTCACAATGTCCTTGCAGAGACCCTGAATCCCAGAGCAGTTTGGGCTAGGAGGGACCTTAGGGATCATCATTTCACCCTTGAATCACATGAATGTTTTCCAGCCCAGGAGCCCAAGTGGATTTATTTAAGTGTTAAACACCACCAATGCCAGAATATCTCCTGGAAGCCCTGTGGAACTGGCAGCTGGTGTCAAAGATTGGATAGCAACCAGTGACCTCTGCTTTGGGAATTCTGCTCAACATTAGCCTAAAAGGGCTGGGATCTTCCCATTGGCATTGCCATCTCTCTATCTGGATGTGAAATGCATCATTTGTCACTGACTGCCAGTCCTCAGTCAGTTTTTGGAGACTGACTGATGAGCAAGTCCCAGGTTTGGGAGAGATAACGAGGAAGATATTTTGTACAGAAATTACAGGGAATTGTGGATGAATTTGATGTTTACCAAGGGTCTCACTAATGAACTGCAATTAAAAGCTTCCCTGCTTAAACTTCTTTCCCAGTTGGCATTCCCTGACCTGGAGGATCTCCCAGAGTGTATAAAAGCAGCTTTACAGTACATTGTTTGCTAAGTGACACTTCTGGGAACTCAGGCCTGCATTGGAACTCTACTGCTTCTCTGTGTTCTTTTCCTCCTCCTCCTCCTGTTTTTGAAGGGGTATCAGAATTTTGGTGGCCCATGGTGCAAGCAGCAATGGATTGGCCAGTGTGAAAGCTGATCAGCTCCTCAGAAAAAAAAAAAAAAAAATAAAAAAAAATCATACTTGTCAGAGTGGTGAAAGGAAAGATTTTTTCCAAGCTTTTTGGCATCCTGGGTATCCTCTTAGTTTCTAATCCTATTGAAACCAAGCAGAGTCACATACTTAGGAAAGTTTTAAACCACAAGGGTGATTTTCACCCCCTGGATTTGTTCATAAAGAAGCTGTGCTACCATTGAACAACTTGTTCACTTCCCTGGATTTCTTCCCTCATGCTTTCCAAGAGGAAGGAGAAGCAGTGTTTGGAGAGATCCTTTCCCTGCGCTGCCCGTGCCTTGCTCCTTGCTGGAGTTTCAGCCAGCAGGTCTCAAAGGCTTCATTCCTGCTTGAAACACCGAGCCTGCTGGACTCCTGGCTCTGTCACCTGGGCTGATTTAACAAGGGTCATTATTATTCCATGGACATGGATAATTGCAGCTCCATCCCAGGAGCAAAGCCCATCCAAGGAATGGGTTCTTCCCTCCTTGCCTGAAGAGTGTGAATTGAGCAATTCCTTCCTTGCTGGCTCCTGCAAGGAGGGAAACCAGGAAAAAATAATAGGTTGCATGAAATATGGAGTGTCTTCCCTTTTCTGAGCATTACAAGCATTTCTGAGTGTTACTCCTTTAAGATGCTTTCCCAAACGTTTTTAATGAAGCCAAGATGAAGGCCAATGGAGTAGTAGCTGAATGCTGCTTTTTTGTGGCTTAAAATAGACATTAATTTTCTTTTTGCATCTCACTCATGTCCATACATCATTTTGCCTCACTCCTACAAAAGTGCAACTCTGGAAAGTGCTCTCATTACTTTTACCTTCCTATCACACAATTCCAAGATCCATTGTATCAAAGATGCTACATAAAAAGGCAAATTAAAATTGAATTGCAGTAAAGCTCCTAAGAGAATTCTGTGCACTTCAAAGAGTTTACAGCTAAATGCATGCTGTGGTGGGAATGGACAATTAAGTGCAGGGAATCAGTATTAATATGCTGGTTTGTGTTAAGTGGTGAATATGTGATTATGTGTATTTTATTTGGGACCTTTAATTGCAGATAATAGTGCTGGGTCATATATGTTCAAATATGCAAGGTGGAATGGAAGAATGGAGGAATTGTTTCTTCACAGTGAGAAGATTGTTTGGGCAATAACTCCCCAAACAGCCACTGCTTTTATGTATCTTTATGTTTTCAGATCTCCTATGGAAGAATGTAATAATTGGAGATTGCAGGAAGTCAGGTTGGTGAGGTGGCACTGAAGTGGGGGCTGCTCTATTCCCCCAGGGAACAAGTGGCAAGATGAGAGGAAGTGGTTTCAAGATGTGCCAGGGGAGGTTTAGGTTGAATATTTGGGAAAATTTCTTCATGGAAAGGGTGGTCAGGCGTTGGAAGAGGCTGTCCAGGTCAATGGTGGAGTCACCATCCCTGGAAATGTTCAAAAAGAGAAAGAATGTAGGCAAAAAACTGCTTGGACATCTATCAGCATAAAATTTTATTATTATTACTCTTATTAATAAGAATAATGATGTTTTAAACGAGGTGGATATTATGATTTCAGTCATTCTTACAGAGTCTTTGTCTGAGTAGCGGAAATTAATACAGCTGGACTTTGCCCAAAAAGAATAATCTTACAATTCCTGGATTTAGTGATTATTTTTAAATAAATTCTCATTTTAAAATTCAGAATAGAAGGTGGTTTTGTGAGTTAGTCAGGCTATAATCTCTACCCCAGCAGGATCTGCAGTTCAGAAAAGTCAGGTGGAGAACACTGCTGCCTTTCCAGAGGTTCCCACTGAGGATAACAGCAGTAATTATCCTCGGGATATCTATGCCCATCTCAACTGCACCAATTAGTGATACTTGAGCCTGAAAGGAGGTGAAATTCCCTCCTAGCAAATGGTCCTGTTGCCAGACAAAAGGAAACTGTGTTTCCCGGCCGGTTACAGACTTCCTTGGCTAATTAAGATCCTTATCCGTGTCTGAAGTGTCACCCACAGCTCCTTTGGTGTGCTTGGGAAAGGGAAAATGTAACTTGTGGCTTCTACAGTTGTTCTTTGCCCTGAGATAAATGTCTCTGATGTGGGTTCAGGGCACTGAGCGCTGTTTGGAGACCGAACTCAGGAGGGACTCAGGACACTCCCTTGTGGAGGTGCCTCTGAAGGGGTCTCCACATTGTCCAGCTGGGACTGGAAATCAGACACAATGCTGAGCTTTTTAGCAGAATATTAGAATAGAACAGTATCACAGGATGGTTTGGGTTGGAAGGGACTTTGATCAATCCATCACACCCCCTGCCATGGCCAGGGACACCTTCCACTGTCCCAGGTTTCTCCAAGCCCATCCAACCTGGCCTTGGACACACCAGAGCAGCCACAGCTTCTCTGGGCACCCTGTGCCAGGGCCTCCCCACCCTCTGACACAACATTCCAAACCATTCTATGGTTCTATGATTTTGAGGATCTGGGGAAATTCAGGAAAAAAAATTCGATATATAGAAAGCATAGAAATAACATCAACCATTAAGACAATGAGCTATTCAAATGAGCTAATTAATTTAATTATTTTTAAAATGCTGCAATGTGACTCAGAGCCTTGGAGGTGCATCCTTCCTTTCAGAATATCAGCAAAAGATCACCTGCATGAGAAAGGAAGGAGTTCCCCCAGCCCTGAGGAGCTGTGTCGTAATTTGTAAAAATAAATGTAAAAGACATTTCCTGATGGAAGGAAGGGAATGCAAAGCACCCCTACTCCTGCCCAGCCTGAGAAATCACAGCAGGGAAAGGGCTGGACAGGAAAAAGGAATTTTTCACCTTCTCTGTTAAGAACCTGAAACACTTCTGTTTGCATCCCTTATCTCCAAAACTCCACAACATGAGGCACATTTAATACGAACAGTTTGATTTTGTTTCTCTGATGGCAATGAACAAAAATCTGCAGAACAGAACCAATTAAACCCTCCCTGTCTTTGCATATGAGGTGCATTTCTTCCACATCAACTGCACGAGGAGTTGTGCGACAAATCAATGGAAAAATGAACAATGAGCTCTGGGAATTAGGTGCAATAAACTGGTAGGAGATGCACCAGTAACAGATTGTTAAAATTTAACACCACAAAGCAGTAATACACAAATTTCCAGGGAACAAATCCCTTCTCTGCAGGGGCACCCTCTAAGTTCTCAGAGTGAGTTAAATTCTGGCTCCTTGTGTGCCCCAGGTGGGAATCAGCTGCCATGAGCTCTCTTTGAGATGCAGATTTCCCTGCAGCTCCCTCTGGGTTCTCTCTCAGGTGCAGATTTCCTGCCCTCCCCTGTGCCCTCAGTCCCTCCACACCTGGCCCAGCAGAACAGGGGGAATTTCCTGTCCGTCCAGGTTCGAATCCTGATTCAAGTGAATCAGAAAATTGCCTCCATATGGCTCAACAATGAGATAATTTGAATTCTAGTCTATTATTAAGCCTTTGAAACAGTGCAAGATGGAGTTAAATTGGGATATATTCTTGGTTCTTTCTTATTCTTTATGTTTTCTCTTGACATCTACCTACTTGATTTTTCTTTCCTTAAAAAACAGAAAAAAACGCTGAATATGCCACAGTTTCTCCTATATCTTTGTTATGCTTTGCATGGTGCCACAGTAGGAAGAAAGGTTCTTTCTTTCACATTAACAGCAGTTTCTCCCAGTTGCAAGTGGAATTTAAAAGATTCATGTTCTTTTGCTGTATTATTTTCATGATGACAATGCTGAGAAGGCTGTTGTTTTCTGTTTTTCTTGTTAAATCTGCCTCACACTCCAGATATTCAATACATTCAGATTTTCATCCTAGGGTTTTATTTTGTATTTACTGCGAGGTACATGTCACTGTGGGAAAGATAAATGTGAATTGTAAGGCTAAATTGTGAATTATAACTCATTATTATAGAAACAGAGGTGTCCTGCATCTATGGGAAAATGGGGAAGGAGGCAGTAAAGAAAATGGGAAAAATAAAATTAAGCATTTTGATTTTTTTCACCTTTTTTTACATTGTTGTTGTTATTCCTGTGTAAGCTGTCGGCATTTATTGTGGGTTTAACATTTGTGCCTTGCCTCTGAGTGCCAAGGAAACTTTCTTTTGGCTTGCTTGCCCTCCTTAAACATTACCAGATTGGGAAAAGTTGCCTTTATGACAATAATTTGCTTTATGGCAACAAGATCATTACACTTTGATGTTGCTGCAGTAAAATTAGGGGATGTGATGAAGTTAAGTGCAGAAACTCTTACCAAAGCTGCATAAAAAGGTCATAAAAAACTGTCTTAATAGACACTTAACTGAAAATTTGAGGAGTGGGAGAAGCAATGGAAAATATGTTTTCCTTTTGGCTTATGTGATCTAATTTCTCAAAACTGGATCATATTTCTAACAGCACAACCCCCATGCTTTTTACAGCATTACTTTTCCTGAGTCTCCCTCTAAACAAATTAAAATTTTGATTTTACTCCAGTTCAGATGAACAGCAATCAGCTGAAATGTCACCTGTGAAGTTTTGAGTGTTCAGATCCTGCAGTTTGAGAATGACAAAAGGATGAATTTCGTCCATCTTTCCTAAGCTGCACTTTCCGTATTTGTGATTAAAAATAAAAAAGGGACCTAATTTTAAAAGCTCTTTCTAAGTGGCATCTGGAAGTCAGATCCCCAATTTTAAAAACAAACTAATTTCGAAATAAACTCCATTTGAGCAAACTAAGGTTATCATTGACATTTGTCATACTTAACTGTAGAGTAGGTCCATTCAAGTAACTCTAATTCCAGTTCTAAATCTTGGCTGGATCTGGTGCATCTGTGGAATTCTGTCTTGAGCTGTCATATTTTGAGGAAAGACTCTTGCACAGCTACCTATTTTTATACCTGGCACAAGCAGAGAAGAAGAAATACAGGACAAAAACAGGAGGAAAAAATTAAAATGGAACTTCCCTTGATCAGCTCAGTGGTTTGGGTCTGAAAAGCTGCAGATTCACAAGACAAGAAATAGCTACCATGTGCCCCAGACAGGGATACTTGGATTTATTCTTTATTCAGTTTGGGGTCAATGTCATTATCAGTCCTTGAAGGTTTAATTTACTTGTTTCACAGGAAGTTTTTAGTAAATAATATAAATAGAAGGAGGAAGGGAATGATATTAACACTCTGAGCACTGGAGCCTGCTTCAGTATAATCCTTTCATCTAATATTTAGGGAACATTTCCATGGAGGAGTTTAACCAAGTTTGATGCAAAATGAATTTGCACCCTCAGTATCATTCAAGAGAACATGAAGAAAAATGTATTGGGTTTAGAGCTGAAATTTTGGTTTCTGTTTCCACATTTATTGATCCTTCCTAAGTTTCTCCTTTATGTGTCTCATATAATTCCATGAGATAATTCTGGGAACATTTCTGTTTGACTTAAAGCTGGGAGCAGGCACCATGTTGCTGCTGAGCTGACACTGCCAACTCAGTAATTAAAGTGATGTCCATTACAGATCTGCAGGCTTGGGACACTTTTCCCAGTCATGGCAGTCAATCATTCCCAAGGGCAGCTCAACATTTCCTGCATTTGCTTTTCTGTGGATTAACATCTGCCCATAAAAAAGACATTGCTGTCAGAGCTCAGCTGAGATGCTTTCATATGGAACTGGACATGATTGAGAGCTCTGCACACCAATGCAAAACAAAGTTTCCAGAAAAAAAGATTTTCCCATTTCTTTATCCCAATCAGAATCTTTTAAAATCCACTGGTGCTGATTCAGCAGTGATGCAAAGATGGGGCTGTGGCACTAGACTTCTTGAAGTGCTCACAAATTTCCTTCCAATTGCATCCAAACAAACACTTTGAGACTTAAGAAATTAAATTCTTTTTTACTATTGCAAAAATTAGATTTAGTTTGAGGAAGTGTGTAGAGCATATTATGTGAAGTTGCTTTGGGGAAAAAACCTGGTTCTGAACATGCTTTTTTATTTTATATCTGGGCTGTGTTCCTTTTTATCCTTGCCCTTCATGGCCTTTTGTCACACACAGACACAGTTCTCGGCTAATTTCTGTTTTGATTGCTTGGGTTTTATTTGGTTTTGTTGTAGTTTGTTTTTCCTTGGTGTGCCTTAAGTGTCCTATAAGTAGTAGAGTGAATCTTGCCAGCAAACTTGTCATGCTTCCATTTAATACTAAATCTGTTTTTTCTTCACTGCCTTGCCAATGATTTTTTAAGTGATCTGAAACACTCATTTGTAACAGTGCTGCACCATCCTCTTGTAGCCCCCAAATCTTTAAAGTGCTGGCTAAAGGTCTCTTGTTGAAATACTTTCAGCCTCATCTGTTAATAAAGGAGCTGTCTGTGTTTGTGGTGGGAGGAATTGCTTTCCAATATCCCATCTCACCCTGCCCTCTGGCAGCAGGAAGCAATTCAAAGAACAGTCTCTCTCCATGTTTCCTGTCGTCCCCTTCAGGCTCTGCAAGGTCACAATGAGGTCGCCCTGAAGCTTCTCTCCAAGCTGAACAATCCCAACTCTCCCAACCTTTCCTTCCAGCTGAGCTGCTCCTTCCCTCTGATCATCCTGGTGCCTCCTCTGGACACTCCCACAGGTATTTGGGGTGACTGAACTATTCTGGAGAACACCACAATCAATACTTTAATTAGACCACATTCATTTCATTATCTGGCTATTTCTGGAGGTGCCTGGGATGTGCCAGAGGAAATGAAGAGAGAAAAAGAAAAAAACTTAAATATATAAATGTGCATAGACAACACTACAGCCAGGACAGACTAGGTGAGCAGGCTGGAGAGAAGAACCATGGTTTAATTTGAAATGCATTTTCTCCTAGACTGGATGATAATGAATCTTGTATAAATACTGCTGTTAAATAATTTGCCTTTTGCTATTTCTCCATTGATAAAACAGAGATACTGATCGTTATGCTTTATAAAATCTCCTGCAATCTCCTACTGCTATATAAATACACATGTCTGTATGGAGATATGCACATCTTTAATGATTGTAAATGAGCATGGCAGTAGATTGACATTTTATGCATAATATGTTTTCAATTTACTTTCTTAAATGACTTAACTATGATGATGATCTGATGTGAAAGAGTCTAATGAACTGATGAGGGCCAGCATGACACCAAACCTATCAAAAATAATTACCAAACCCTTCAATATGTCATGAGTAACTCCAGAATAATGTGACATTTCAGGAACACTGCCATGCCAGTTCAGGAATTTCCACTTCACAAATGTATTTGAAATTGAACAACGTATAAACTGAACTTTTCAATTTCTTCCCTGACAAAATGAATCCTCACACCTTTATTTCACAAATTTACCTCTGTGTCTTGAATTGCTGGTTGCAATCCAGGGCATTAATTTAAAAGAAGATGTAAAATAAGCTTTTTTTTTTTGCTTTTTTTTCTTCTCATGCTCTTAAAAAGCTGCTTTGAATCAGGGCACAGAGTGTTATTATTTCTTCCCCTGGAAAACCCATTCCAGCAGGTGCAAGCTGCACTGCTTTATTCAGGTGCTGCTCCCATCCCTTTGAACAGATGTCAGAGCTTTCCCTGTGTGCAGGACACTGGAGGCTCCCATATGTTCTGTGTCACTGCAAACCTCTGATAAGGCAGTTTCTACTTTATTCTGATATCACTGGCTGGTATTTCAAATGCAACCAAGTTGTAAATCTTGACATTATAAATAACAACTGCAGCACACAAATTCTGTACTGATTTCCCGGTCTAGGAAAAAGACCCAATCTTCCCAACCTCCTGTTTGGTTCATCTGCAGCTTTGATCCCCACTAGACTCTTTTCTCAGAATGCTGGATACACTTTGGATGTCATGGTGATGACTTCTCACAACTGTTTATTTGCTTGCCTTCAAGGCTACCTAAAGACTTGTATTTAAATTTAATCTGAAATTCACCAATTTGGCTCACCACCCAAAATTCCTCTGACATTTTGGTGTGCTTTTGCTATTGAACTATGACAGTGACAGTTCTGCTGCCCTGCAACCAGTTTTGTGTGGTCTGTTCTGGAAAAAATGTTCCTTAAACAACTGAATATTCACTTTCCTAAGTTTTAGGGGTTTTACTGAATATTTTTCCTGTCCTATATCCCTTGAGGCCATGAATTCCACTGCAGCCCAAGCCACCACTCATCTTGACCTGTCCAAAATTAGTGAGCAATGGGTGTCTCTCTCCTGGATGAGGATGTTATCTCAATGCCCTCCAAAGATGTCCTACACTGCTTGCAGCCTTTTGTGCCCCTTTCTCAGGATCCAGTGCTATCTTGTCCTCCAGCAGGATCAAGGATCTCTAGGAATTTCCTCTGGGCATAGGAAAATTTTCCAGGCTTCATTGAAGTAGTCATGGAAACAAATTTCTCATCCTCAAGGATTGGATGGGATCCCCTGTGCTGTTAATATGTTTTTTCAGGCTGGTGGTGTGAGGAATTTCAAACCAGGGGTACTTGATATCTTAGAAGCAGCCTCAGGTTGAAAGAGCTTTCAATTTGAGAATAGAACAATAAGGCAAATACATGACAGCATTATTGTTATGTTTTTCCTATTATTAATATTATTGTTGTTGTTGCTGTTGTTGTCGTTGTTGTTTATTCAGCTCCTTTCTAGGAATTGTCCATTGAAAACCCTCAGCTGTCAGATAACTCTGGAGACATAAAATGGGCACTGGCAGCTAATTAATGTGAGGGAATAAACAAATAATCCAATAATAATTATGTGAGCAACCTCTTGCAGAAGGCTTCCTTATGCAGACATTTCTGCTGCTTTAATTTCTGTTATTATTATAAAGCTACATATGGTGAGTGGCTCCTGGCCGTGCTCCTCATCCCCACAGCTGCTGGTAAGAATTCAGAATGAATTACTCCATTTGGAAAATGGGATGAAAATATGGAGAGAAGTGCTCCAGGGGCCCTGGCCACAGTGGTGTGTGAGGGGAGGAGGCTGTTCCTGTGGTTGTGTGTAATTTCCTTGGCTCTAACTTGTGTACATTTCCCACTGATCTTTAGAAATCCTCATGCACTCCCTTTCAGATTTGGGTTTAGCCTGCTTGCTTTTGCAGATCTCTCATTTCTTCTATGACCTGTGGCTGAAGGTTTCATGGACATCTGCTAAATTAGATTTTTGCAATTGTCTCTCTTGTGCCTTTTTATTCCCGTCAAAGTTGTTTCTTCCATTTGCTCTCAAATCGCAGCCATGTTCTTCAGCTATTTATTAATGTGTGTATTCAGGTTCAAATTTACTTTTTGCTTTGTAGAACTCCATTTCTTTACAATAAATGTCCTTACCCAGCCGTTCCATCACATTTTGGATTTCTGCTGTATCCACCAAGTTTTGCCAGAGCAAAATATCTCCCCCACCCCTTTGTGTCTCAGCTAATTGCTGTACTTATCAGAGACTGTCACATATTTAATATTTGCCTCTCTGAATATTTTTTGAGAGAAGGGAACTTGTTTTGTATGGGACTTTTTTTCCCCTTGGACTGGGCTGAAATTCAAGCAGTTCTTTCCTTAGGTGCACCTGCAATGGGAATATTTTAGTGCATCTTTACTTCTCCTTGAAAGCAGGAGAGCGTCCCAGTGATTACACACCTTCCCTGGCACACAGAGCCTCATGGCAGCTTTGTTAATGAGTCTGTTATTTCTGGCTCCTTTCTTAGGGGTCTGATAAATATGTGTGAAAGTCTCATCATCACAACACCCCAGCATTTCCAGCAGCACTTTTCCTCACAGACTGCCTTCCACAAATATTTTAAGCCTCTTCCCTGGTTTTGCCCTCAACGTGTGAGGATTCTGCCTGGAATTGTGGTGGCTGCATTTCTTCCTTGCTCAGGAGTTGTACTCACTGATGAGAGACTCAGGATTTAATTTTTTCCAGTTTTTGCTCATTCCTTTGCTGAAGATCCATTTTTGACCTGTCTTACATGGAAACCATTTTGGCTGGAGGTTACCTGGGGGCTCTGCTTCCATTTCTGTGTCAAAGGTGTTTTGTAAAAATATTCTCTGATCTTGTTTCCAGGCTTTTGATGTTTTCACAGCTCAAACTGCCTGGGAATCATATGTAATTTCCTATATTACATTGCTGCATCATTTAAGGATTGGCTTTCCAAAGTTTGGAGTTTCTTCCCAATAATGGTTTGTCATTCCCTATTTACTGACTCAAGAAGAGAAGGAACAACCAAGAAACATTGAAGTAAGTTGTTGTCAGGCTGTAAGAGGAAATAAAAATCAGATTTACTTGCCTTGGAAACAGTTTTCGTAAAAAAGCCCAAAATAATTCTGTGGATTCAGATATTAAGTGAAGCCTACAGAGGTTAATGTCCATTTTTGTATTAAATTACTGTTTTAAGGATGACCACTCTGGCCCATCATTGGGGCATATCCTTCCCTTTAGGGCTCAACTATTTAGATGAGGTGCAACACAGAGGTCCAAAGGATTGTTAGGAATACGCTTATCTCAGAAAACAACATCCACTAATTATTTTATAAAAAAGAAAGAATTCAGCTGATGCTCCTGAGAGGTCAATATGGAGAATGAAGAAGCTCTGCAAATAACATATTTCCTAAACCAAAAGTGTTAAATATGATTGTATTTCTTTAGAGATGTTTCTGACACAAATGTCTGTTGCTGTCCCTGTTTCAGAAGGATGAAAGTGAAAGACTTGAGGCAGTGATTGCATGGTAGAAGGTTTCTCATCATATTCAGGCAGACAGTGGACAGAAATCTGATCAAACCCAGATTTAACATTCCTGCAACAGAAACATTTCTTTTCTTCTCCCACAGTTCCCACATCAAGAAAATCCATTAATCTACTGAAAGATTAGAGCCCCAAAAATCCTTTTCTTTAACCCACAGTGGCACTCAGACATTTGTTAGGTGTTACCAGCTCTGTCAGAGACATTCTATGTCAGTTTTGGAGTGTTTTTTTAAAAATACAGTCTGTTCAGCTAATTATTAATTATTAATAATTATCATCAGAAGGTTTAATGCCCTGTTGAATTAATCAATATTCACCTTGAGCATCAGCATTCTTTTATTTTTTTCCTCTTGATTTTATGAGTGTTGTCCAGTAAGATTTATGAGGGGAACACATGCAAGGATGTGTGCAAATTTTGGGGAAGTGCAGTTTTCAACGCTATTTAGGACTACTGGGCTGCAATGGGAGAAAGTGTGATGGGGAAAAAGCCTGTCACACATTCCTGACAGGCTGTGCGAGGAAGGGACGGACAGAATAACTGCTGGATTTGCTGGAGGAAGCATCAGTCACTAAAGGCTTTGGAGAGGACAAAAGCCAGGCTTGATAAGCCCAGCTGAGGTAAGTAGGACAGAGGCAAAAAGCACAGACAGACATGCCTGCTGGTTGGCTTCTTCTCTTCATTTTTAGAACTTTGGTCCATGGCAAAGCCTGCAAATAATACCATCTAATAGTGGAGATGAGCAAAAGGACGGCAGATCCCAGGCACATTCAGAGCACAAACCCACTGTAATCATGCAGGATTTATGAGGCCTGAAGTCAGAGCCTGCAACAAATCTCAGCCTTTGTTTAAATATTGAATCATTCCCCACACTTCCTCCCTATTTTATGGATTTGTGTTTGTTTCAGATGGAAATGGCTTCTTTCCTTCTAGTGCACAAAGATGCAGCTAGATATCAAATATGTGGACTTGGGAATGGATGTTTTAATTCATTTTGTTTCATGTCTAAAGACCATTCCTTGCCTGATAAAAAATTAACTGGCCCAGTGGAAGCTACAGGACCAGATCCATGAATATGAAAGGAGCTATTGTACTATGGAATTATGTTACAATAAACATGGGGTTTTTTGCCTCCATCTGTACATACATTTGAGCATATTTTTACTGATACCTGTATTTCTACTTATATACTCTTCCACTTACATATATATCTATACAACATGTACCTTTGCATTACTTAAGTACATTTTTCTTGCACTATTATATATCATTTATTTCCAAACTCTGTGGCTGCAGTGGCTGCAGCAGGTAATAAGAAAAGAGATTCTGAAGCAATTTATCAGCCTTACTTCTGTAGGACAGGAGTTTCTCAAGCCCAGATAATGACTTTTGTTTTTCTAAAATTAGAAGCTAATTCTGCCATCCAAAGATTTCAACAACTACTTCTGTCTGGGGTGAATTTAAATGTATTCACTGAATGTTCTTCTGTGCACTGAATAACTTATGGACAATTTTAGCCTTTTCTTCCTTAAAAAAAACATCTATTTCAAGTTCAGGAGAAGGCTGTGGTGAAACAACACAGGAGCAGTGAGGGTGATAAGACATCTGGTCATGGGCAGTGTGGTAACACAGCTGGATCAGGACAGTGTCACATTCTCAGCCTTGATGTCTGGAATCAGGAAAGTGGTAGAAACTCTAATTGTGAAGTCTATTGTAAAGGATAGGTTAATCCAGGTCTTTTGCTCTCAGTGAAATATTAACTTTGGAATACCCCACATAAAGCTGTTTCAGGGCAATCCAGCAGGATGTGACCAGAATTACCTGGGCAATGGACAAAGCTGTGTGCAGAGGTAGCTTCTGCATGATTTTTCTTGTAGAATGCACCTTTATATTAGATTTCCAGCTTTTCTGACTTGCCATGAGCAGCTGGTAGCATCCAAAGGGTGATGTGTTCGAATGCACCCACTAATCCTCTCTGGGAGACAGAGGCACTACCTCACAGCTTGGCAATGCTCCTGAAGCTGCAGTGAGAGATAAAAGCTCTGATTTATCCTTTACCAGTGCTTTAATCAATGATCTCAGGGGAAATTTCATCACTGAGACAGTGGTCAAGCACTGGAAGGGGATTCCTGGGGCAGTGGTGGAGTCACCATCCCTGTAAGGGTTCAAGAAATGAGTGCATGTGGCACTTTGAGATACAGTTCAGGTTTGGCTGAAGGTTGGACTGGATGACCCTAGATGTCTTTTCTAACATTAATGATTCTGTGATTTATGATTAATTTTTTAGTTGGTGTTGGGTGTGAACTGAGTCATTCCCTAGAATTGAATAAGCTGCATCTTCTCTGTTTCCCACAATACAAACAGGCAAGGGAGGCAATGTCACGGTGGTGATAACATCAGAGATACCAAATTTGGGGGTGGATTCTGCAAAAAGGAGCTAATGGACAAATAATAATGAGGAGCAGGATGTTTATTTGGGTGGCAGCTTAGGTGGAGAAATGCAGTGCTCAAGGCTGAAGAACCAGCCTGTGTTGAGAGGGGCTGGGAACCAGCAGCATTTGTGTCTATCAGGGTAGGGGAGGATAAACTCCAGGGCCAGGAAGGAGAGATTTCAACCCCAAAGCCCACTGGCCTTGGCAGCTTCCTTTCCATAAGCAGCAATTCATCAAAGAGAGGTTGCTGAATTTAATAAAATTTAATAAAAAAACTACTCTGTGGTTAATGTGAGACTGGGATGGATCTGCTGAAGATTTTTCTTCTCAAATATGTTGGCAATCAATAAGAAAATAGGAATTAATGCAGTCATTGATGTAAAATGAGACAAAATATATGGTAATAACTGAATGAAGGAGTGGGTGAGCAGAAGGAGAAGAGGGAGACAGATACAGTGTAAAATGAAGATGGTCAGTGCTGTTTGCTGGTGCCCAGGAGCAGCAGTTTAAGGAATACATAACAGGGCTCTCAGTAAAAAACTGTGTCACATACTACAAGCTGCTGGCAAACTGAAAGACGAATAATGAAGATACAGCTGGAAGACAAATGGATGATGGTGCTGCCAGAGCACTTAATACATCCACCAAACACAGCAGTACCACAGCAACAGCCACTTGTCACATAAACAGCTCAGCAAAAAGAGGGGATTTTTTTAAAAGATAATTTCTAGCTACACTGCATCATCACAACCGGCTTGTAAGAAAAGATCAGTCAGGTAAAAAATTGGTGGAGCTGTTCATAAAGTCTAATTTTAGTCCTGCAACATCAGGCATCCTCTTGTGTTCAAAGCAGGAGCTGGTGCCTTCTGAGAGGTATTCCCACACCAGACAGAAGTGAATAAACCCTGCTACCCTACCCCTCCTCCCTCAGACCACAGTAACCATCCCCAAACTGCTGCCACCAACCAAACTCTGCCCAGGGCCTGGCACTGTGCTCTGGGACATGGGCCAAAGTCACAGCAGGAGTGTCACCTCACTGCTGTGGACAAGAGGCTGAGGCCGTGTTTGAAGGACATCCAGGAAGATTAACTGTGGCTCCTATGAGGTGATTATCCTGTCCACAGTCCTTTCTTTTCATTTGGGCTGACTGTCATTGTCACATTCAATTTGGGCAATTGTCACTGTCTCTGGGCTCTGACAGGATACAGTGAGTGAGCCCTGTCACACACAGCCAGAGGTCAGGCTGGACATTCCACACTCTTCAAGTTTCAGTGTTAATGAGGGATGAACCAGGACAGGACCCTGGCTGTGCCCTCCAGGCACAAGAGATGAGCATGGAATGGAAGGTGCATCACTTCAGCATCCCATTTATCAAGTGTGGGACACCAGCTTTCTGGGAAGAAATCATAGAATCTCAGAATGGTTTGGGGTGGGAGAGACCTTGAAGATCACCTAATTACAGCCTTCATTAGCCCAGGTTGCTCCAAGCCCAGTCCAACCTGGCCTTGGACACTGCCAGGGATGGGGCAGCCACAGCTTCTCTGGGCACCCTGTGCCAGGGCCTCCTCACCCTCACAGGGAACAATTCCTTCCCAGTATCCCATCTAACCCTGCCCTCTGGCAGTGGGAAGCCATTCCCCCTCGTCCTGTCCCTCCAGCACTTGTAAACAGTTTTTTTCCATGGTACGATCTTTCTCCGTGGTATGATCCTGTAGTGAATTGGAAAGTCAGAAAAGCCACTGCTTTTCTCCACTTCTTAAGGCTGAACTGCTGCTAATTAACTGCAGCAGTTAATTTGGGCTTGTAGAAATGTGGAAGGAGACCTTCCAACAAGGCTATTTGGCTCGTGAATCTGATGGGGAGAGGTCTCCAACAGGGAAATGTTGACTTGGGAACAGCTTTATCCTCTTCAGCTGAAGAACAGACGTGAACCACCTAAAGAATAAAATGAGAATGGCCTAAAGAGACATGTCAGGATGTTTGATTGACCTCACTCATTTACAGTGGCCCTTAGGGAGAGCTGAAGAAATGTGGTACCATTACTGATACCAGGGTGACACTGCAAATACATGTATAAAACAAGTATGTGTCAAGGAAAATGTTGTCATTGTGGCAGGTTCTTTGCTTTAGAGAGAAGATTTTTTTTAAAAAAGAAAAAAAAAGAGGATTAAAACAGTGGGTGCTGGGTGAGCCATGGTCTCTACCTAATAGAATCAGGCAAGGATAAATCCATGGATCAAGAATGGTTTGAACAGCTCCCTAGGTGAGTACCACAGTTAATTCTTCCAGCTAAGCTTCACACAGTCACTTTTTCCCTGGACATAAAAGCCAAGATTTTGGCTATTCTAACTAATTTTGACTGCATGAGGATGATTTTAGGGTCACCATTGCACAAAGGCAGCTGAACATATCTGGCTTTTTTGTCTGTGATGAAAATAGTTGGTAAAGGTCTTAGAGCTCTGTGCAAAGTAACCCAAGGGGGAGTGACACTGACACTGTTTTCTGCATTTTGCCAGCAGGCAGAGCCTTGGCTGTGCTGGAATCACCTGACAAATTATAGATGTGTGGATGTTTGTGTGTGTGAGTGGGCACATCCAGCTAAAACTAACCCCTCACTGTAGAGCTCTGTTTGATTAATACCCACTCATCCCTTCCAAGGCATCAGTGCTGTGCTCAGATCATGCCTTGAGAAGGGCAGAGCTGATGGGCTGAGGCCAATCACAAATTCCCCAAAGCCAGAGCAGGGAAAAATGCCAGGAGCAGGGCAGGCTGCAGGTGCAGAACCCACACCTGTCTCACCAGGCCATCAGAGAAGGAACTGCCTTGGTAACAGTGAGCTGTCAGGGAGACACCATGGTCCAGCAATAATTACGGAACTTTGTCCCCAGAGACAGCAGGGAGTTGTGACAGGTAATCCTGTCCTTGGCAGGTACACAAACTGTGCTCTCTAATCCCCTGCCTGAGCCTCTCCATGAGGGAGAGCATCTCCATAAAGCCTCCCCTCATCTCCCACTCCATTAATTGCATGGATGACAGCCTGTGGTTGCCTCCACTTGGCATCACTCTCTTTACATTCAGTTGAAGTAGAATAAAAAGTGCAGATGTGGAAACAGCCACTGATAAGACAGAGGCTCTGCTCTGCCCTGTGACTCCTTTTTGGGAACTTTCAGATCAGCTTGCAAGCGAACACATTTACAAAAGATCATTACTTTCACTTTACTCCTAGTCACACCATGAAATTCAAATCAGATTTTCCGTGTTCAATTTGTGGTTTAGGGGAAATATATTCTGTGCCTGAGTATACTCTTCTTTACTTTTGTACATCTAGAAGGCACGTTAATATAAGTGCAATAAATTATGTAGTCTCTGAGAGTTTGGGCTGAATAATGAATTCAGGATTTTCGAATAACAGTAGTATGAGGAATATCTCATCAAATGGTCATTTTAAACCTGCCTTAAGCACGGAAGTGCTATGACCCATTTAGTAATGGGGGAATAAAAGTTATTTAATCCTAATCCCTTCACTGTGGCTCCAGTACCTTAAGAGCCTATTTATTACAGAGGTCATCTTTTAAGCAATATTGAAAAAAAAAGAAAAAAAAAATTATTCAGAGCACTACTTCACCCCCAAAATGTGCTGTTGTCTCCTGGGAACAGCTGACATCAGCTGTCTTCATGACCCTATAAATGCAGGCAGGAGTAACCAGCAGCAAATAAACTCAAAATTAAAACCTCAGGCAGGTGCTATTTTTTCAGATTTGACATAGATCAGCCCCAGGTAGATCTAGAGCATATTTCTATGACTTCTCAACAAATTAACTATTTTTATTAAATTTCACTTTAGAGACTCACATTTCCCACTGACACCATTACTGTCCTGGGGACCAAATGGTTTTTTTTGCTTCAGGAACACACAGAAATAATTTTACCTCCTGAACTCTGAACCTTCCTTTCCTCTGAGTCTGACTTGGATTCATCAGGGTCTTTCTGTCCAGGCAGCTCTTTGTGCTTGTCCAACATCAGCTCTCTTCCAACACTTTTGACATGGAGCACTCAGGTCCTTTGTGAAGCTGCTGCTTTTTTATCCCAAGCAACATGTACACTTTTAAATCGAAACAGTTGCCTTGGGAGACAGCTCCTGCTCTTCAATCAGCTCTTCTGTTTCAGGTCCAGGTTACACTGAACCCCTCCCTCAGCCCTCAAACTATTAACACACCTGAAGAAAATAAGCACTTGAACCTTGAGTTTTCTTGACCTTCACTGAAATCTTAGCACTGTGGACTTAGAACTGAATGTACTCAACAAAAAACACTCTTCCATCTAGCAACCCTTAAAATACACAACAGGAAATTCTTCTCTTAAATCTTAATTTTTCTAGTCCTGACCTAAATCTCAGCCTGTATCGCAACCCATAAAATTACTGATTTTAAAGTTCTCCCTGCTAAAAGAAAACACTTTAAAATAGGTTAATATTTGAATTCACTCCCAAAGTGCTTCTCCATGGCTTTCTGTTGTGTACTGAGTGAGCAGGGGAGAGCAGGTGTGTTTTAGCTTTGATAGCTGCAATCAGCTCTCATCTGGAAAGGTAGATTTTGTAATAACCTCATTAGGTAGAAGCATCACTGCCTGTATTTGCTGGTATAATTCTCTTTCTCTCTCTCTACTTTCTTTTTTCTTTTTGGCAAGTTTCAGTTTTCGCTTGAGAACACCATAAATTTCAGATAAACACAGTGCATAGCATTTATGACTTGCCATAAACAACACTTAAGGATGTTAGAGCTATATTCTGTTTCCTGTTCAGAATCTGTTTTGTCTCTGGTGCCACAACAATCTGTCTCACTCCTGTGCACAGCAGCACTAATTGCCCTTAATTGAGAAGAGTGGAAGCTAATATGCTCCAGTGGGTTTCTGTTGGATTTGGATGATGAGGGAATCCAGACACTGGAATTATACCAGTCTATTGCTGCTTGGACAGTCACAAACCCTGCAGCATGAGAGACCCTCTCCCTTTATAGGCTGTACTTCGAATCTCACATAATTGTCGACAGTTGTCTAAAGGTTTTAATATTCCCTTCCATCTTCCTGACTGCTGAAATGCAATCTCAGTGAATATAATGAGGAGGAAGCAAATTGATTTCGTTATATAGAACTAGTTTTCCTCCACGTTTCTGCTTGCTGTTAAGAAATAGAGGGATAATAAAAATATTTCTGCCAAGGAAAGTTGATCTGAGCAGAGTTTTACACTCTCCATATTTCCCAGATGGGCATATAAAGGAAGGAGAAGATGGAGTCATAGATCCAGTGGTTTCCACTAACACGCATTAAAACCTGATACAAACACAAGCAATTTCAGCCAAGGATGATTTGTGTGGATGCACGCAGGTTATGGTGGTTCTCAGGAGGAATTTCTTCCTGGAAAGGGTGGTCAGGCATTGGAGGGTGCTGCCAGGGAGGTGGTGGAGTCCCCATCCCTGGAGGTATCCAAGCAAGGACTGGATGTGCCACTCAGTGACAAGGTGGGAATTCTTATCCTGGATATCTTTCCCCAACTTTAATGATTCTGGGATTCTTCAGTGGGGGCAAAGTCCAGTTGTCTTCAGTAGTCTTTGAAAAATAGGTTTTAATACCAGGACCATTTCTGTTTGTAACAGGTTCATCCTTTCCCCTTTCCTCTTCTATGTGTTGGCTACTCAGTGTGCACTTTGCCCATGATAATTTGCCAGAGAAATTTTGTTTTTTATTGCTGAGTCCACCACAGGAGCATCAGCAGCTCTGAAACACTCTGATATTGCCAATCAGATATTGCTACGCTTGTTTTCAATTTTGCATCTTTCTCACCACTGTGATGATTAGGACAAAAATTCTTCAGTGTGCCCTTCTCAGCACCTTGATAATGACAGGGTGGGAATGTTCCCAGCAGAATCTGAGTGTGTGACATGAAATGTCTGCTGGAGATGTTTTCTGTGATGCCTTAAGAAGCACCAAAAAACCAAAACACAGTAAAATATGTGTTTATATTAAATATGAGAATATACCAATGTATCATAATATACAAATATAAGAAAAAACAGAAATTAAATCCAGAATTACCCAACTTTTCCTAGGTAACTTCTCCAGTGAGAGACTGTATGCTGGTGCCTGCTACAAGCAGTAAGTGGAGAAGTTTTCCAGCTCCAAAGAAGATTCATAAATTAATTCTCAGAACAGAAGGTTACCATCTCACCAGAGGGATAAGCATTTGGACTGGCCTAAGTTACAGTATCAATTCCTCTGGCATTAAATAACCTTTCTCTCCCTGACAGACATTAATGGCATTTCAGGCAGTGGCTTGAAGTTTTCCTTGCCATTTTCTCTCCGAGAAAATTCTTATTTGTTCCCAGTTATTACAACTTGGTTGAAGTCCTGCTCCAGATAGGGTAAAGACAGATAAATCATCAAGTCAAAGCCCATCAGAGACTCAGGGGGTAGAAAACCAGCAATAAAAGTACAGGGCTTTGATTAATTGCTCATTTGTATTGCACCATAGCAAGGGAGGGGAAATTTGCTGTGGAAGGGTTCCTACATCTGTGTCAGGAAAAAAACCCCACAGACTTGGGGGAAAAGTCTTTGGGAGTTTGGAAAGGGCAAACAATTACTTTATCTCCTAGGCATGGCTCTGGGTGCAATCTGAAATCAAACTACTGGGCCCTTTTGGCAGATGGAAATGGCATAAAATAAGCAGGATATAGCAACAAAGATGGAGTGAATAGGTTGCATTGAAAATAATCCAAAAAAAAAAAAAGACACCTAAAATATGCAGACAGATTTAATATTTCCTAGGGGATGATCATAGAGTATGGAAACATGAACTGAAAACTCTTTCATTCCTCAATCTACATGTGACATGACACATCCTTTATTTAATTATATAGGGGCCAAAGTTACCAATATACTGAGCTTTTGCATCAAACAAATGCCTTGTGCCACAAGTCACAAGGACTTGGTGTCCTCACATCCCTCCTGGCCCAGGCAGTGCCTTTCTCCTCTGCCCCACACTGCACTGCCCCAGCAAACAAAAGGCCTTGGCCTTCAGGGTTTCCCCCCAAATCAACAACTACAGCCCAATGAAAACAACAAGCACTTCAGATTCATCAATTCAATAATTTTATTTCAATAAAAACATCTTATCTAATCTGTTCTAACTTAGTAAAAGCTACAGCTCAAGTGCCTAAGGAACATATTCAAGAGGAACATATTCCAGACCAAGTGCTGAATAAGATTATCTATCAGAAACAAAAAGAGCTTCCTATGGCTTTTCTTTACAAACTATGTCTAATTAAATTATTCAGAGTTATTTAGCTTAAACACTTGGCTTTCTTATGGCACTGCCTATTCTGAGCCCAAATTTGTAATTCATTAATTAAACAGGAATAGAAGGCATGAGATGGCCTTTATCCTGTTATCTTAAATTCTAGCAGCAAGCTGCACTTACATCTACCCCTACTTTAACCTACAAAATTCATCTCGATTAATTCTTCTACTTGTGCTTCTCAGATTCTTCAGGCAGCAGTAAAGATGGCACCTCAGTCATGAGCCTCCTGGTCCTCCAGCAGATCAACACTCCCACTGAGCTTGGTGGCATCTGCAAAATGACTGAGGGTGCCTTCGATTGTCTCATCCAGGTCCTTCATGAAGATGTCCATGCCATGTTCACGGTTACTCTGACCAGAATCCTGGCTTGCTTTGTGTGAGAAATGGAATAGTAAAGGATTCTTAAAGCCTGAAAGCTCACAAAGGCTGGTACATCTGTATGGAAACTCTGAGATAAGGTGTTCTGACTTAGAAAGGCCATGGAATAGAGAAGACATTGCTGAGAGATTGAACCAGAAACAAGTTTCAAATTATGACCTTGCAAAAAACCAAGCTTTTTTTGAGAATTAGAACTGTGAAAGGTGCATTGTAGCAAGACCATATGGGGTAAAATAATAGCTGATTGGTATTAGAAGTATTAGCAGCATGGTGTGGCAAAAGCTAATAGGCTGAAAAACAATTTATAAGATACACTTACCAGGAAATAAGTCAGCTTCTTCTGATCGAATGGCATGGAGTTTTGCATCTCTTATGTTTCACCCTTGAATGAGACTGAAACCTTTTAAAGCTCCTCTCAGTTGCCCCATCTCTGTAAAGCTAGGATTTTCCAACAGCTTTGGGTCTTCTTTGTCCCTGTGGGTGTTCCATCACTGGCAGCATGGAGCCATGGAGGGATGGTGTCTATCTGGAGCACTGGAGCACTGGAATGAGGCATCGGAGGCCTCTGAATGCCCTGCGCAGAGCCCTGAGCACCCTCCTGAAGCAGGACAGCCGTGGCGTGGGGACAGCTGCAGCTGAGTGCAGGCCTCGCAGACGCTCGAACGTGCGCCTGTCCCACTTCAGCAACTCTTCCTCCTGCCAAATGGTCCCCTTGGCAGCCTCCAGTTCCCTGAAATCCTGCCCTGCATCTTCCATTTGGGACAGGCTTTGTTCTTCTGACTCCATGCCTGTGCCCATGTACAAGAGCATGGGTTTCATGTGATATGGGCAGATCAGGTCTCCCTGTGGCTGATCCACACCACTCTCTGTGTCTGTCCAGCTCTCTGCCCATGACTCACACAGCAGGGACCCTGAGGTACTCTCTTCCTCTCTGCTGCATCTCAGGTCTTGGTCTTCTGCCCATGACTTGCATGGCAGAGACCCTGACGTACTCTCTTCCTCGCTACTGCACCTCAGGTCTCCTGGGTCTTCTCCCCATGTCACCTGTGAGACGGAGAAGCTGCTCTCTTTCTCACTACTCTGGCTTAAGTCTTTGTCTTCTGCCCAAGCCTCATGTGGGAGTGACACTAAATTATTCTCTTCCCCAGTCATCCTGTTTGGATCTGTGTCTTCTGGCCATGGGTCAGATAGGAGGGACCCTGAGATGCTCCCCTCCTCAGTGCTCCTGCTCAGGTCTGTGTCTTTGTCTTCTGCCCACTCTATGGATGGGTCAGACCTGAGCTCCTCACAGTGGGACCCCTCCTTGTCCCGTAGCTCTGCCAGGAGGGCCATCCCTGCTGGCCCTGCCCACTGCCCAAGATCTTCCACCTGGCTGGGCAATGGGCTGGGGGGGCAGCAGGAGCTGTGCAGGGCCGCTGCCCTGCTCTCTGATTCTGCCACCTGCTCACCAGAGGCAGCAGAAGCTGCAGTCTTTGCCACCTCTTGTGCCTGGGCAGTGGCACTCACGTGCTGTTCCTCATCCTCTGTAGCTCCAGCCAGGGCAGCAGCTGCTGGCTGGGTGCCTGTGGGAGCCACTGGGACAGGAGATGTGCAGGGCAGGTCAGAGTCTGCCTCTTCTCCCTCCAGCGAGCAGGGCTTCACCTGGAGTGCTGGGTAGAGGGGGTTGACCCAGAGGGTGTGAATGCTGATGTCCTTCTTCTTCTTCTCCTTCTTCTTCTTCTTCTTCTGCTTCTTCTTCTGCCACCGTTCTTGGGCCTTGCTGTCTTCCCCATGGGACACTGATTGATCTGTGTCTTGGAGAAACGACTTTAGGAGTTGCCCTGGGCCTCTGTCCTGGGCAGGAGATGTGCAGGGCAGGTCAGAGTCTGCCTCTTTTGCCTCCAGTGAGCAGGGCTCCACCTGGAGCGCTGGGTAGAGGGGGTTGACCCAGAGGGTGTGAATGCTGATGCCCTGTTTCTTCTTCTTTTGCCACCGTTCTTGGGCCTTACTGTCTTCCCCATGGGACACTGATTGATCTGTGTCTTGGAGAAACAGCTTTAGGAGTTGCCCTGGGCCTCTGTCCTGGGCAGGAGATGTGCAGGGCAGGTCAGAGTCTGCCTCTTTTGCCTCCAGTGAGCAGGGCTCCACCTGGAGCGCTGGGTAGAGGGGGTTGACCCAGAGGGTGTGGATGCTGGTGTCCTTCTTCTTCTGCCACCGTTCTTGGGCCTTGCTGTCTTTCCCACGGGACACTGGTTGGTCTGTGTCTTGGAGAAACAGCTTTAGGAGCTGTCCTGGGCCTCTGTAATGCTCCAGTTTCTTTGGGCCATCAGAAGTGGATTCTGAGAGGCTCTTTGCCCTGTCACTGCCAGCTTGGATCAGCGCTGCTCCTCCACTGTCCAGCTCTTTGCGGAGCGCCATCCCTGCTGCCCCTGCCCACAGCCCCAGCTCTTCCTGCTGGCAGGGCGAGGGGCTGGGGATGCGGCAGCGCTCTAAAGGGTACGGGCCTGCCATCCTCGTCCTCTTGTGCCGGGCTCTGCGGGGCCCAGCCGGGCTCTGCTCCGTGCACGGGTGAAGCTCCCAGTGCTCTTCCCACGCCTGCTGTGTGAGGGGCCTGGGGGGCTTCTCCTCCTCAGGCCTCTGTATTTGCTGCCTGACGTATTCCTCGGCCAGTCTCTGGAGCAGCAGCCAGTATTGCTGCTGGGATCCTGGAGCTGGCAGGACATCCCCCAGCTCTGGGCCTGCTTCCAGCGGGCCGGGCGAGGGGCTGGGGGCACCGCAGGACGTGTGTGGGGCTGCTGCCTGACCCTTTGCTGCTGCTGCCTGAGCACCAGAACCAGCACGGGGGTCATGGTGCTCCTCAGCCTCCTGTGGGGCTGCCCGTGCCTCACAGCTGTGCACCTGCACGCAGGAGGAGAAGGCTGAGGACGAGGCAGCCGTGTGGGATCCCAATGGCTGCCCTGGCACAGCAGCTCCCTCCGTGCTGGCAAGCCCAGCCCTGAGGCAGCTGCCCCACCGCTCACCTTCCGCCTCCTGGGACAGTACAGCCGCCTCTGCTTGGGCTGGACGTCGGTGTTCTCCATGTCTGTGGGCATGTGTGCCTCGCAGTGATGCTGCAGTATCCCGGGAGCTGCTGTCTCCTGGGACTGGGCACCCCTGGGCTCTGTGGGCCTGCTGGTCAGAGCACGGCCAGAGCGTCACAGTGGGCTCTGGGCACACACAGCCCCATGTCACAAAGGACCCTGGAATGCGCTGCTGTCCCCATGGACCACTCCCCAGCACCTCTAGGGCAGTGGGGGGAAGCTCAGAACCAGCTGTGAACCAACTGGAACCAGGACAGGAGTGTGAGAAGAGTGCGGTGACAGAGCTGTTCCACAGCTTCTCAAAATGACAAATCGATGACTGCAAATGAAAGCAGAGCATGTGCCACCGCTTTATAAAAGCATGTTTTCACATCATGCACATCTGTAAAGTTGTAGAATGTTGTTGGATACTGCTGGAAGCCAGGGAAGCAGTCTTGGATTTTTCTCAGGCTGCTCAAAGGAAAACATGGAAGAAGGAATTATAGCAATGATTAAACACGTGTTGTTTTTTGAAAGTATCTTTACAAGGGGAGTTACCTTCCTTGCACCAATCAGATCATGTCTATGCTCTCTCCACGAACTGCTCCATAAAAGTTTTTTCTTGAAATAAAGGGCTTTTTGCTTCTCTTCTGCACGAAGGAACTTTGTTGCTATACCCCTATGCCTCTCCCATAGACAAATGCAACAGTAGAAGGCATCACTGCTGGCTAAAATTTCACAAAGAATTGTGGGAAAAAAAAGATCCAAGGGCATCATTTTTGGTGTCCATTTCCTGTGATAACTGCACACTCAGCAGAGATTTCCCTTCTAAAATCAGGCTAGACGCCCACTGAAAAAGGCAGAGGTTCTTGCACATCAGATATGTGCAACACCAAGTTTAGAATCAAGAACTCTGTTGTGAAAATACTGGGCTTATCAGGAAAAAGGTTTTCCTTCCACCATAATTAAGTAGTTCATCATTTGCCCCTTTACAATGCAGAGTAAACTGCAGGAGAACTCACACAATTCAGGAGGTAAAGGAAAATGAGCTGTTGGAATACAATTTCAAAATAGCTGAAATGTTCACATAGCTCCAATTTAAACTGGGAAATTACAAGAGGAAATTATAGCGAATGTTCCAGTTTTGGAGGGTTTAGATGGGCTGCTGGAAAGAAATTGTTCCCTGTGAGGGTGGCAATGCCAGGGGATGGACTTTTATATCCCTTGCAACCCAAAGCATTCTGTGATTAAAAAAAAAAAAAACAACAAAACAAGATGTGACAATTTAAAATTATGTTTTATATGGCTTTTTTGGGGGGTTGAGGTTTATTTTTTCCTGTGAAAGCAATTTTGTATTACTGGCATTTAAAATCACACTTTTAATTCTGTCCAAATGAAAATTTTTGAGCATTTGGAGTTTTTTCCCTGGAAAGAAATTTATTTTCCAAATTTGTTCAAATTGAAGAAAAGGTAATTTCAAAATTCATACTGCTTCATCAGAGAATGCATAAAAGAGGAGTTTCTATGCTGTATAATGCTAGTAAGTACTTATCACTTTGTATTTCTGAATTAAGAAATAGCCTCTCAAAATAGTGAGGCAAAAGATTTCATAAAAGATATGTCTATCCCTGCTTTTCCAGAGGCCATAAAGCAGGGAAATAGTTTTTATAGAAACAGTTTCTGCTGTTGGTTTCTGTTTTGAAAGCAAGTGAGAGATCACATGAGAGTTTCCCGTGGTCTAAGGCTCAGTCTTGTTGTATTTGCATTGCTTCTATTTCTAAGACTAATTGAGATGATGTTCCTGCCTTCTATTGTAAAGCAACATGCAAAAAAATGTGGCAAGTTATTAATATTGCTGTCTCAGATGAGGATTCTCCCTGTACAAGTCAGGCAAGATAAATAGGACAGTGCTTAATAAACAGAGATAGCGGGAAAGAATTTGTTCCTCCAGTCTCTGGTGAGCAGGGGATGTGTCACCCTAGACAATGTGAAGTTGTCCATTGGGACAGGAAGACAAAAAGCCATCTTCTCTTTCCTCTGCTTTTTTTTTTCCTTTGGTATATTATTCCAACTAAATTTTTATCTTCTATATCTGGATATCTATAAGGAGAAAACTCCAAATGCCAGAGCTCCAGGAGCTTTTGGACAACGCTCCCAGGGATGCACAGGGTGGGATTGTTGGGGTGTCAGTGCAGGGCTTGGAGTTGGACTCCATGATCCCTGGGGAAAACTCAGGATATTCCATGATTGTATGGAGGCATTTTTTCTGCCACAACAGTGAACTGATGAAATCAAAATGAAATCAAAACTTGGATGCTTTGTCAGCACAAAGTTTGTTTCAGGTAGAAAAACTGTGAGGCAAAAAGAAAGTAACAGCATAGCAATGAAACAGAACATGCTGCATTAAATATAATTTTTTACCTTTAAAGCCCCAGTCACACAGAAAAGTCACCAGTGCTGTTGGAGGGAATTACAGATGGAAGAGGATCATTTCTGTGTTTCCTGTCCACACTGAGGGCCTGAAGCTCATGACTTTCAAAGGCATTTTCCAAGCTTAATGATTCCATAATTCTGTAAATTAGGCATTCTATAAATTGCCAGAATGGATAACATCACAGAGGCATATGCACTACTTTTAAACAATATTTTTTTCCCAGAAAAATTCTATTGTCCCAATCTAGATAATATATTGGATCTCTAGAGGCATTTACGTGTTCTTCTGAGCTATGGGACCAAATATATAGGGGAAAAGGAAGACTAAAACTATCAGAAACAAAGCATCCCTTTAGGAAGACCTCTGATTGGAAAATGTGGACACAGGGATATCTGCCAAGTTCAGTGCAATGCTGGAAGTTGTTTGTAGTAAATAGGGAAAAAGAAATTATTTCTGAAGAAATTCTGTCCTTGGGATCTCCTGTCCTCTTCCAAAAGAAGGTAAAAATGCTTTAAAGGATGTACTGATTTTCTTCCCGGCTCATCCCTTCCCATGAATGATTGCTGGATTCAGTGGCCAAGTCCACCAAAGGAGAGTTCTGGAGTGAATAACAGGGATTGGCTTTGAGCTCACACTGCTGCTGAAATAACAGGTGTAAAACTGATGTGAAACTAAAGAGAAGCTGATGCCCCTGCCCTGGTTTGGTTTTACTTTTTTGGCCAGGTTCTCCTTACAATTCCAGAGGTACAACTCCATATTTAGAGAATGGTTATTTTTTTCTCTCTATATTAGTTCTGAGCTTTACCTTGGCCATTTACCTCTCCAAATTCCAGGCTCCATATCTGAGTCACTGTGATCTTCCCTGAAAAATGATCCCTTGGGTGCCCCCCTTCAAATCCAGCTCAAAGTGAAAAACCTCCAGGGGTTTTGTTAGAAGGAAAACAACAAAAGCAATGGAAACACAAAGCCAGAATTGTTGTACTAAATGATTTTATTTATGTTCCTCTAGATCCATAATATCACAATATAGTAATTCTTGTGTGAAACTATAACTTGATTTTTAAACCACAGGTCACCCTCTGTCTCAAACCTCTCAAAGGATAAAATTGTGATTCTATTAACTTGATGTTACCAGTGAATGATTTATCAGAGGGTTAAAATGAATTGAGCTGCATTTCTCTGGCTGAAATAACATTTTCAGGTGGCAGTAAAGAAGGATGTTAGTCAGAGATCCTGGCACTGCAGAGATCCCAACACTAAAATAATCACAGATCCCCAAGCCTGCAGTAATTAGAGAGCCCACCCAGCCCTAAAACAAGCCCTGTATTTTTAAGAATGACAGATTTGGGATGAGACAGGGACTGAACAGAGGTGCCCTGGCACACAAATCAAACACCAAAAACTAAAGTTCACCTACAAGCAGAACTACATGACCCACTTTGAGCTGCTAAATGAGTGTCTAGGATTGTTAGCTTACTACTGAGGGATAAACCAAGGTTCTGGTCACAGCTCCAAAGCACCCAAATAACTTGGCAACTGCTGCCCTCATTTCAAAACTGGCACAGGAGCTCAAGTCCTGCTGAAATTCACTGTTCTGGAAGAGTTGCCCTTTGATCAGTAAGTCTTATCAAAATGCAGATATTTCCAAAAGGGATTTAATCTCTAAAAAAATAAAAAATCTCTCTAATCCTATCTGACAGAGAGTCTTTATAGTTTGACAGGGAATGCTAATGACTCCCACTGCAGAGACCCTTTAAGCACACTTCATGGATCTTCTTGGAAGCAAACCACAGAATCACAGGATCACAGAATGGTTTGGGTTGGAAGGGACCTTAAAGATCATCCAGTTACACCCTGCTGCTGTAGACAGCAATGCCACTCACTAGACCAGGTTGCATCAAGCCCCACCCAATGGAAATGGGAGCTCTAGATGAAGTCCCTTAAAAGATGCTGATTCTCCATTGTTCCAGGGAGCTCAGCTGAATTTTGACCACCAAATAGATAGGGGGTTTGTTTGGTTTTAGGTTTTTGTTTGTTTGCGTTGTTTTTGTTGTGGTTTGGTTTTTTTAAAAATTACATTCTATTCCTTTTTGTTAGGCTAATGATTAAAAAAAATTAATATCTCCAAAACTTGAAAATTTTTGGAAGAGAGTATGTAACAGTACCAAGGAAAACCAAGTAGAGCTTGTCCTGTGCAAGTAGACTTCACATTGGAATCACCAAGCAAGCTTGAGCAGAGAGTTTTGCCCCCAAAACTCCATCAGAGGTGGGCTGCAATTAAGTTTTTTTCCTTGATTGTGTTCTGTGGTGCATGAGAAGCTTTTTGTAGGTCATTCACAAATTTTGTCCACAAATCTCCTGCTACTTTCATCTTTTCTACTCTCCCAGTAGCAGAGTACCTAAAGGATCTGACAAGAAAAGAGACACTATATACAAGGGCCTGGAGGGACAGGAGAAGGGGGAATGGCTTCCCACTGCCAGAGGGCAGGGTCAGATGGATATTGGGGAGGAATTCTTCCCTGTGAGGGTGAGGACACCCTGGCACAGGGTGCCCAGAGAAGCTGGAAGTGTCCAAGGCCAGGTTGGATGGGGCTTGGAGTGACCTGGGCTGGAAGGAGTCCCTGCCCATGGCAGAGAGTGGCACTGGATGGGCTTTAATGTCCTTCCATGGTTCTGTGATTCCATAATCATTATAATTCCAGTTACAGCCTCCTCATTTCTTTGGCCTCTTTCTCGCTCTGCTCACTCACTGCTGGGAACATCCCACTTGGTTTGCAACTATAAAGGACAGTGGACTTAGAAAAGAAGTGTTTTCAGCCACCTCTGTGCCCCCACTCTATTAGTGGCCTTAAAGTTCCCTCAGGAATTTTGATGTGGGTAAAAAGCCCTGGAAAACAACCCAGTCTGTGTGACCTCAGCCCCACGGGTGCTTGTGAGTTAAATCTCCAGTGCTGCAGATGGCACCATTTCCATGAATGAGTCTCTGCGTGTGCCTGGATGCTTTTAATTTGAAATATTATCTCATGCTCCATTGGCTCTGCGTTTGCATGTGCTGAGGCCTTGTTTGGTCCTGACTGTTCAGCTTTGTGGGAACTCCTGCAGGGAAAAAATGGTCATGAACCGTTTTTCTGCATCTGGTGCCTATGAATCTACCCTTGAGCCAGGAGAAAAAATGTTTAACTCAGGGAGGTATCCTGGTAAGCTCTGAGGAGAGTCTTCTGCTTCATTATAAACTCTTTTTTCCTTAAAAGAAACACTTACTTCTGTGCCTGCCAAAGTCTGGGAAAATCATCCCCAGACTCCAGGTATTTGGGAACCAGGATGCACCACAGTGCTACTGTGTTGGTTCTCATTTTTCTCAAAGAACTACTTTTTCATAAGTTCATTTCATATGCCAGATACTTTGAAATTAAATATCTGGCTGAATATCTGAACTCCTACTCTTGAGAATCTGTCATGTGGGAGAAAGGATAATTATAGAGTCACAGAATGGTTTGTGTTGGAGTGACATTAAGCCCACTTGGTCCCCCTTCTTCCACACTTTCCACTATCCCACCTTTGTCCAAAGTTGGCCCTGTCCAATCTAGCCTTGGGCACTTCCAGGGATGAGGCCGGCACAGCTTCTCTATGTTCCTGATATTTCTAGTGCTATTTTTAGTTTCTAATTGGCATTTCCTTTTCCTCTATCATCTTGGATGGAGATGCAAATAAGAAAATAAGGCAAGGACATTCACAGTGTGTCTTATTGCCTCTGTTGTCACTAGGACACACTTAGGTCATGTCATCAGCTGTGACAAAGGTGGTGAGAAGGCCACATTTTGAGCTTCATTCTTCCTCAGCTGAGTGGAATCCTTTGAACTCAATTCCACTTGCACTTCAAAAATCCCAGTGGATTCAAGGATTTTAATCACACCCAGGGGACATTTGAAACATTTTAACTGCAGTTTTCTCTTTTAATTATATTGTAAAAATGAGATCCACCCAGGTTTTATTTTGCCCTCCTCAGATGTGTGCCCCTGCTCTGCTTGTTCTGTGGTTCAAGGCTTGGTACTTTTCTCTCTTTAGCAGAGCATGGGGCCATGCAAACAGCAGCAGCCATCCCTCATCCTGTCAGGCCTTTCACCTCCAGTCAGCCTTGATATTATTTATATTCTACTTGGTGAATGAAAGTCTTTTTCATCTCTCTTATTCCAAATAGGATTCTTCATTTGTCTGGAATGAAAAATGTAAAATCCCTTCGTTAACATTTTTAGGACAATTCACCCAAAATACCTGTCCAAACCTGGGTGTTGTTTTCAACCCTGGGATAAAAGTCTGATTTCCAAATACTCTGTGGAGCACAGGGGCATAAGGTAGGGCAAGAAAGGATAGGGGCAAACCCCAAAGCTCAGTCTCTGATCTGGCTGTACTGAGAGACCATCTCCATGGCACTTCCTGCCATGAATCACCTCTCCCCAGGTCACCTCACATCTCTGCCCAGAGGAAGAGCATTTGGGGATTGTATAAGATTTATGGGATGTTTAGGAAAAGGCTAGGAGCTTGCTGTATTTGTGTAAAGCACTGAAGATATTTCTGAAGTGATATTCATGCCTTATTTTTACATGGAAATGTGGCACAGTGTGAAGAAAGGGAGGGAAAAAAAAGAGGTTTGTTTGATTTTGAAGAGCTGAGGGTTCCTCAGCTAATGAGCACTTCCAGTCTATTTGCATCTGTGTAGGCAGCCCTGCCAAGGCTCCACAGTCTGCTGCTAGAACCAGGATTACATTTCTCAGTCTGCCAAGCTCTAAATCTGAGAAACACCACCCAGCACAAGGAGCCAGAGAGAGTCAAACAGGACCCTGTAAATCAACCAAGCTGGAAAGGATGGGAGCACTGCGGGGGGAGAGGATTTGCACGTTGTGAACACAGTGTGAGAAATGACGCTCACTTTTAGAATTTCAAAGGTTTATTAAACCTTAACAAAAATACAACAAAAGACAGAATAAGGAGAAAAAAAATCAGTGCTGCTAAACTATCATGTGCTCGCCCATAGAATGGATGTTCTGCCTTTTATACCCCTGGACCCTCCCAAAGTCTTGTCAGTTAACTCCTTCTCTGCCGTGCATTGGTGGATATTAGTTTACATCTGAATTAGTTACATCTTGATTGGAGGTCAGGTGTAGAAACAAGCTGGTCCTCCCCAAATGCCCTTTTTACCAAGGCCATGTTGTGACAACACAAGGGGTTGGGGAAAGAGGGCTATTGGAGGATATTGCAATAACATCCTTATACATCCACAAAACTTATCTTAACATACACACAATGTTCATCCCTTAATTGTGAGAGCAAACAGTCGCATTACTCATCTATAACAACAGGGTGCTGTTCCCTGCCCTGTCCTTTGTGATTCAGGGATTGCCCTGCAAATATTTCACAGTCATAAAAGGGAGCACACGGCAGTGCCAAGGGGATGGAGATAAATCTGTATCGGAAATCAGGGAGTGCTGAGAGATGGAACTGAGATAGACCTGAGCACAGAGATATATAATAAAAACCTGACAGAAAGCCTGCTCTGGATATGTACACTGGTGTTAGAACAGCTGACAATGTGGAAACCATTTATTGTTGATAACAGCATGGGGAAATGCAGCTTTTGTCCATGCCAAATTGCTCCTTTTACACAGCGAAACAACCCATGTCAGCCAGTTCAAGACACTTTTGTTTAAAAAATGCCACTTGGAGACAGTGTACACACACACAGACACCAATCTGGGCATGGGATTGCCCTACTGATGGAACAGAATTTAAAGGAGGGATATCCAGCTTCAGTCTCATAAAAGGATGGTAGCAGCTTTTGGATGGTGGGACTTATAAAAGTCACATTTGGTGTGCATTCTGCCAGCTGTTTGACAGAATGCTGATACAGGACTGAAATTTTTCAGGAAGGCAATGGAAAGGTCAGGACATTATACTAAAAATAGTTGTTTGTCCCATCTGTATCTTATCACTTGCATTCCCTGCCTGTATAATCTTTTCTTGATGAATATATTACACAAATGCACTCCTCAAGGTGCTGTTTGAAAAATCAGACCTTTTGATGTTTTCTGACCTGTGTGACAGCCTCCCCTTTCCATAGAAAGTGCAGGAGGAGCGGGGCAGGGATGGGACAGCCACAGCTTCTCTGGGCATCCTGTGCCAGGGCCACGCCACCCACACAGGGAAGGATTTTGTCCCAATATCCATGTAAACCCTCTCCTTAAGTTTGAAGGCATTAATAAAAGCAGCAGAACTGTTAAAAGCACACCTGAGCTGTTCACCCTGCAGGTCCCCCTCACAGGAATGTGTGAGAACAACTTGACTCCTTATTACCTCTGCTCTTCTGAGGCACCAACTCCCCTCTGCTGTCAGGGCCTGCAACAGCTGATGGTCTCTTAGGGGAGTTGATTATGAATTTACTTCTTTTTTGGAGAAACAATATTTACATATTTGCTTTTATTTGCTCATTCAGACTCCACTGTTTATTTGCATACCCAAAACAAAACAAGAACAAAAGGCAACCTTGCAGCTGATTTTCCTCCGTGTCACGTCCCACACATTCCACAAAGTTTAGTGTCACAGAAATGACAGAGCATTTCGTATGTGGTTGTCTCACTGGGGACAGGTTGGGAGGCTCAGAGATAAGAACAGCAGCTTCCAGCTATCAAGTGAGCTCGGGCTATGATGCAAATAATTGTTACTGCCATTATCTTTGAAGGCAGGTGTTTGGTGTCTCTGTGAGGGAAAAATAGGATCTCTCTAATACTTCTAAAAAACCTTGTTTTCTCACGTTGTAATAACTCAGCAGACAATGATATGAGTGAACTGAAATATGAAGGGGGAAGGAAACATTTCTGTAAGTGACAGAAAGGATTTATATAATTCATCTCCTATTTATTAGTGGTCGTTTGTTGTCAGGAAGTGCTTAAAAGTACACATCAATGGAAACAAACTGTAAATTATCTCAGCAATGTTCTGTCAGGTGATCCTGATAGGGAAATTCCAAAATAAATCACCTGGCATGTTTCTAAAACAAGTAAACAAACAAGCAAATCTCAGTGGAGGCAGCTTGCAACTGTTTTATTGCACTGATAAATGTGGGACAGGGCTGGAGAATAGCACCGAGGCAGGTCAGGGGCTGAGCTTTCCCTGGACTTGATGCCAGAGCTGAGGAAAGAGGGCAGCACATCCATCACAGCCAGGAGGATGGAGCTGCATATGTTTAGCTGCAGGTGGAGAAAATAGAAGGCAAAAGACAAAAAAGTCCCCAAACTCACATCCACAATGTCCACAAATTGGAAACATTAATGGTGAGCTTTAGGAATGTTATCCTCACCAGCTATTCCAAGTGAGACCCATTCCTGAGGACTTGAGGATCTTGGAGGCCTTCTCCAAACTTTCTAATTCTATGGGATGGTGGCTCCTGGTGGGTTAGCAGCCACCACCTGTCTAGAGAGGACACCAGGACAAGGCTGGAGCCTGGACATGTCTGTCCCCCTCAGCCTCTTCACCAGCCAGTGCCTGGGACAGGAGAACACTTGGATACCTTTTGGTGACAAACACCAATTTACCAACAGGGCTCTGCAAGGGACAGCCCTGGGTGCTGCAATCTCAGAAAACCTCATTAGGAATCCTAAGGCTCTGCTTGGGAAAGTTCTCATTTTACAGCACTGTCACCAAGGGCAACGCTTGGCGTTTTCCATGCTTACCTCAGGGCTGTTGTGTCATTTCCTACCATCTTCATCCTAACCAATCATTTGGGAATGTGACATCATGGCCAATACTTCATTGAAGTCAAGATGAATTACTTCACTTCCTGGATCTGAGGTGAAATAAATCAGGTGGGTGCAATATCCAATAGTTTATTGTAACTATTTTACTTGACCAAGATAAGGAATTGTTTCAGAAATGCTTAAATAGGGAGAGGTTTAATACACATGTCCTCTTTAAGTCTAGTAATTTTCTTTCTTGTCCATAACTCTGAATAGTTTTCTTTTGGAATTATCCATTTTGTTTATGTCTTATCTTGATTCACAGCTGAGACCATTTTTTGTGTGTTTTGACCAAGATGTGCAGTTCCAGCTGGAGTGACAAAAATAACCAAGGCATTTTAGGTCAGGATTGAAGTGTTTTGAAGCTGTTTGCAGACACTGCCACAATACCAATTCATATGGTCCAGGACTGAGCATGAAAGTTAGACTTCCAACTTTCCTTCCCAAACTGGAATGACCATTGCTTCAGCATCTTGGGGCTGTGTACTCTAAATTAGTCAAATCCCAGACTGAAAATTTTAAACATTAGATGGTGGAAAGAAAAGAAAACCCCAAAAGTTTTTCAAAGTTTGTGCCACTGTACCAAGTGTCAGAGTTCTTATTTTCAGAATGGCTCTAATTTTGTCAAAACTCATTTTTCCCTCAGTTGCCTGGTTTCAATTTAATGCTTTCGGATGAGTTTCAACAATAAAAAAAAGAAGTGACAGGGTTTTGCTGCAACTCCCACACAGTAAATTATTTGTAAGACAATCTAGTGCTGCCCCCAAGAAAATTTTAAAAATCACAAAGCAGTCATTATTTTAACAGCTTACTTAGGGAGTTACACAGTCAGAAATCATGTGTGACCTGCAGGGAGGAATTATTCCAAGTCCTCTGAGAGTTGTTCCATTGCTGAGGACTCTGAAGCTGCAAATCCCCGAAGTATTTCCAAAATAAAGTGCAGATTTGACTGTCCTTTGCAATTGTTGGTGCTCTTATTGGCTTTAAATCTCTGGCAAGGACTAGTGATTGAAAAGTGTTTCCTCAAATTGCAGCTAGAACCTGAAGAGATCCTTAGAAAACCCTATAGAGAAAAAAACAACTCAAAGTTTTCTCCCTGATTTTAGTTCGCCAATTTTGACACCATTAGAGGGCCATTATGTTGGTGCTGTAACTAAGGCAGGAACAGAAGTTTTCCTTCATTTTCAAGGTAACTCTAAACATTTCCTGGTGCAGAAAGGGAATTGCTGAGAAAGTAAATTCGGGTGCCTTTTTGATTTTTGACAGCTCCTGTCCTCTGCTTCTGACATTATCAAAGGTGGGAGCCTATGAAGGTGAGAAATTGCTTTAAATGCCATGTGTTTGACAAAGCCAAACCTCCAGCTGGCTGGAGCTCAGTGTCAGCCCCATGCCCAGGCTGAGATCCTGGATGTTAACCCTGCTGAGGAGAGGCTGTGTCTGCATCATGCCATTCCTTCATCATATAGGCAGATTTTAGCTTTCAACATGCAAACATACAAAGTATAAATACATTGTTATTTAATATCTGCATTAGTGACACAGAGGATGGAGGGAGGGCACCCTCAGGTTTGCAGGTGACACCAAGATGAGGGGGACCAGCTCCAGAAGTGGCTCATGTGAATCTCAGGAGGTTTAACAAGACCTGGCCAGGACAATCCCAGGATCAATCCAGGCTGGGGATGAGCAGATGGAGCAGCCCTGGGAGAAGGAATTGAGGGTGCTGGTGGGTGAGAGCCGGACCTGCCCCATCCCAGAACCCCTCGTGCCCTGGGCTGAGCCCCCAGCGTGGGTGGCAGGAAAGGGATTGGGATTCTGCCCCTCTGCCCTGCTCAGGTGAGACCCCACCTGCAGAGCTGCCCCAGCCCTGGGGCCCAGCACAGGAAGGAGCTGGAGCTGCTGGAGAGAGCCCAGAGGAGGCACCAGGACGGTCAGAGGGATGGAGCAGCTCTGCTGGGAGGAAAGGCTGGCAGAGCTGGGATTGTGCACCTGGAGAAGCTTTGGGGTGACCTCACTGTGGCCTTGCAGTGCCTGAAAGGGCTGACAAAAATTAGAGAGCCTATTTCCAAGGGATGGACTGACAACACAAGGGGGAATGGCTTCCTGGAGGGCAGGGTTTTGATGGGATATTGGGAAGAAATCCTTTCCTGGAGTGTGGTGAGACCCTGGCACAGGGTGCCCAGAGAAGCTGTGGCTGCCCCTGGAAGTGTCCAAGGCCAGTTTGGATGGGGCTTGGAGAAACCTGGGACAGTGGAAGGTGTCACTGCCCATGGCAGGGGTGGCACTGGATGGGCTTTAAGGTCTCTTCCAACCCAAATCATTCCATGATTCTGTGATTCTGTGACACATACATGTAGCAATATGATGAATAGAGATTAATGCTGTCCTCAGCATTCAGGCAGAACAAAGACTGATTTAAAGGCTCCCCCAGTGTATTTTTAGGCATTATGGTACTTGCTTTTTGAGCTATAAGACAGATACTGCCCTTTAGCAGGTTAAGCTGTAGACTTACAAAAAATTAAGTAACTGCTTTAATCTCATCTAGAAAAAGCATTTCCTGTACTATAGAAGCAGCTCCATTTACATTTAATTAGTATTTGTATTACTTCTCTGATGGTACCAAATAGATTTTACCAGCCCACAATATGAGGTACCTAACCAAAAGGGTTTAAAACTGCTGTAGAAACAAAGTAGATGCTATGAGAGGAAAAAGATAAGCAATTTGCCCTGAATCAAATTGAGAGTTCCTGGAAGAGGTAGAATTTGTTTCTGGAGATGTTGATCAATGCAGATGTAGGGCTTCTCAATATTTCTATCTCTTTTACAGTTGCAATTGGGCACCTTGCATTAAAATGAAATATGGAAATTCAGAACCCCAGGATCATTAAGTCTGGGAAAATGTCCAGGATCATGAAGTCCAAGCTGTGCCTGATCGCCACCCTGTCACCAGCCCAGAGCACTGAGTGACATGTCCAGCCCTTCCTTGGACACCTTCAAGGGTAGGGGCTCCCAACACCTCTCTGGGCATCCCCTTTCAATGCCTGACTATTCTTTCCAGGAAGAAATTCTTCCTGGCGTCCAACCTGACCCTTCCCTGGCACAGAGCTAAAGGCCATTCCCTCTCATCCTGTCCCTGCTCCCTGGGAGCAGAGTCTGACCTGCCCACCTCCACTCTCCTATCAGGTTACATATCTGGAAATTCAGGAGGAGAGGCCTAGTGGAGCCCATCTATTTCTAAACATCTCTGGCAGCTGAGAAAGTGCCTGATGACAATTGTATTCCATTCTCCTCTGAAAGCAGAAATCTGCTGATCACGGACTCCTCGCTGCTCATCCTTGTGCCATTAGAAAGATGTGTTTTCCTGCTTGCTGGATTTTCCCACAGACAGCTCCCAACTCCACCAACTGGCTGCAGTTAAATTATATCAAATAGCTCCCAGTTCCTTCCCTTCCAACCAAGTGTCTTTTTCTCCGCATCCCAGTTTAACAGGAAAATTGGAAAATATTTTAAGCAAGTGTTGTTAATAGAGCCCCATTTGGCATTTACATCCTATATTAACATATCAAACACAGTTTAACATTCAAAATCTCTCCTGTCTGGCAGCCAGGAAATTATGCCATAATGTTAATGTACATGGCCTTATTAAATTTTGCCTCTATAATAGGGAGTCTGCTATGAGGCAAAGGGAAGAGCAATATATCACAGATATTGCAACACACACCAGCACTGCAAAGATAAAATTTCAAATATGTACTTATGCAGCTGCTATCTGAGTATCTTTATTTTGGATATCTTTATTAAATAACTTCATTTTTCCTGAAAATAAAGCAAGAACTCAATAAGCTCCTATAGACAGATAGTGCAGACACCTGGGGAAAAGGGATGGCAGGGGTAAAATAATAAGGAATAATAAGGAATGAGCACATAGAACAGTGTCAAACCATATGAAATTGGGGCAATCCTGCCTCCCTTGCCCCTGCACCATCTCTTCCCACTGCTGGCCCACAGCTGGGTCAGTGAGGCAGATCAGTTCACTGACATGACTGGCATTTAACTCAGGAGGGAAAATGCTTTTGACAAACTCATGGAACATCTCTGCCTGGTTATCTTAACAATCCCAAGGAAATAAGTGACAGAGACAAGGGAGTGGTGTTGGGGTGGGGGAGGAAGAGGGAGATAAATCCTTCAGCAGAAACTGGTTGTGAATGAACTCACATTAAGGAAACACAGTCAGTTGTAGAAAAATCCTCAACAAAACCAGTTAAAACTTTAAATTCAAGTTTGGCCAATTTAAGTAATTTAAAACAAATGCCTACATTTCCTAGAATTCATGATTCAGTCTTATTTCTAATTTCCAAGCAGATTATTTGTTTATTGATTGATGTTGAATTGAGACTATCCTTACAAACCCAAATCAGGGAAGCTTCACTACATTCCCATTCCTGCAGTTCCCAGGGCCCCTGATGAGATGCAAACATTGGGAATTAGCATCTCAACTGCCTGTGCTTTCTACAGGATACTATTTCTCTGGAATCACAACATCTGGGACTGTGGAGTCATATTGCTCCTTCTGCTGGCAGTGCTGCCAGGAAGCTGCATGGTTTGGGAGTGGAATTCACCAGGAATTCACTGCAAGGAACTTATACATAATTCTCTAGATAAAAACATCTATTCCCTAAGACTTCCAAAGCAATCTGAGCAAGGAGAGCCCAGCCATTCTGGAAGAAAGGGAGAAAAATAAATAATTGGGACATCTGAACAAAATTGAGAAGTCTCAAAGTAACTTTCCCAACTGAAGTTCAATTTTCATACTCTTAGGAAATGGGAAAAGAGGACCTGCAGCACCCTGTACCTGGGAAGGAGAACTGCACCCGCATTCCTGGGTCTTGCCAGCCTCCAGCATCTGCTGCCTGTGGTTCCTTTGCCTGTCTGTTCACAATTTACCTCCAGAGCACACTGATTTTGGCATAATTTAAAAATAAGCCTGGATAAATGAAGCCATGCTGATGAATCTCCTACTCCTGGACTTCTTGGGTTGTTCCTAGGACCCAAAAAAGTCAACAGAATTAAAGCTTCCCCCTAAAGTCACTGGAGCTTTAGCTCTTTCTGCTGTGACTAATTAATCTTGTTCATTAGTTACTCCCCAGCTCCCCTTCCCTCTTCCTCATCACTTCGTGCTGGTGCACATTATTCTTGTCTTTTAAACATTAATTGTTGCTGTGCAGGCCCTTCCTGGAATGCATTAAATTAAATCCCCCCAGATATCCACTTTCCTCCTTTTGCCAGTGCCTCAGAGGCTGGGGAACCAGGATGTGGCAGGTGCAATACAGGCCAATTAAAAAGCAAATTTGTGCTAACTGATGGGTAATCTGCACTGGGAACCACCAGTGACATTAGGGGATGCCTGGGGAAAATTTTCATTAAGCAAATTCCTCCACTGCTGGCACAGCTCTGACACCTCCACATGTTGTGGCTGTTCCAAGGTGAGTTTCCTACACTTTCACCCTTGGAATTTTTTCCTGTTCTCACTGAATCTTGTACAAAGCACTGACCAAGGGACAAAGAAAGCCAGGGATGAAGTGAGTTAAACCAGACATTAGTCTGCTTTTTATTTACCTAATTTTTGTAGCTATAAGAAATAAAAATAACCCCACCCCAAACCAAAACAACAATAACAAAAAAAACCCAAAAAACCCAACAACAGCAAGCCCACAACTCTTTTAAATTTCTGCTTATTTAACAGATTTAATAGGTAATATTGTTTAATGTATGTTTAAATATATATGTATAGATTTATATATGAGAATGAAATTCATATTCACTAAATGGCAAAACGTGTGGCACCAGCTGAACTTGTGACCTGCTCAATTGCTGAATCCATGGTCTGGCACCTCAATATATTCAGAATTTACCATATATTTTATTGATATAGACAATATATCAGATATAATGTATGGTATATGATGTATAAAGGTTCTGTATACATATAGAGCAGAGAATAAATAGTGCAAGTACCTCTTTTCTCTCTCTACAATCCAACATTGGGAATGTTATCCCAGATTTGCACCACACAAAAGTAGAATGAAATGGAATTGTGTGAGCCAAAATCCTTACTGAGTGGCAATTTCCACTTACCACCTGCAAATATTGATCCAAGATTAAATTACTTTCCCCCCTGCATTGTGTGGAAATCTTCAGAAGACATTTGCTCTGTTTTGTTACTTTGAGGGAGCATAAAGCCATAACATCTTGAAATGAAGACTTGCAAAGCTCAGAGTCTGTTTGAAAATGGTCTAGTCGACTGAGCAGTGCTTAGAGGAATTGTCCTGTACCATGCCCTGAATGGTGACCCTGGAGATATTCTGTTTCTTGTGAGGGAGAAATGCTGTGGGCCAAGGTTCCCTGCACCTTGGCAAGCAAAAGGATGAGGGCTAAATGTGTTTATGCCTGTTCAGATATTTGCAATCCCTTAGTAGGCAGAATGAATCTTTCCCTGTGTCTCCTTTGCAGGTGTGTCTCGATCCTTGTGGAACACACCTCCAGCAATTCCAGCATTCCCTGGCTTTGTGTAGGGACAATCCTGGAGAGACAAAATCACTGGGGAGAGTCTGGCATTGGAGGTTTTGTGGAAAATGTACACAAGGTTACAAAGAAGGGCCAAGAAAAGTCAAACTCTCCTCGTGGGGATCAGAGGGATCCCCCAAATTCTTGTTCAGGTGATCTTTAGACCTGCCAGGACTGACATTTCCAAAGGCAAAGTTCCCAACACAGCTCATTTCCTCCCTCCTGGCTGTGCTGCAGGAGACAAACCCAGCAGACTCAGGTGCCCAGGGGATCTCCTTGCTGGATGGCTGCTGCCAAACCCCAGGGCTCACTCAAGTCACCAGTGCCTGGTCAGGGCTGGGGATCGTCAGTGGGGCAAACTCAGCCCTTGTTCTCTGGAATCACACCCTCAAATCTGAGCGAAACTTTTTGTCCATCCAGCATCCATACCTGGACTGTCAATCCCTTACTCTTCTTCCAGCTGATGAAGGTTTCCTTGCTGGAAAGAAGTTCAGCTCTAACGAAATAACACCCTCTAGAACAGAGGCTGTTCCCCCCTTCCTCAAAAAAAAAAAAAAAAAAAAAAAAGTTTGGGATGGAAAGAGACCTTAAAGTTTATCCCATTCCACCCCCTGCCATGGGCAGGGACATCTCCACTAGCTCAGTTTGCTCCAGTCTGCTCTGGAACACTTTTAGGAGCAGTCACAGCTTCTCCAGGCAGCCTGTGCTAGGGCTTCACCACTCTCACAGCAAAAATATCTGCAAAATATCAGGCATTAACACATTTCTAAATTATTCTGTATTTAGCTATGTGGATGTAATTAATGAGTGCTTGTTTTCTGAATATTGCTGATCATTTATAAAACTGAGGGGCTCAGTTTATAAAATACAAAATACAATTTCCCAAAATGCTCAGGTAAAGGGTTCTAGAGGTGTGCAGCTCATGTAGGAAAGCATTCCCCGTAAGTTCACGTGGTTGTGACATCAATATATAATATTACATCTATATGCAGGGCTGGATTTTATGCTGGATTTAAGGGGTTATGCTAAAAAGCCCAAATCTGAGCCAAAGATTGGTGCTGTTTGTTTTCACACACTGTGCCTGCCTAAGAAGCAGCCTGTGTTTCTTTTACAGATGTATTTTCCATAATCACCCACAGCAGAGACAGGGAATGAGAAGCTGCAGAAGTGTTGCTCTTCTATTTATTTTACTGATCCACCCAATTTTAGTGGTGTCTTTTATTAAAGAGAGATTTTGAAACACAGCAGCATCTCAACTGCTAAATCACCTTCAGTCCAAACATCTGAATTCTAATTTTAAGCTAAACCTGAAAAAAACCTAACAAAAGTGCTGCAGTTTTAAAGCAAAACCAATGTATTGAGTGCCAGGATCTGATCTCTTTGTGCTTAAATTATCACACTCCATCATTTTCCTCTTATTACTTGGTTCCTGAGGCTGGGGGCAGCTCTGTATTTCTTTCCTATTGGAGCTGGAAGGCAGGAGGAAATAAATAACATCTTTTACAATCCCATGCTGTCGATACAGATGCCAGATTAATAGCTCTGGAGAATGATGAGCTCTGATACAATCGAGGGGGAAAAATTGTGTCTGCAGGAAAAATAATAGGAACAAAGTGCATTATCTGCCTTTCTTCAGTATTTCTCAACTCCTCCTGGCCTCATTGGCTGGAGAGAGATGGACCTGGGAGCAGGATGGCAGGGGAGCCATCATTTGCATAACTTGACATCAACTTCGACAATGTTTAGCACTTATTTTCTCTTGTCTGTGCTTTTTACATGCACATAGAAATTATAGTTTCTATCAGGTGTGTTTGGTTTTGATGTGTCTGTGGAGATAATGGTTATACTTCTAAAAAATAACTTTAAATCAGAACAGAAATCCTGGAAAGAGATTTCTTGGAAAATCATGGGAAAAATCATCATGTTTTCATTTTCTTAATTCTGTCTCTTTGAATGACCCTTTCAGGAGATGGATCATGCTTCTTGCTCCTGAATAATACTTTTCCCTTCTTTTAAATCTTGAGGAGGAGGACACCTCATTGGGATATCCCATTACATCCCAGAGCATCCCATAACATGCTGTCACTTGGGGGTTCCTTGTTTTATTGGTCAGGGCACTCCTTCAGTGTCAGTCAGTCCTTTGTGAATAACAACACCAAGTACCTGGAATAAAACTTTGGCATCAAAAAAGAAAAAGTCAACTAAAATATCAAGCTTTTACAAGGAGGAGAAGAAAACAGAAAGGATTTAAATGAAGTCTGACAAACCAAGCTATTATACACTGTTAAAAAAAGCCCTTCTGGCTGAAAATCTCAGTGATAGGTAATTATATTTCTAAATGAGGCAATCATTGTTAAGCTATGAAGAATATAATTAATTTTATAACATTCTGTAGTGTTGTAGTCAATACAGATAATAGACTTTTTGAGATATTAGCTGTCCAAACACATCCAAGTAATTTAAAGAATCTCATTGTGCATTCTCCTAAGCGAAGTCAACAGTAATAAGGCACTTTTCTGTCACTCAGATAAACTCAGGCAGGGGCTGAAGTGAATTGCTGAATTTAAAGAAATGGGTGCAGCTCCACTTCACAACCATTCCACCAGTTTCCAGCTTTATTTCAGAAGTCTTTTGCTTTGCAAACACAGCATACTTTCGTTTGCAGTGGGACAGATTTGTCTGTTATATAATAACAGTGGTTCAAGCTAAAAATTTATAGGAGAGAGTGGAAAAAAAGAACTAAGCAAACCAAAAATCTAAGAAACAATTACTCTTTCAGATTAGGGACCACCAGAGTCACTTTTGTGGATCTTATCAGGGACAACAGAGAATCCACCAGAGGAAAATTCATGAGGTGAATTGCAAATGTTAAAAAGAACTTAAAAGTAAGAACTACTCTTTAGACCTCAGTGAGAAAAGTTCTGAGATCCTTAAACAAAAGCTTTGTCATGTAAAAATACTTTTCTGCTTGCAAAAAAAGATTGATTCTGATGCCAAGATCAGTCCATAGGGAAAATTTCTGAAGAATATAGAGAGGATCATAGCTCAAACAAGAGACCACTAGTTCACCACTATCTTTAGAGCAAAGCTGAGGTCTACGGAGAGTTGTGCAAGCAGAACTCTTTGGAAGCAGTAAATGCTTGGAGAGAGACAAAAGAGGGGCAGATTACACTGTGTCCCAGTCCCCACTCCACAGCTCACTTCAGAGAGGATCACTCCCTCTATTTTTAAGACCCCTGAAAAGCAGGACTGCCCCACACCTGAGTGTTTTAGGGTGGGCAGGGTGATGCTCAGGGAGAAAAAGCAAGTGTCAATGTGGCATACAGCTGCTCAGGAGAGGAGTTTGGACCTGCAGAAGAATGGTTGGGATGCCCTGTGCAGGGCCAGGAGCTGGACTTTGAAGATCCTTGTGACTGTTCCCTAAAGTTAATTTAGGCCCTGAGCACCCTGATCTAGTAGAAGGTGTCCCTGAATTTGGCAGGGATTTGGTGAGATTTAATGTCCGTTCCAATGCCAAGCATTCCATGATTGTATGAATTTGTGCAGGTCCAATATTCAGAAAATGTGATTTTTTCCCCCCACTGCAATGGCAGTAATTGGCAGGACATGGAAAGACAATGAGCTGTTTTGTGCAATATTTTGACTCAGCAGTGCTGAGTTCTCCTAAGGAAGTCAGATACCCCCAGAGCACACACCTCTTTTGGAATTCAGAGCAGGGATCCATGTTATTGCTGCTGTCCTTCACACTGTATGTCCATACTGACTGATGTCAGGGGCAAAACATAAGGTGCTTTCCAAGCTGATGGGAAAAATAGTGTGGAAATGGAATCTGCATCCAATTACCAGTGTGAGGGGAGACTGTGAATGCAGAAAAGACTTCAGGTCTCTCTGCCACTGCACAACTCGTTCCTGAACACAGGACTCATTTGCAGAAATGATACAATTATGTTCCCTCCTTATTGCACAGAATATTTTAGTCACAACAGGAACAATGGGAACTTCAAACACATGCACATTCCTTGTGAACAGACCTAGAGAAATACTGCAATTACAGACTGTATTACAGCCATAGGTATTACAGTGAAATAAGGTTTAATTTATTTAGTTATTTCATCCTCAGCTAAACTGCGTTTTAAAAATATTTGTGATTTTATATTCATAGCAACTATTCTTGCCGTGGGAAAGTCTTAGAAATTAGCAGGAGCCATGTCTTTATCCCACATAACCTTCCTGCACTGCTTCTTTACTTCAGGAGGGGAGGAAAAAAGGAGAAAATGAAATAATAAAAAACCCCACTGCATGCTAAATGCAAGCAAAAATTCATAAATGGAGTGACCTGGGCAGGGAACTGAGAGGGAGAAGCTTTTCAGAGCAGAGCAGGCTTGTAACCATTAGTTACAACAGCATCTGAAAAGCCTGGTGACACAGTTAAGCTTAAAATTAAAATGTTAAGCACAGACCTTTGTCTTTTTGGCTTTAGCACTTTATCTGTCTCAGCTCCAGTCCAGGCTGGACAGGACTCAAGAATTTCATCCCTGTCTTCCTGTGCAGCCCCAGTGGGGTCCACCACCAGTGCATTCCACGTCCTTGCTTGTCTTCCTGCCCATTATTAACAATCCTTTGGCTTCACTGACCCTTTCCAGCTCTTCCCTCACTCACAGAGGACCACTCGTGACAGGTACCCCCTGATCTGGATGTTCCCTCCACCAACTTTTCCTTCTCTTTCCATGTAAATGCTTTGTTTAAGCCCTTCACTTTGTCTCTTAATTGTACAAGTTCTGAGTGGAACAATTGAATGCAATTTAATAAAGCAAACAGATTAATAGAGAGAAAAACAAGAGACATTAAATAATAGTCTCAGCAATTAGATGAGGAAAGGAATTAAATCACTTAATTTGAGGGCCTTAGCATTATTCACCGTAGAACTTAATTTGAATTAATATGCAGTATACACACATTAGTAAATGTCATATATGGGTGGCTCTTTAAGGAGGAATACTGAAAGTAATAGCAAAAAGGATTAATCCTTATATTCTCAGTAAAAGTGCTTATTTAAGGTCTGGCAAACTACTGCTCTAATGAGGGAGTTATAATGTAGAAATAGAGTGCTGTGAATGAGACAAGGTTCAGCTGTTGGAAGAGCTCTGAGGTTCAAAGTGAAATAAATGTGGTTGTTTATTGGTTTTTTGCTGTTATTCTGCTGTCATCTGGGCCAGCCTTCTGGTGCAATGGCTGTGGTGAGCACAGGAGTGTAACTGGAACTATGGGAATGGCAGGATTTTCCACAAGCTGCTCTACTCACTTCAGTGCTGTATTTGTCAAGGGTCAGACTGGCTGGGCCTGTGCACATTGCAAGGTCATTCTGTCTTATTTCTCCTGCTTTCTGGAAAAAATAAAAGTTTTTTACTCTTTGGCTCAGTTACAGAAGTTCTGAGACAAATGGTCAAGTTTATAAGAAAAGTGGGTTTGGGCCATAGCAAAGAAAAATGGTATTTTCTCTGTTGGCTGGAGCTAAGAGACTCATTTAATAACAGAAGTATTTATGTACTTGCCTGATCATTTTTAAGCAGCTTCTGGAGGCAGATCCTGAAGTTGCCCAATTAAAATGCATTCAATTTAAAATGAATTTAGCAATCAATCCCTCTAACAAAGACTATGATTGTAAGTCAGGCACTACACTACCTAAAGGAATATCCATTTTTTCCTTTTCCCAAGGAAAGGAAAGACAGATATCATGAAACTGTTGGGGCTGGAAGTGTCCTAGGTCCTTCAGATTCCATATTCTGACCTTGAGTCACTTCCTGAGTCAATGAAGGAATTTGGGGCTCAGCATTTGCAATCTCTATTGCTGATAATCTGTGAAATTACCTAATGATTTGTTTTATAATTCCACCTCTTTTGGTTAAACTCTCTTGCTCTATGTGCAGTGCAGAGGGATTTTTTTTAATGTTCTGCTGGATACTCCCACACAAAACACCAGTGATAGCAAAGAACCAAACCCAAAAATGAATATTGCTCATTCATTGAAAGCCTCAACATGATTTACTGACCTTGTTGCAACAGCATTTTCACAACTTAACATTTTATTTCTACAAGTACTTAGTCACTCAAGTAAACATTCCAGCTTTTTAATAGCATTTTTCCAATAAATATATTTGATATTCCACAGTATAAAAAGGGACTTCACACTGGCATAATTTAGATCACTACACATGAATATCAATAATTTTTCCTTGAAATTCCAGTAATTATATATTTGCTGCTCTTCTAACTGGATATGAGTGTCATCACCAACCACAGGGCGATTGATTGCAGGAATAGCTTAAATGTTCTGTCCTGTTAAAACCATTTAATGGCAAAACTTCCATGAGAACAGGAAAGCCAGATTTAGCAGAAGTCTTATGCTTTTAACAGCTTGTCAGATTTTATTAAACTTTATGAGATTCTGTATTTGCTTTTTATCTCTAAACCACTGAGTTCTTATGAGGACTGACATGTTTTGTAACAAAACAAGTAACTTGCAGTGCTGTGGTGGATAGGAGGGAAAACTGCAAATGTGTTCATGTGAAATAAGCCATTATACAGAGATATTTAAAGGGAACTAATGTGATGTGTATTTACAAATGTACCTGGCTTTTCCCTGTTTCCAGGCTTTGTCACTGAACCAAGGAATTTTCGTTCCAGTGCGGGAGGCAGCTTTGCAGAACACATGGCTGTGCTTCCACATGGAACTAAAATTGTGCTATTCCACTCTGTTTACATGGTAGAAAATAAATCCTGGGACTATTTTAATAAGATCTCAGTTGTGCTCAAAGTGGCACAGCAGAGCAGCTCTCTTTTATAAAAGTTAAATATTCTGGATTAAGCTGTTCAAGCTCTAGGATATTCAAAGTAAAGATGTTATTAATCCAGAGAGAAGCTGAGATAATATTTTCCAAAAGGGCTAAAGTCTCCCTTTCAGGAGTTATTTAGGTGATTCAGGGTCAGTGTGTCATCAAAATGGAAGGAGAAAGTTAGAAAGTTCTCATGGGACAGGAGTGATAAAGTACTGCAGTTCATATTTATTATAAATATGTGTAGATACACACATACATATAACCCTTAAACCTTTAACCATAAATCTAACCCTAACCCTACCTAAACCATAACCTAAAACTAACCATAACCATAACCCTAAACCTAACCCTAACCAAAACCCTAATGAAACCCTAATACAAACCCTAACTCTAAACCCAAACCCTAACCCTAAATCTAAACCAAAGCCTAACCCAGACCCTAATCTTAACCCAAATCTAAGCCCTAACTCTAAATCTAAACTTTAAAACTAAACTTAACCCTAAACCAAATCCTAACCCTAAGCCTTAACGAAATTCTGACCATAAACCTAAAGGTGCCACCAACCCTACACCTAACCCTAAAGCAAACCCTAATACTAAACCCTAACCCAAACCCTAAAGAAACCCAAACCCAAACCTTAACTTTAACCAGAACCCTAAACTTAACCCCAAAACTAAACCACAACCCTAATCTAAAACTAACACTAACATTAATCCTAACCCTCATTTTAACCAAAACCCTAACTCTAATCCTAATTGTGATGCTAACCCTATACCTAAATCTAAACCATAAAATATAACACTAATCCTAAACTGAGCCCTAAACCTAATCCAAAACCTAAACCAAACACAAACCCTAATCCAAACCATAAACCTAACACTAATCCCAAACCCTAACATTAACCCTAAACCTAAACCTAGATGTAACCTTGATAATGCCTCTAACCCTAGCCCAAACCCTAAAGAAACCCTAACACAAAAGCTAACCCTAACCCTAAAAACGCACCTGAACCCTAACCCCAACCCTATATGTATATATACATAACCCTAACATAGGTATGCACATGTTCAGTGCTGGATAGACAAATGTGCTGATGTTTAATTTCCCTGCCTGAAGAATCCCCCAGCTTCTCAAGCTTTTATTCCATGAAATGCTGTGCTTTGATGATGGTCCTTGCACCTTGTGTCTCTCCAGTGAGGAGTCCAGCCAGAACCAAAGTATCAGACAACAGCATTGAGCTAGATATGTTCCAGTGACAAATTTACACTCAGTCATATAGATCGACTTTATTAACCTATTGTAAGTGGGAGGACAACCCCAATAAAATATTTGCCATGGTAGTCCAGGAAGAATGAACTCCTCAGCATCATCCAGAAGAATTGTAGGGTTAAAATTGGAAGCTACAAGCAAAGGGTCACATCAAAATCTGGAAAACTAATAATGCAGCCCCATTTCACAGCTGCAGCTGGGCCAGGGCAGGGTCAGGCTGGAGATCAGGGAAAGGCTCTGCCCCAGAGGGTGTTTGGAACTGAACAGGCTCCCCAGGGAATGGGCACAGCCCCAAGGCTGCAGAGCTCTAGGAGTGTTTGGGCAAAGCTCCCAGGGATGCACAGGCTGGGATTGTTGGGGTGTCAGTGCAGGGACAGGGGTTGGACTGGATGCTCCTGTGGTTCCTTTCCAGCTCAGGATATTCCACGATTCTGTGATTTTACCAGACTCTGGTAATAATCAAATTCTGAGTAAGTCCGACGTCTATACCTGCTGTACATGGCTCCTACACACAGGGGTTTTTTTATGGATAACTTTCTCTTGGCACATTTTCCACATCCCTAAATATGAGTACATGTGCACACAATAAAAATAGCATAATAAATTTAGATTATATTAAAAAAGAATCCACAGGCTGCTTAAGAACCAGCCTTTCTTTGACATTCAGGAGAATATTTCTGAGGAAAATGAAATATTCCACCCTTAGCTCAACTGGAAGAAAGGGATGGGGGTGGGAAGACTTCTTTCGTTATCTTTTGTTACTTTTCTCCCACACAGACATTCAAAAATAGTGTTTAAAAGCCATTTAATCCCAGCATGCAGGAACAAAGGAGTGCATTTCTGCTGTTTATATCAATCAAAGAAGAGAGCAGTTATTCCAGACTTATTGGTGTCCTTATGGAATACTTAGGAGTATATTCATGCAGACAACAGCCATTTGTCCCAATAAAGCAGCACAAGTATTTGCCAATTTATGTACTCCAGCAGCATTTTGCATTAAAGCCAAGGAAAATCTTTACCTTTGCCATGTGTTTTTGTATAAAAATTCTCCTCTTCCCATCTTTCAGCCTTCTTGGCAATTTCCAGGCAATCTCCCACTTGTTCCCAACAAAGGAGCAGTTGCCCCACGATTGTGTTGGACAATTTGTGAGCACAGGTGGAGAAGAAGACAAGGTGTGCCAAGCACATCCCAGATTATTTTGCAGGCAGAAAAGCATCCTCTGAAATCCCTTCCAGCTCTCTCAGTTGTGTTTGCACATTTCTGCTTCCATACTGCAAACACTTCTGTGCTGGAGTCACACAAGGATCTTGGGAATGGCATCTCCCTTCAGAATTCCCAAAGTGTTTTATCTCACACTCCTTATGGCATCCAGAAAGGCTTTGGTTGAGGGAAATCAGACCTGTTGGGCTCCACATGGCAGAGACAAGGTGAAAATACACTCCTGGTCTATATGAGCATGTGGGATTATCTGCAGCTGGCATTTTTAGCAGTAGATTTTAAATCCAAAACTGTATTGTTACATGGTATAAAAGAATCCAGAGGTTTTGGCAACAAAAGTTTTTGACACAAATTCAAGGAAAAATTAAAATAAAAATCAGTCCATCTTCAAAACACCAACAACAGTGAGATTTCTGGTCTTGATTTTAATCTCCACTGCTACATTTTTGCTCCCATTGCTTTGAAAAATACAAAAATGCTCTTTTTTTTTTTCTTTTCCCAATGGTGGTGAAATTTCAGAGTTACTGACACAGAAAGAGGAAAAAGGAACACATCCCTTTAATATTTATTTTAACTATTATTCTCCTCAAAATTCCACTGCGTTTTAGTGTCACTCTTTAGTGACACTCTGTACTTCCTTGTAAGACGAACAATGGCTCGATATTGTTTAAATGAAGGACAAAATAATTGTTTTCTCCACTCTCTAAAAGCCATTTTGTCTGTGAGACTTTGCTGTGCACAAAGGGAAGACAAGTGAAGGGGAAGGGGGGATTTTTCTTCACTTTAATACTTCCAGACTATGAAAGTGCCGACCATTTAAGCACAGATGTGAGAGTAATTTAAGGAGTAGTGTGTCCAATCCACCTCCTCATGCATTTGTCTTGATAGCAAAGCTCTTCAGAGGGAAAAAATATGATTGATGGGCAAGTTAGGTAGAGATGAGTCACCTGGAATTTAGTGCTTACATGGTTTTAAGAAATTATAGATGATGTATTAATTCTGCTTGTGCTTATTCTACAAGCCTGGGCTTGCATACAGAAATACAAGACCAGAAAAAAACATTGAGAATATAGTAAAGGAAACACTAATAGAGGGATGGCCTCTTTTCCATGCTTTTATGGATGCCCAAAAAAATCCTGAACTTTAGCAGTTTTGGAATTACTGGTTTTAATTTTCATTCAGGTGTCTCATTGGCTCTGTGATCAATGTATTTATTTTCTGCAGGTACCTATTATTGCCACATCAGGACAACAGAATTATTCTCGGCCTCAAAAGAAATTGGACAATTTCTTCCATACTGTTTTTATTGTGCAAACCATTAAGAAACAGGCTTTCAGTTGTCTTGAATCACTCCCCAAATTCCCATGGGTTTTTTCTCCTCACCAATCTTTCAGGTAAAGTATATCCATACAGCTACTGTGTGTGTCAGTAAAATAATTAGGAGACAGGAGAAAGGGAAAATCTGGAAATGTTGGAAGGGTCTCACCTCTGTTCTATCTTATCCCTTCTTTAGAAAAAAAAAGTGAAATAAAATGATTTTGTCATCTTTTTGGTAGTGGCATTGTAGCAGACAACTGTAGGGCTATGAGTATGTCCTTCCGCACCCCAGGTAAGATTGTATGCTGAGAATGAGACTGTCAGCGTCTAAAAGTCTCAGGAAATACTTTAGGGAAGTGTAAATCTGGTTGAAAACTTCTTCAGCTTCCCACTGGGTGCAAGTTTTGCTTCTCTGGATGTGCCCATCATCCGTGTGACAGTGGATTCTTGGCCAGAAAGGCTCTGGCTGAGTGAGCCCAGGATCACCCTGGGAATACCAGAGCTCTGCAAGGATGAACTGAACAATCCCAGCCCACTGTTGGCTTCATTAGACATAAACCTGTGCTTAGAAAAGGAATTACAAGCTTTGGAAAAGCCTTTGGGGACAGCCTCCCAAACCTGAGATGTGGAATGGCCATTTTGTGTGTAGAAGCAAATTGTGACAACACTTACAGGCACCAGTAAATCATAGAGGAGTCACAGAATCATGGAGTGGTTTGGGTTGGAGGCACCTTAGAGCTCATCCCATTCCACCCCTGCCATGGGCAATGACACCTCCCACTGTCCCAGGCTGCTCCAAGCCCTGTCCAGCCTGGCCTTGGACACTTCCAGGGACCCAGGGGCAACCACAGCTTCCCTGGGCACCCTGTGCCAGGGGCTCACCACCCTCACAGGAAACAATTCCTTCCCAATATCCCATCTAAACTACACTCTGTCACCCAGGGTTTCTCTTCTCTACTCTGAACAATCCCAGCTTTCCCAGCTTTCCTCCCAGCAGAGCTGCTCCATCCCTCTGATCATGCTGGTGCCTCCTCTGGACTTGGTCCAGCAGCCCCATGTCCCTCCTGTGCTGAGAACCCCAGGCTGGATGCAGTATCAATAATTAAAGAAATTAACTGACATCAAAGAAATAGAGGCCTGTTCCATCACAGAGGGTTGCAGACACATTGATGCAACATGGTAAAACAGTTAAAAAATGCCTGTTAACTTGGAGTTTGGATCATTAGTGTCAGGTTTAAAGGGCCTAATTCACTGCCCTCTCCCCATTAGGTCAAGATTCAGAGTTTATGGAGCCTCCTGAAACACTGTCATTAGAAATGCCAGATGTGTAGCTCCAACATGCTGTAGACTTAGATTCTAATTCAAACATGTCAACAGCTTTCAAGGTGTTTGTGCAGATCAAGGGAGAAGAGCTTTTCACTTCAGCTTTTCAGTTCTGTTCTGCTAATAGGGTTAACACCCAAGACAGGGAACAGGATCCTGGTGCAGACAGTTGCTTAGAAGAGTAAAGCACAGATTGTAGTTGGCAGGATATTAAATAAAGTTAGGCACTTTCAGGTTCCTAATCAAGCTTACAGAAAGTTTACAAAATATTTATGAACTTACCTTTCCTTTGAAAAGGCTTTTTGTTGTTGTTGTTGTTGTTCCAAATATAGAACAGGTTTTTCCATTGAGTTTTTCTTCTGTGTTCCAAAGGCTCTGACCTCTCTCATCAAGGCATGACTTTGCTTTAGTTGTTATGCAAGAGCTCTGAGTCATATAAGAAAGAAGAAAAAGCAGCAGACTTTTTTTTTTTTTCTGTTCTTGCAAGAGTCTGACAAGATACAGCTTAACAGCAGCTTATTCTTCTGTCTAATTGGGATGCACAGTGGACAAAGTCAGAGATATTTTAAATCAGAAAGTAAGAGAAGTTAAAAACTTCCCAGGCAGGAGAATACAGGACAAGGACAGTTTGAGGAGACATTCTATCATCAAATTTTCTCATTGGCAAAACATTTTAGGCACTTTATTCTACTTTTTTTTTACCTCATACATGTCAAGGGTACTCAGACAAGCAGAAATAATGGCCTGTGGCTAATGATTGAAAGGGAATGTCAGAGAGCTGCTAACCCAGACACATGTGCCTTATAACAAATTTCCCTCTTCTCATTTTCCTACTCCATCCAGGACAAACAGTAGCACTGGATGTGCTGCCATATCTTGGAGACACAGAATAACATTATAGGCTGGGAAGGACCTCCAAAGGTCACTGAGTCCAAGGTCAGTCAGGACAGGTATGGTTACAGGAGGTCACTCCAGCCTTTTCCAGCCAGGATTTGCTGTCTCCAAGTATGAAAATTTCACAGTGTCCCTGGGAAATCTGTGCAAATTTCTGACCACACCACTGGCACACATTTTTAATTCTATCTAATCTGAATTTTCAATGTTTTGGCTAGTTCTTGCTGCTTCTTTATCCACTGGAGCACAGCTCTGAGAAGAGTCTGCTCCCCCCCATTAGGCCACAATGGAGAGCAATATTTTCCAGTTTGTGACTCACTGGAGATGTTAGCCCTGGGCTCTGGGCACTTTCCTGGGATCACAGCCCTCCCCTGCAGTGTATCAGGTCACATCCCAATCTTACACTATTTACAGACCTGCTGAGGATGTTCCCTGCCCTGTCATCACAATATCAGTACCAGTCCCTGGCTGTTGTCACTAGGGCTGACCACTCCCTGGTTGGACTTTGTACCACCAATCACCACACCCTGAGATCTGTTTTCCAGCCCATTTTCTGCCCACCTCATGCCCTTATGAATGCCATGTCTCCACTTAGGCCAGAAGACTTTTTTGGAAGGCTCTGTCCATGACTTCACTTAAAAAAAGGTAAGTAACACCCACTGTCCTTTCCTTATCCACATTTCCTTGTTTCACTGTGGAAGGTGATAAGGTCAGGTCTGGTTTTCCCTTGGAAGATCCTCGATGGATTTTCCTGGTCTCAAACTGATCTGCATGGGCCTGGATCCTTAAAAGGATGAGGAAGTTTGAAGGAATGAGGTGAAGTTGAGAGGTCTGTGCTTTCCTCCTCCTCCCTTCCAGCAGGTGCACAGGATGTGACTTTCTCCTGTCAGATTCCTGCATCTCCTGGCACCTCAGAAGTGATGGAGAGAGAGTGGTAGAGAGTGGTTTTGCTGTTAGGAAGGAGTGTTTGAGATCACTTAAAAAATCATTGGCAAGGGTATCAGCAAAAGCCAGATTTAATATTAAGAGAAAGCATCACAAAGTTCATTGGCAAAATTCATTCTACTGCTTACAGGACAGTTAAGCTACAACAAAACGAAATAAAATCAAGGCAATCAAAAGAGAAATTAACTGAGAACTATTCATATATGTGTGTGTGTGTCAAAAGACAGTGAGGGCAAGGATAAAAAGGGATATGGCCAAAAAGCTTAACAGCATTCAAACTTGACAGTCCTTTAACTGAATTTTACCTTAACCCTAACAATTTAACAAAGGAATCACACTTAACTCACACTTGAAACTTAGTTTATAGCTTAACCATAACAACTTATCAGAGGAATAACAATTAACAGCATTGAACCTAACTTACAGCTTCAAAGTTACACTTATCAAAGAACAGCACCTAGCATTTTAGAAATGTCCTGGACTGACCTGGAAATATCAGAGGAGCTTAAGCTGCTGCAGGAAAGGTCTCAAATGAACCAGACTGACTGGTTCATTGGCTACATAGATAAATAGTTAAAAAGATAGCTAGAAGAGAAACTAAAATATGATGGACCATTGTTGTTTTTTTTGTCTGCCCGATTTCTCTGTCTCCATAGGAATACATTTGGTATACAGAGAAGAATATCTGACTGTACTCTGGAAAAATACACTTCTGAGACTAAAACAAAACATAAAATTATGCCATAAACAAATATTATCTCAGTATTTCCTATATATTATGTACTACTTATTATGCATATAATGAGCTGAGCCACCTCTTTATCTGAATCAGACATGCTTCAAATTGTGACCACTCATGATGTGACCTGCAGTGATAAAATAAGCTTTAAAATGTTGTGGGTTTTATAGACAGGATAGCCAATACCTCCTGGTTTTTTTGTGTTTTGTCCTTGGTGAGAAGGGCTCTTCTTTTCCCTGTGTCTTATAAATGATTTTGATATGCTTGCAATTTTCATTAAATATGATTAGTAGAGAAGTGTAGGTCAACAAGATTGACCAGGGATGATCTTGATTTAACTTAAGCTGAGAGGAAAGTCCGTAACACAAATACTGGGAGATGACAAAGGCAGATCAATTGGATTATGATTTTCAGTGCTCTTGGTTGAGTGATTAAAATGACCCGGAGAAGAACTTCCCTCTGCACTGATTCCATATAAAAGGTGAGGGGAAGGGCTCCCATCATGTGTCAGGAATTGGTTTGTGGCTCTGAAGGGCACTTTCTGTATGTGTCAGGTTATAAGATTAGAAACCCTGCAGGCACCTGTGTTTTAACTGGATTTGAGAAGACATGAAGAACCTGACTCTAATTTTTTTCCTAGATCAGAAGGGATGTTTAACCAGCAGCTGTATTTGTTTTGAAAGATGCAATTGGATTTAGCCTAATCCCAGAGACAGGGAGAGAGAGCCTGGGTTTATTAGCTGCTCTGAAAGGAGGCACCTGCCTGAATCCAGGAGCACTTTGCAGTGCTTCCAGCCCTTGGAGGAGCCAGAAAGCTCCCACTGAGTTGTGCTATTTATTCTATAACAATATGTTCTGATATATTTACAAATTGATGATCCAAGGAGCCAGGCACAAATTGTGATTTACAGTACTGTAATGTTGCTATCCATTTCCTCTCAATCAGCAAGGAAATCTAGCACAAAGCGCTTACTTGTATAACAGGGAGAAACTTATTTACATCTACCTCGAAACCCACCCGATTGTAAACACATTGTGGCTGAACAGAGGGAAATGAAAGGCACTCAAACATTTTCTCTCAGCCATTTGTGTCTAAGCACACGGTGGAGCTTAACAGGTTGTTGAGAATTAGCACATGGTGGGGAATGGTCTCTGTGCTTGCATAAATGAACAGCCTTCAACTGGGTTTTAGCAGAGTCATGGGAGACAAGCTTTAAATAAATGGGGATGGGGGGAGTGTTGGGGGTGTTGCTTTTTGCACTGCTCAAAATATTTTACTCTTGTGAAGCAGTGTGAGGAGAAGAGCGTTTGCTCTTTCCAGAGACAGGAAGAAGGTCTCAGCTCACACTGAATTTCTATCCTTAGTTGTAGAAATGCTTCCCACCTCATCCATGGGTCAGAGGCAACCAGGGATGTACCAGAAACTCAGCCCTTCTCAAATTGTTTTGAGCTTATCCCATTACAGGAGACAACAACAGTGTCAAAGTTTAAATGTTTTGGGTGAAAAAAAACCAAAAATTGAAATAACCCAAAACCCCACCATATTTACATTTCTCATGGTTTAGAGAAGGCATTTTGAGTTTGCTGAAATAGAGAGGCTATGGAAAAAAGGACGTGCTGAAAACAAGGATTGAAGTGGACAAGTGAGGAATTGGAGTGTGAGCAGGGTGGTGGTGTGAGAAAGATGTGTGGTGTGTAAGCAGGAAAGGACCTTTAGAGGTCACACAGTGCCACGCCCTGCCCTGGGCAGGGACACCTGCCACTATCCCAGATAGCTCCAAGCTCTGTCCAGCCTGGCCTTGGACACTGCCAGGGATCCAGGGGCAGCCACAGCTTCTCTGGGCACCCTGTGCCAGGGCTTCCCCACCCTCACAGGAAACAATTCCTTCCCAAAATCCCATCTAACCCCTTCAGGGAAGGGCTAGGGCCTCCCTGGAGCCCTGTGCCCCCACAGTGGGAATCCATCCCCTCTTTCCTGTCCCTCCATCCCTTGCAAACAGTCTCTCTCCATCTTTCCTGTTGGCTCCTTCAGTTCTGGAAGTGAGGTTACCCCAGAGGCTCCTCTTCTCCAGGAGAACAATCCCAGTTTTCCCAGCCTTTCTTCAGTCAGAGCTGTGCCCAGAGACAGTAATGGTCTTAGTAATCCACAGTATTTGCTTTGGTCAAGTTTAGTAAAGGATCTTAAACTTTTTTTTCTTGACAAAGAAATGCACTTTATGATGCATGTTTACATCAACTCTCCAGGTTTCTCATAAATTTGGAATATTTCTAACATGAACTGTTGGAGAATTTGCACCATGGCTCAAGGACAGGTTTCGTTTCCCTCTGATGTGAATATTTTAAAATTCTGGAATGAGTTAGCACTCAGTTTTTAACTAATGGAGTTATGGCCATGCAGGCACCCAAAAATCAAAGATGGTATGAACATGGGAGATGTAAACAATATTGCCACTTTCACTTCTTTTGGTAATTCAGTTCCAGCAGGTTCTTCCTAGCCCTGACTTTCCTGTGTGTTTATTCTTCCCTTCTTTATCCTGTTTGACCTCAGTTGTCATAGTGGATGGCACATTTCCCCCCAGCAGCAGCTGCATTTTGGGGAGTATGAGATCATTTTCTCAAATATATTCACTGCTAATTCCACCAAATTTGATACCTATAAATATCAAATATATATACATTTTTAAAGCATACAGCAGCAAGGTTTTTATAATGACAGCATTGTAAAGAAGAGAAAAATAAACCAAAATACTTTTTTTATGACATCCAGCAAATCTTATTGTTTCCACAGTTCAAGGAAAGATTAGTTAGCACTGTCTGGAAGACCAGAAAATGTGATTATTTTAATGGACACACACTAAGGCTGGAGAATGGCAAAATAAATCAGGGAAATATTTCCATCAATACCATCTTGAAAGTCTAATTTTTTAATCTTTTATATCAGGTTGTTTTATCTTTTATATCATATCATTTACCTCAGGAAGTAAATATTTTCTTTATCTCTCATTTCACTTTTAACAGCATTCTATGTTTATCTTCTCTCTGTATTGCCTGAGATGATTTCTTTTGAAATAAAGGGAAGATGGAAAACAAAACCACTGATTTTATTTTGTGATTTTCATCTTTTATGGCCTTATTATCTGGATGGCTACATCTCCTTGTGTATTGTGCATACACAAGAGGTAAAGTAATTAAAGATTTTAAACAAACTGTGCTTTTAACAAGGAAAGTTGTACACACACAGAAGGATGGGCTTTATTTCTTATTTTTAAGGGCTCTCTTATTTCCTGAAGAATTAAAATGATTCTGCTATTGATCTCTGGGAGGGGACAGGGTATTTTTTAGGTAATACATGGGCTGAACAACAGAAGAAATCATAATGTGGAGATAAAAGCTGAATTTCTGGAAGTGCCACTGAATGTGCAGCAGTAAAAGTTTCAGTCTTGTTAGTGCACAAAGAAGCCAATGGACCAAACAGACCAAACTCCACATGAGTAAGGCCTGGCTTTAAGCTTTTGAGCACAGTTCTCCTGAGTTCAAACAGCTCCGTTCATACTGAAATTAAGGGCATATTTGAAGAATTAGAGTACCATCTCATTCAAGGAGCAAAGAATTGACATTATTTTTCAGGATTTCATATGCATTGAAGGTCTAAGGTAGCAGTAACACTTCTCAGTGGCCTTTTGTAATTACCTGAGAACACATTTTCAATTCTCCATCAAAAATTTCTCAGTTTATTGGTAAAAGGTTGCTATAGGATACATTTAAGAGTGCATTTATTATGAGACCTGTTCTGGTGTATCCTTGTTTTAAATACATTCTTATACAGTGAGGAAAATATTTACTATAAAATGCAATTTTTATTCTATAATGACTGCTCTAATTCTCCCTGATAAATTTGACTTTGCCTTTCCAACTCTGCATGGTGCCATTTTTGGTGTTTGGAATCTTGTTAACATTTTTAATAGAGTATCACCCCATGAAATTACAGACCCTAGGGGATAAATTAAGGTAAAATAGCAAGTGAAAGGATCGCTGAGGTGTCATTGAATGTGAAACAAAACTTTTAAAGTAACAGCAATGTGTTACCGTATACACAAAGGAATTGTTGCTGTGGATTTGACACCCCTGAATTGTCACAACTCTCGTTTTCTCCCAGTGCTGGTTTCCACAAAATTGCTCAAATAGGATGAAAAACAATCTCTGCTGACAAACCAACTTAAGTGAGAGCTGTAGGAAGGAAGAGAAAGAAAGGAAGGAAAGCAGAGGATGTGTTTTTCCTATTGTGAGTGCTCATTCTTCTGGATCAGTCATTTTAATAAATGTGGATTTATATTCTGCACAAACTACCAGAAAGTGTACTCAGCTCACAAGAACATATCACTGTAATCAGTGCTAGCTCTGAATTCAGAGCCAATGGAATTTAAATACATTAAATGTTCAAAAAATGAGTATGTGTGGCACTTAACAATGTGGGGATATTGGTCAAATGTTGGACTTGATGATCCTGGTGGTCTTTCCAACTTTAATGATTTTATGGAAAGGCAAATGCTTTCACAAATCTGTTCTGTACACTTAAACTTTCTAATATTCCAGTTTAAATTTTCATTGTTTAACCCAAATAGCTAACAAAACTCTAATTATCAGGTATTTGTGTTCTGCACTAGGACTAAACAATTTCAAAAGCAGTTTCATGATTAAATCTTTAACATTACTAAACCCTACTTGATCTGCACTATAACACACCTAGGAAAATGCCAGAAGTTGGAAGTGAAAGGGGAACTCTAGAATGCAAAGTAACAGAGATTTTTTCAGTCTTGGTTTTTATTCCAGCCCTGTTTGTAGTAAAACACCATTTTTTGGGTGGTGCCTCTGCTCCAGGTGCAACATAAAGTACCTGACATCCTGTCACTGAGATAGATCACAAACTAAAGAGCCATATGGTTAAATTATTCTTCATTTTCTCCCCCTGTCCTTTCTGCACCCATGTTCCCCAGCCAAGGATGGGTGAGAAACCTGCTGCCCATTTACACAGAGCTGAGCAGTGGTGCTCCCGTTCATTTCGATTATTGGAGAGCTGAACCTCCTTTCCCAGCAAGTGGAACAAAGAAGTGCCAGTAGCAGTAGTGACACAACTGCTGCTCTTTTCTCTCACACCCTCCAGCTGCTCTGTCAAGAAAACTCATTCCTTGTGCCAGCTTCTGCTGGTTTTTGGGGATGGCATTTGTTCTTAGGTGTCTGGAAGTGTGGTGTGGAATCCAGGGCAACTTCCAGGGAAACAAAAGGAAGGTGTTTTTCCAGTGCAGAACTACTGACTGGGAACATGCTCTGGAATCTGCAAGGCAGGGACTGTTTTCTCCCTTAATATCTCTGAACACAGCAATTCAGAGACGTCTCCCTCCTACTCTGGGCTGTTGAAACAGGCAACTAATGGCACCCAGAAAGCATTTTTGAAACATCTAAACTCTGAGTTGGCAAGGCAACCCTGAAGAAGAGCTTGCTCTATCTGCACGTCACAAAATGATCTTTAGTGTTCCCCCAGCCTTTCCTGTTCCCCAGTGATGTAACCTCTCATCTCATCAGACTTGGTGACCTCAGGAGGGACCTCTCTACTCTGCCGGGAGAAAAACAGAGTCCTGATGTCTATCAGGAGCAATTTCTGACTCGTTAACATTTCCTCTTACTGCGTGCCAATGTTTAATAGACATTCCCTCCCAGATCCTCCTTCTCATTGACCCTCTCTGTCCCATTACCATTTGGAAAAGGTTCCATGGTGGTGTCTAATTGAAGCTCTTTTCCAGAGGGCTGATCTGTGCCCTTTTATGCCTGGCTCCACATCTTAAGGTGCTGACAGGCTGTCCTAAGGAAAGATTCCCCAGCTGAAAATGAGGATTTAGCTTGATTACAGCTCCGTTTGCCTGTTTAGGGGTGGGGTATTTTATTTTATTTTTTTTTTTTTGCTGTTGAACACCTCTGCCAATGGCTTTGTTGTTGCTAAGGCGCAGGAAAGCTGGAAGCTGTCAAATAGAGTAACATGAATGGAAAAATATTGCTCTGTCTCTAAATCAGGATCATAATTATGACTGATTCTTTTTGCTCCAGAGATCATCTCCTGTTAACTGAAGCAGAAATATTAGAGCAAGAAAGAACCGCTGATATTTGTGGATGAATTCTGACAAAAAAAGAGTTAATGAAATCACCTGATTAGCAGTGCCATATTTATATATTTTAGAAAAAAAAGCTAATTAAAATGGGGTGTATTTAATTACCATATAAATTCTAAGTTGTCCCAGTTGAGAGTGGGAGGAACATGAGAGAACTATACCATTAAGCAATTGAGAAAGTGAAATGGTGTACATAAAATGCTCGTTTAATAAGTGTAGGTACAAACTGGTGAGAGCCTGGTGATGTTTTACAGTGTTTCCACAGTCAGGCTGGCTGGTTTGGGTTTTTGTAATTCTCTGTAGGTTTTTTATTTTCCCTCTGCATTAGAACATCCTGCATCAGCCAGAATATGGGATATCTCTGTGCAGCAGTCTAACCTTATCTCCTGCAACAGCATAATGGTATGAATAACTCTGGTAATTGTAGGGCCAGTGACAAAGAGAGGATGGAGCAGGGCAGGGATTAGAAAGCATCGAGCTGCAAGTACCAATGGAGAGGAAGAATCACATCATTGTGGTGTTAGTGATGCTTCCCAGCCTGGAGCCAGCTGCCACAGCAGTGTGGGAAGCACAGCTGGCTCAGGAGCTAGGTGAAGTAACTGCTCCACTCTGCTGCAACCATCCCCTGCTAAATCAGGCAGGGCCCTAGAGAAAGGTTATGGGCATAACTGAACACCTGCATAGGTCTAGGAGCAGAATCCATAGCTTTGCTCCCATTGGAAGCAACTGCATTAGGAGATGTAAGGATAAGTTATGTCCTGTCTGTCTGAAGAAGTCTGTGCCTCAAGAGCCTGAGACATTTCTGGCATCCTTGGATACAGCACTGAATGTCTTTGTGCTCCCCCAACCACCTCCGACAGCTGTTCCTCATTTATCAGGAAATATGGTGCAGATTTTGCTTTGCATATTGGTAACAGAAAGCCATCAGCAGAATTTACACTGCAAATAATGGTGCAAGGGAGAACAAACTGCTACAGCAATTCACAGCAGCACAGACAGAGAGACAGGAACTGCCTCAGGCAGAGTGTCTGGGTGTTTATGGATATTGATGTGCATCATGGATCATGGAAGAGCTTGGAGGGGAAGGAATATTAAAGCTCATCTCATTCCACCCCCTGCCACAGGCAGGGACAGCTTCCACTGTCCCAGGTTGCTCCAAGCCCCATCCAGCCTGGCCTTGGACACTTGCAGGGATCCAGGGGCAGCCACAGCTTCTCTGGGAACCCTGTGCCAGGGGCTCACCACCCTCACACCCACATTGGGGGCTCAGCCCAGGGTATGTGGGGTTCTGGGATGGGGCAGGTCCGGCTCTCACCCAGCAGCACCCTCAATTCCTTCTCCCAGGGCTGCTCCATCTGCCCCTCCCCAGCCTGGATTGATCCTGGGGTTTGTCCTGACCCAGGTGTGGCCATTGTTAAACCTCCTGAGATTCACATGAGCCACTTCTGGAGCTTGTCCAGGTGCCTCTGGATGTCATCCTGTCCTTCACGGGTGTCACCTGCAGCACTGTGCTTGTACAGTAATGCTAATCTTGAGAATGAAATCAGATCATTTTCAAAGAGGAGATATGTAACAAATCCCCTTTTCAAAGACAATTACACATTGAGATGACCTTTTGTAAGAGTGACTGTGCAATTATTAATTGTGGCTGATGGTTTCTTCCCACAGCTGGTAATCTGGTGCACACACCAGTGCCTCCCCTTCTCATCACAGTACAGGCTGCTTTTTTAATATTTATCAATGATGCCGGGATGTTTCATGCATTTGATTATTTTAGAAATGTTGGCCCCAAACCTGTTTATTTATTGCTTCCATTTCCCAAGCTGTTCTTGTCATACCACTCTTTCTGCATCACAATACAAAGACCCAACAAAGATGTTTATGAGATTTCTCTTCCTTCCCGTTAAGATTTTGTTATCTCAATTTCATCCTCTGCCAGCTCAAGTAATTGAACTAAGTCCTTACTTCTTACCTGGGTTCATTACTCAAAATAGAGGAGGATAATGAAATAATTGTGAAAACATCAGTGTTTGAAAAGGGTGAAAGACACAAAGAGAAGCAGAGTCTGCATCCTTAAGTGAAGAAATGAGGTGTCTAACCCTTCTCTACTGGATAGAACTTAATGATGCTCCCCCTAAATTAGTGAGTGTGTTAGATGTGAAGAGCTTTAGGAAGAATATGAGTTTGTAGGCTTTGAAAGAGAAATAGATTTTTATTTGTGCAGTCCTTCCTTGGTGCTGTTATTAGTTGTCTGTGCTTGGAAGTACCCAGGGGAGGTTTGGATGGCGCTTGCAGCAACCTGGGATAGTGAAAGTTCCCCCTGACCATGGCAGGAGATGGCACTGGATGGGCTTTAAGGCCTCTTCCAACCCAAACTCATCTGGGATTTTTTGTTTATAATCACAGAACCTCTGGAAGCTCGTGGCAATTGGGAAAGGATGGCTGGAAAATGCAAACATCACTTGATCTTTGTCCCATTGCATATTGCAGCTGGTTTAAAGCTGCAGGCTGAAACCCAACCAGCCTCTAAGCAAGCAGGTACCTGGGTGAGTGATAGAAGGATGGACTTGAACAAATACAGAGAATCCCAGCCTATCTGTTGGATCCTAAGTGCAGATGTGTCATTGTCCAAGGAAAGGAGTGACTGAGATTGTAACCAATCACATGTGTGTGCCCAGGAAACTCAGACTCCCTACTTAAAGAGTGCTCACAAGAATAAAGTGCTTAGTCTTTGTCACATGAAATCCTGAGTGCCATGTCTCTGTCTTGGACCTGGCACCAGTCAACGTTACAGATCTTCATGAAGGACAAGTAGTAGGATTTGAGAAAGTGTGGGCTGGTTATCAAACGTATATCAAACCCTGGGAAGGTGACAGCAAATAATCCTGGAACCATTTCCAAACACAGAAAAGATAAACCCAGCAGTCAATAGGAATTTATGAAGGGAACATTATGTTTGATTAACATGGGAGCCTCCATGGGCATGGTCGATCAGGCAGAGCAGTGGATGCTCCAGATCCATCAAGACCAAGTGTGTGCCCCATGGAGACCCAGGGACACAGCCAGGTCTGTCCAGGGGCCTTGGACACCCCTGAGTGTCTCCAGGCCCTGGTGTGTCCCTGCTCCCACCCAGAGCTGGAGAACCTTTGTTTGTGCAGTCACATGTCCTGTGCACACCCTGACAAGTCTTTGTTGTCACCTTGTCCCACCTGGGGTTTGCTGTTGGCTGGTCACAGAGGTCTGGAATGTGAAGCACAGCAATGGGAAGGCAGCTGGAAATAGTGTATAATGTGATTAAATGGCCCAGGGCAGTGACTGGGCACATGGGCTAGCCAAGTGGCACCTGCTTACACAATGCTTATCCCTCTTCCCTTTTCCCTTTATTTCCCCATATATACCCTCGCCAATCCATTTTGTTATCTCCAATCCATTTTGTTTCCCCCGCCTTTGGTCCTTCCTTAAGCATCCCTTATGTAGTCCCACACATCTCCACACTGCTCTCAAAACATACCAAAATAAGTTTTATGGTGTCTCCAAATATCCTTCCATAAGTTCTATCCTCCTGTAGGCTGTAATTCCCTTTGTTTTTCATGTCTTTCTGGGGACAAAATTTATTTTCTTGACTTCATCTCACATCAGGAGCACAGGGCAGCTCCTCAGCTGTCCCAGCAGGTGCTTTAAGCTCTCCCTGGTTGCTGTCTGTTGCCTTTTCCTTGTGTTTAATGAGATTTGCCATTAGTCAGACAGCCTGACTCCAAGTCCTAGAAACCAAGCAACGTTTCAATTCAAAATGCACGTTACACAAGACTCTAATTTTCACAGGAACCTGTTATTAAGAAAATAATAACTCCCCTTTTGCTTTGAAGCTGGCTCATCCTTCATGGAAACAATGGCAGATTTAATTCAGGTGGAGGTGTTTAGGCTGGTGTGAGTCCAGGTCTGCTTTAGCCACTGTGATGTCATGGACAGTTTATTTTCTGACAGTGCTGTGGCTTTTATTCCTATTTTACAAGGCAGGTTTCTCTTATGTTATACTTAATGTATATGGTCTCAAACATATAGATACAGAGCAAAATCCCTGTGTGTTATTGTTAGTAAAGTATAAAACTATTTAGGATAAAATCCTAAGGATGTTCCTGAGGACCCAGGCAATATGACCCAACCACTCAGTCACAGAACCATTGAGGCTGGGAAATACATCCAGGACCATCAATTCCAAGCTGTGCCTGATCCCCACCGTGTCACCAGCCCAGAGCTCTGACTGCCACATCCAGCCCTTCCTGGGACACCTCCAGGGGTGGGGACTCCAACACCTCCCTGGGCAGCACCTTCAAGGCCTGTCCACCCTTTCCAGGAAGAAATTCCTCCTGGTGTCCAACCTGAGCCTCCCCTGGCCCAGCCTGAGGCCATTCCCTCTCCTCCTGTCCCTGTTCCCTGGGAGCAGATCCCAAATCCCCCCTGGCTGTCCCCTCCTGTCAGGGAGTTGTGCAGAGCCAGGAGCTCCCCCTGAGCCTCCTTTTCCCCAGGCTGAGCCCCTTTCCAGCTCCCTCAGCCTCTCCTTTTGCTTCTGCCCCTTCTCCAGCTCCATTCCCTTCCCTGGACATGGATGAGACATACAATGAAGGGAATGAAAGCAGAGAGAAATTAAGTACTTACCATAAGATATGCCTAACAAAATATTTAGACTAGTCAGTCATTATCTCATAATTTAAAAAAAAAATTCCAAAAGAAAGCAAATGAAAAGTTGTCTTTCAAATAGGTATTAAAATGCTAATGTTGCATGCTTTTAATGAAGGTTCTAATAAGAGTGGAAGATGAGAGTGATTGTAATGGGTGAAATACCAGTTCCCATTTTAGCTGTCATTTTAACAACATCATTTTGTGGTTCTGTCAGCTTGTTGAAGCTCTGTTGATCCCAACGTATTTCATTTCCTCGCTGAGTGTCTGCCTGTGTGAGGCAATATTGTTCTAGTGTGAAGTGTCTTCATCTCTGTGCAAGTGCTTGTGCTTGAATTGATCTTTAATCTTTTGTCCAAATGAATTTTTCAAAATTATTTTTGAATGAGCTTTTAGAGTCCGTGAAAGGTGTGAGACGTATTTATTCACATTTTTCCTCATTTTTTCCTCTCTGAGTCATGACATGAGATGCATATCTCATTCCAAATGACAACTTTCTGGATAAATAGTCTCTCCCATTATATCTGTGGCTGCAGCAGTGCAGATTTCCCCTATTAACTATTATAACTGAGACACTGAGGCTGAGAGCTCAGTGCAACATGGCCTTGGACACTTTGAGGGATCCAGGGGCAGCCACAGTTTCCCTGGGTACCCTGTGCCTCACCAGCCTTAGGAATTTCCTCTGTATATCCCATCAAAACCCTATTCTCTGTCAGTTGGAGGCCATTCCCCCTTGTCCTGTCACTCCATACCATGTAAATTGTCTTTTTTTCACCTTTCCTGTAGCTCCTTCATCACTGTAAGGCAGATTTGGTTGAATCCTTTCTTCTCCACGCTGAACAATCCCAGTTCTCCCAGCCTTTCCTCATGAACTCCCTGCATCAGAGAAGTGCTGTCAGTAAAAGAAAACACAGTTTTCTGTATATTTTAGGTTTTAAAAAACTATCAGGATGAGAAAGTACAAAAAAATTAGTTCTTGCCTGCACAAAGCCAAAGGAAACAATCTGTTTCAGTGATAAGAAAACCTAAATACAATTATCTCAGGGATGGATGCCTAGCAAGCTTCCACAAGTGCTTGCAGACTCGGGACACCATGGATCCAACCAGCAGCCCCTTGAGGGGCAGCAGAGAGGAGAGAACTGCAGAGGTTGGGAACAGCTTTCCCCAGGGCTGAGTTTGAGATCTTGGAGGAGGTGTCAGATACCAGTTTAATTTCTGAGTGTCCTTTCTCCCTCACCAGCTCACAGCCAAGGTGTGATAACCCCTCTCAGAAGTGACAAGACACAAACATGCTGGCCTGGGATAAAGGAGATGCTTTGGTACCTGCTTAACAAGAATCCCATGGGCAGCAGCGAATGCCTCTTTTATTGCTCTGCAGTCTGATCCTTGGGGAGCTCAGAGGAATGTCAGAGGAATGATGTCACAGGGCAGTGTCACAACACACAGCTGGATCCCACAGAGAAAGAAGGAGCAGCAGGTGATGATGGTGTTTGCATTTAAATGCTTTGTCTTGCCTATTTTATACAGACTGTGGCTACAGGTCACAGAATCACAGAATCACAGAATTCACAGAATCACTGGGTTGGAAGAGACCTCCAAGATCATCGAGTCCAATCCATGCCCTAACATCTCAACTAGACCGTGGAACTGAGTGCCACATCCAGTGTTTTTTAAACACACCCAGGGATGGTGACTCCACCACTTCCCTGGGCAGACCATTCCAGTACTTTATCACTCTTCCTGTGAAAAACTTTTTCCCAATATCCAACCTACATTTCCCTCTGGCACAGCTTCAGACTGTGTCCTCTTGTGTCTGTCAGTGGTTACCAGGCAAAGAGCCCAACCTCATCTGAGCACAGCCACCTTTCAGGGAGTTGTAGAGAGTGATAAGGTCACCCCTGAGTGAGTCTCCTTTTCTCCAGGCTGAACAACCCCAGCTCCCTCAGTCCTTCCTCACAGGGTTTGTGTTCCCAGCCCCTCCCCAGCCTCGTTGCCCTTCTTTGGACCACGTTTTTGTCTGAGTTAAATGCCTGATTTTATACAGTTCTTATGCTGACAGAACCTGCAAAGTTCCATTGCAAGGCTTTGAATTTCTGATTGTGTAATTGAGAAGCGCTAAGATTAGCATCCATTATTTTCCAGGAAGCCTGGTGTTCCTCACTTTATTCGGAGATTAACCACGGACGAGGTGGATTCATGTAGCACTGAGTGCTTTACAAAGACCTCATAAATCCACAGCAGTGTTTCTTACTTATCTAAATCTCTTCTGGTTTCTTTTCTTTTCCTAATTTTTTTTTTTTTAAATTTAATTTCTTATACATGTTTCCTCCTTTTGGTTACATAGTCCCTTCTATTTGATGCATATTCCCCCATCCCTGGAATATTCCACCTGTTTCACTTGGGAAGTGAGAATCTGCTGTAGGAAGAGAGAACTCCTAAAATCTCTGTTCGGTTCCCTGGCTCCTTCTCCTTCAGCAATTCATGTTTCTGAGAAGAGCTTCTCAAAAGGACACTGCAGTTCTGACACAGGTCAACCTTGCAGAGAAATAAAAAGGAACTGAATGTTTACATGCCCAAACACCAGAAATGTTCTGTAAAATCATGGGATTTCTTACAAATCACGTGGGCTCAAAGAAGCTGCACCATCTTTGCAAACATATTAAAAGGGAATAAAGGGGTAATTTAATCCAATAAATGCACCTTCCACATGATACAAAAGGGATATTTGATTTCATGCTCATCAATTCTTGTCAGTACTGTGGTTTTCAGTGATTTGCTAAGCTCTACCTGCTAAAACATTACTTCATATGTAGATATTCCAGGTATTTATTTATAAACTGCTAAAATAAACCTCCCATGGGTTTAGTATGAATTAGCACGTGAGGGTGTTGATAACAAAACCAAAGTTACAAACAAAAGCACTTTGCTAATTGATTGTGTTCAATTTATTGATTTAAAATACAATTTAACTTTAAAGTTGTGAAGTGTTCACCTGAAAACCTGGTCTTTCTTTTAAGATATTCTACACTAACACTTCTACATAAAGCTTATAATTCTGATATGTATTCTTAAAATGATTATAGAGATAAAACCAGAAGAACAAACAAACCCTTTAAATTATTTATTGTAATACACCAGCTGTGCTTTTTTTACTGCAATTCTTATGAAGCAAATATAAGTCAAATGCATTGAGAATGAGAAATATTTTTTAATCTTTTGAGTCTTTTCAAGTCATTATAAATAGGTTCAGTAGATCCTGCAGACAAATGCTGAGCCCCCAATCAGTGCAGTTTCAGAGGGATGGGTCCAAACACCATTTTTGGATAAGATTAGATCCAAGAGTGCTTTCTGGGCTTTTTCTGAGGTCTTCACCTGCCTTTCAGTCCCATGGATAGGCTGTACCCACACTATTTAAACTCTGTTTTCGAGTACAATTCCCTGTTCATCCCCTCTGTCTCCCATAGCTCTGCCTTTGCATCAGTGCCTTGATCTGTCACTTCAGTAATTTTGGGAAAATCAGCCAGACTTGCCTAATTTAATTCCCCCCTTGAAGGCCGTGCCCCTGGCTGTGCCTTGTGCTGCTCTTTCTCATTCTCTGCTTTCATCCTCACATTTCCCTCAGCACTTGTGTTATTTTCATAGCCACTAAATACACTTCACTCTGCTGAGGGACCAACCTGAAAGAAAACGCGCTTTCAGATCACTTTCAATGGGTGTATAAATTTACTTTTCCAAGTCATTCAGGTGACATTTTCAGCTCATTTTAGCAATCTCCAGCCAAACATGTGATTAAAAAGGGAAGCACACATTTTAACTCAGTTTTGTATTGAAGCTTTGGGGGATTTATATACATTTTCTAAATTTGCATGTAAGGGATATCACAGAGGATGCTGACTAAACATAAGTAATTTAAAATTTCTTCTGCTTCATCAGTTATGGTGCTTTAGTGGTTGTGGCTTTTGAGCTTTAACTAACACTGACTGTTACAGTGGATCAGGAAATATTTTGATTTAATCTTACAAAATGAATAGCCTTTTGAGGGAAACTGAACTTAGATTATTCCTCAAGCAAAGGAAAATAAAAAATAAAAATAAAAATGAAACACAACAGGAACTGGCCCAAATCATGAACAAAATATTTATATTTAGTATGTGAAGTACATTGTATTTACTGGAGCAATTCCCATATGAGGAAAGGCTGAGGGATCGGGGAATGCTCAGGTTGGAGAGGAGGAGGCTCCCTGGGATCTTATCAATGATTATCAATATCTGGGGCAGTGAAGAAGATGCTGCCAGAGGTATCCAGTGACAGAGTTCAAGGTAAAGGGCACAATTTGAAATAGAAAAACCAAATCTGGACATAAGAGCCCTCTTTTACCCTGAGGGTGGTCAAACACTGACAATCCCCCCCCCCAAATTTCAATCCCTTTAAGCATAGGGGCCAATCAGTGAAGGGATCCTGATATCTGATTCCTTTATCTCACTTCTGCAGACAATACCTTCTGCATGGTCACAAGGGTCTGCAATTTAAAGTCTGATTTAAGTTGCACTAAATAATTTGAAAAATGTGAAATTAAATGCAAGTTCCTTTATCTCTTCATGATATTGCAGAAGTGCTATAATGCATTTTAAAACTACTGGGACAACTACTCCCTGAGGCTTTCATTTCCACTTGGAATCACATAAAAAGAAATAATAAAGGACATATTTTAAAAAATTACACAAAGGTTGTTTGTTATTAGTTGGGAAAAGATAAAATACACCTTAGCTGCTTCTCATTTGAATGTGTTATATGCTTTTTGTTTCCCCTCTGTAAAACATTTTTATTTTCTTCTTTTATTTCAGACCATGGATAGACAAATATTTTTCACCAGGTTACAATAAACAATATAAAAAGATTGCTTTGATGGTCTGCAATATAAATATATTTCCAGGGTAGCACTGGGAAAATGTAGTGAAGAGGGGTCTCTCAGCTCTTTCTAAGTTAGAAGGTCAAAATAATGAGTACCAAAAGGATATTTGGTAATAAATTTGGACAGTGACCTTAAAGAATTTCAGGTGCAATGAATTGCAAGGGGCAGCAGAACACAGTTCAGGAATTTTTTACTCTTTTCCCTAGAACTCTGTAGGGTTTCCAGACAGGCAGTAAAAGCTGTGAGGCTTTGAAGACCCAGAAATGACCCCAGGGATGTGTGGTCATGCTGCTCCCCAGCTCTGGGACACACTCGAGGATCTCCAGTCCCCAAAATATTCATGAACACATCAGAGAAATCAGTGAACAGCCAAATGTTCCCCAAAGTAACAAATCACTGCTGCTGAAAAGAGCAACACATGCAAAACAAAAGCCTCTTAACATGTAGCTTGCAAGATTTCAACACTGAAAGCAAACCTGAAGCCAAAATGTACTTAAAGAGATGTGTATTTTCAGCCAAATGTTCCTGCAGTGCCCTTGGTCATGTTAACTACTTGCAGGTTGGATTTTGAGACAATGAGAGGTCAAATGGCTAAAGAAGTTACAGAGTGAGCATATAAATTCAAATGGGCTGATTTGGGGAGAGCTGGGAATCTGGAAACACAGAAAAAGCTGGAATTTTTTGTACAAAACCTATAGGCAGTGCTCAGTGCACAGTAGCTTTGCTGAATCTTTAATTTAGTGCAAAACACAAACACCTCCAGCTCGCTTGACAAAGTGGTACAAGGGGGTAGATTCAGTGCACACCTGTGTGGCAAAAGACTATGCAAGAGCATGTATTTGCAAATAATTAAAACATAATTTTGGAAACGCTTCCCATTAAAACACCTTTCCAATTCATTTACTCCTGCCATCCTTTATTCCAAGATCAATTATTCCACAATGATGTTGTGCATGGTTTTACGAGCGCAGAGCTGAATGGAGATTTAAAGGTGGGTGTTGGAGAGTTTTGAAATTATCTGCTACTCCTCAGGCTGCAGCACTGCAGGGAAGATAAATTAAAGAAGCAGAGGCAGAAAAGAAAGCAGTGTTTCAAAAGAATACCCACCTTTATAAGGAAACCACTCAAATATCTGGAGGGAGGAGTTTGCGACTTCCTACTGTCCCTGTTCCCAGTGTCTGCATCCTGGTAGTGCTTCAGGATCATCAGTTCATGGGATCAGGCAGAGAGATAAACCTTCTCTGCAGACACAGAAGATGAGTCTGTACAGAGAGAGTGCAAGAAATGTGTAAAAATATTTTATTTTGAAATCTCGGAGCAGACTGTGATCCTCATCCCATGCAGAATGCAAAGACATTGCAGATATTTATTCCTTCCCCACATCAATGCTCTCTGCAACAACAAAAATAACAACAAAAAAAAACCCAAAACACCAAAAAAACCCCTCAAAAAAAACCCCAAAAAGGCCCTATTTAGAGCAGAAAATATTGCAAATTGTTGTAGCAGTGTTGCCTCTATTTGTCAGCTCTAAGAATAATCATCTTATTCTAGAGAAAATTAATTTTGATTCTTCATCTTTCATCTCACTTTTTCTTCCTATACAGGGTCAGCCCCCCCTTTTCCCCCAATCCCTTCAACTTAGTTGGGGAGAAGCTCTAAATTTTTTTCTTAGAAGCAGGAACATAAAAAAACCTTCTATATACACCTTGGGTTAGAGCAGAGATCTCCCTGGCTTGATATCTTAGAATCCCAGAGTGCCAGGACGGGTCAGGCTGGAAGGACCCTCACTCCAGATCTTCATGCCAGGGCTGGACAGAGGGGCAGGATCCTCCCTGACCTGCAGGGAATTCTCTCCCCTGAATCCCATCGCATCCTCAGTCCCCAGGACACTCTGCTAACTCAGGGACAGCCCATTGTCTCCCAGATCCACCAGGTGCTTCTCCATGGAGTTGGTCCCCAGCCACTGCTGGGATATTTCTTCCCCAGCTGCAGGATGTGCACTTGCCCTTGTCATTGGACTTGTTTTTTTATTGCTGGAAATAGCCACTAGTGAATTTCACAGAATTTCACAGAATTTCACAGAATCACTGGGTTGGAAGAGACCTTCAAGATCATCGAGTCCAACCCATGCTCTAACAGCTCAACCAGACCACGGCACCAAGTGCCACATCCAGTGTTTTTTAAACACATCCAGGGATGGTGACTCCACCACCTCCCTGGGCAGACCATTCCAGTACTTGATCACTCCTTCTGTGAAAAACTTTTTCCTAATATCCAACCTACATTTCCCTCTGGCACAGCTTCAGACTGTGTCCTCTTGTTCTGTCAGTGCTGCCTGGAGAAAGAGCCCAACCCCACCTGAGCACAGCCACCTTTCAGGGTGCTGTAGGGAGCAATGAGGTCACCCCTGAGTCTTCTTTTCTCCAGGCTGAACACCCCCAGCTCCCTCAGCCATTCCTCACAGGATTTGTGTTCCCAGTCCCTCCCCAGCCTCGTTCCCTCCTCTGGATGCTCTCAAGCATCTCAATGTGCTTCCTAAACTGAGGGGCCAGAACTGCCTAGGGAAGCATGGGAAAACAAAGCTGGCATTCCCCAAAGAACTTTGGAGGTTTCTCAGACAAATCTACTGCCCAGGAGGGGAACCATCCTGGATAGATTTTGCTTTTATGAAAGTAGGGAGTCATGGCATAGCTGGTGGCAGTGTAGTAAAAGTCATATATAATTGAAACATGGCAGGTGTTATGGAACGGAAACTAATTTTGTGTCATCCTCAGATGAATTAGATTTCTTTTAGAACAGGTTGTCCAGGGAGGTTGTGTAGTCTCCATCCATGGGGATATTCCAGCCTGACCAGATGCAGTCATGGGTAACCTGTCTGAGGTGTTCAGGAGGATGTCAGGAGGTCCCTTCCAACCTAAACAGTCTGTGATTCTCCAGCAATGAGAGTACAATCTAAACATCCTCCTTAACAATTTCCTCCAGCTCAATATACTGACCCACCTTTGATTTTGGATATCTTGCACCAGGACTCAAGGAAGGGGACATTCCTGGGATCAGCTTTAACCAGGTTGCATGTGAACAAAACCAAAGGCCTGCAAAATGAGGAGGTGAGCAGAGCCCCCAAAATGTGATTCCTTTTTGTTACCCTTTAGTAATGGGGAAAGGTTTTCTAGCAGTTTAACCGGACAAGGGAAACCTCAGGAACCCAGGTTGCTGCAGAGACAAAAAGAAGGTTGGTTTCTGCAGAGGCTTTATATTCTGCACTTGTTCTCCAGTTGCAGCATAGATTAGGTTACAACTGGGTTTGGGAAATTAAACCTCCAAGAGCTCAGTTTTTTACTTGATTTTGTGCTTCCCACCCACCCATGACTCAGATGGAGAGCTTATGCTGGGAACGTTGGACTGAAGCCTTTGGGAAATAAGCTTAAAGAAGTGAAATTGTTCAATTTTGTTCAATTCAATTTTGTGTCATTGCCAGAGACAGGAAGAGGCTGATTAGAGCTGGTAGCTTGTAGTGGTGGAAAGCCTTATGGTGCCTTTCCGTGTTACAGCCAATGTGATGATTTTAATTAAGGTTTAGGGCTTGGAAATCTGAAAATGGCTTTTCTACAGGGCCACAGGAATAAAGAAGAGGGACAATAACAGCATGTCCTTTTTGTGGACTGTTTGTGGAATATAATGAAGGCTGCTGCTAGCAGTGTGCTCAGGATCAGGGCTGGGAGCTTAAAAAACACACAATCACTCTCCTGCTGGATTCTCCAAGTCCCTCAGGGCTCTGTCAAGAGAGAACAGTTTCACTTTCCTTACTGCAGGATCAGAACCCTGAATCAGGGCACCTGGAATTGAGATTTAGGAAAGGTTTAGCCTGGGATTCTGTTGCATTTTCCTGGGGTAATGCTGCAATGTGAGGTCACTTGATTTTGACCTTCCTACAGATATTTTCCCTTGTTTGTGATGCAACTGGGAATTGTGATTAGTGCCAAGACCTTTTTAACAGCATTTTAATGTGGATCACCAGTGTAGGAAAAGACTTGCTTTTATTGACTGATACTTTACATTTAACTTTCTGTAATCCACTGCACAAGAAATTACAGAATAAGTTTTCACATTCACATTACAATCACATTACAATCGAAGCCAAAAGTTCATTTCCAGCAGTTTCATCACATGCCATTAGAGTTAAATGAAAACTATGTCTCAAAATAAATTCTCTTTGAATTTCTAATGTTTCTTTAAAACCCAGGAGATGTAAGAATGTATAGTGAGATTATCCTAGTTCACCCTTAGTGCCAAGTTCCCAAATATCAATTAGCACCAGGCGTGGTGTGTACTTTGGGATAAAAGGAAGGTCACAGCCCACTCTCTCACTTTCAGGATCCAACAGCATGTAGTAAAAAAAGTGTTTCTGAACATGGGTAATCATGTCTTGGGCTGCCATGTCATAGTAGGGCTGTAAAGTTCTGATAATACTTAGCAAGAGTCTTTTTTTCTGCCTCTCAGGGATTTTCCATAGCTAACTGCTCAATTTTGATTCCAAATCATAAATTGTAACCATAAATTATCAGTAAAATAAAATGTAGGATAAAATTTTCTCCTAAACCAATACCAGCCAGTCCCATAACCCTCCATTGGGAATTTTAGCCACTTGGCTGTAGTAGAAGAAACCCATATTTTGATCTGTAATAGCTACCAAGTCATTCCTTATCACCAAAGCCCTTGCAGAAGGCTGCAACAAACTTTTAATCTTTAATTTTCTTTAATCTACTCTTAATGCTGATCAAATTTTAAAGTATCATTACCTCTCCACTAATCCTCTTCCTACCCTCAGGAATTTGTAAGCACAGAGAAACAAACTGGGCTACAGAACCTTTGTATTTCCTATTTAGTGTCAGAGCCCAGATCTGCCTACCTAGACAAGAACTTTTTTCCTAAATCCATGCATGGACTTACCCCAACACTGAAGACTTTCAGAATCCAATATATAGCATGGGATCCTTAATCTTTAAGTTCTAAACCGCTTGCCATCAAAAATGTAAAGCCCAAAGCCTTATCAATACACTAAAAATAGACTTTAGTTCATCCAGTCCCTTCAGAATTCTCATGTGCTGCATCCAAGTGTGTAAATTAATCCTTCTGCATTTGGCTGCTCCAATCTGACCAGAGCCATCTCAGTGGGGTAAATCTGGGAGACAAATGGAACAGACAACAGAGGCATCAGCAGAGGTAAAACAATTTTCAGGGTGCTGAGCCCACAGGCACCAGCAATTGATGCCCAGCACCACCACCCAAGCCCTGCCCTTTATTTCAGCCTGAGATCATGCACTGGAAGACGTGACAAGACTTAGGCCCCAGGAATCCTTGCCTGATTCCAGAGCATCCAGCCATGTCAGGGCATGAAATCAAAGCTTTAATTACAGCTACAGAGGCAGCACCTACAGCAAAATGCAACTCCAGACAGTGGCTCCCCACGATAACCTCTTATCTCTTGGTGTTAGATAAGGGGAATCTAATAGAAAATGTCTTCTTCACATCCCCTTCCCTCAAATCTTAACCCTAAGCAGAGTCATGACCTAGCCTTGAATTACACCAGGGAGCTGATAGATCTAACAAAACTGGATATTTGATAGAAATCTTTAAGAGCAGCAACTTTCTTCCTGTCTGTGCACACTGAGTCCTGCATTAACCTCAGGAATTCCAGTCTCTTTCCACAAGAACTGCCCCCATGACACCACCTCCACACCCATCTTGCTCCCCACTTACACTTCCCAAAATTTTTTAACAGTTCACTCTTTTATCTCCTGTGACATAACCTGAAAATTAAAAATAAAAAGAAAAGAGCTAATTGTGCTTCCCTGTCCTCTCTAAAAATGAAAGAACATATTTGTTAAAAAAAACAATTAAAAGGTGCCAATCTCACCAAAACTTCTGTGACTAAGGATAAAATACTATGAATTTCCTTCAGAGAGCTACATAAAGATATATACATTGCCTCAGCTGCAAGGAATTGATGAAATGCAGATCTAACCCATTTGTCAGTACATTCCCTGGAAATAAAGCCTGAAATTTCCAGCCAGGCCTTGCTTGAACCTGAAAGGACCAGCATATAAGCCTACTAAACACTTGCTTTTTATAAAGATTTTCTCTGTTCCCAGAGGAAAAAATCCCTCAACCAGCAACTGTAATTTGTTCTGCAGAGGGGAATCAATAATTGGCAGGAAACAAAATAATAAATAACACTGCTGGATGGGGAGAAATGAAAATAAGAGTTCTGGTGCAAATGAGGAATGACAGAAACAAGAGAGGAGAAAACGAAACCTGCCATGTAACTCCATTTGCAAGAAAATGGGGTTTGCCTGCAATTTCACCCTGAGAGAACAAAAACATGACCAAAACACCTCTGTGAGGTGCCCAGAATAGAGTGGGTTTTCCTTAGCACAGGAACACAAGTATTCAGTAAATAGTTTTTATTCCAGTGTCAGAACCTGGACGGGCTGTCGTGTTATTCATTGGACTGCTACAAATTGTCTCATTGTCAGCTGCATGGCAAAATCCACAGCTGCAGTAACAGTCCTGATGAAAAGAGTTATTTGGCCCCACAAAGTGCAATATTTTGTGAGAATGACCCAAGACAATTTCTTGTCCCACAAAGGCTCAGCGGTTTCAGCAGTGCAAGGTGAAAGTCACCTTAAAATTCAATCCTGCTACAAACTTTTCACTTCCCATCCCTTCTTCTTTCTCTATTTGTGCCATTGGATGGTGTGTATAACAACATGATAACATTTACTCTAATAAATTAATGCTGATAGACTGGTAATAATGCCAATTACACTTATTTCCCTTGCAAACTGTAACTATTTCTGTGTCTTGAGCATGGTGCAGACTGGAAGGTGCTGCTCAGTGGAATAAAATATTCTGATTTTAAATTCAGTAGCCTTGCAGTCATTGTAATTAGGCTTCATTATTTCTTACATCTCAGCTTGTAAGTGTGGTACATTTTTACAGCCCAGACTCTGAGGGTCTCCATCCTACCAAGGCAACACAATTGAACAGATTTGGCCCTTATCTTTTTATTTTAATTTTTTTTTTTTAAGGGAGGCTGGGATTGGCAAGGGCAGGTCCAGTTGTGCATGTCTGATTAGACTCACATGTCCACCCAAGACTCGTTTTGGACCAGAGCAGAATGCTCAGACCTTGGCAGGGTCAGGCTCTGAAAACAAGATCAGACTTAAGGCATCAGAAGCTGTGAGTGGCATCTGAACACAGATTTGATGGCATTAGAGCTCAGTTTTCAGTATTCATACAATATTTAATATTTTTTCCACAAATAGGCCCCTGATATTCCATACCAGGATTCATATCCACCTGATAAGTTTTTCAGCAAAGGTGTGATCACTCAAAAAATATTATGAGTACTGAAAAGATCAAAATAATAATTCCCAATATGACAATGCTAATTTTGGATAATCAGTTATTACTCTTTCCCCTCAGCACACAACATGAGTCAACATTAATCCGTTCTTCTGAGAAAGTTTACAAAGAGGTTGGAAATTTTCACAGGATGACTACATCGGCATGCCAAGATTCACACATCCAATCTACTGGCACTTCTTTCTGGATGTAGCTCCATCTCCTTTGGATCTCAGCATATGGATTATCAGAAACAGAGCTGACAACTTTCCCAAAGTACAGAGTTCTGGGAGTTCATACTTAATTAGAAATAATAATACTCCTTATTAATTTGTCTAAGACATCACCAACCTCTCTTGCTTGGTAGTAGTGAATGGCAAGGGAAGTCTCTGCTGTAAATCTTAAAAAATATTTCAAGTTCAAAAACATTAATTCTTCTCATATGTAACAAAGCTAAACACCAAACTTGAGAAACTTGATACAAACCATCTTCTCTGGAATGAACAGATTTCTCTGTGAGTGAAACACGCCCCTGATCTGGAGAATTATAGAAGAGGGGAGGTGGAAGAGGGAAACTTTTCTCTACAAATAAGACAAACAGGTATTTCCTATAAATTTATCTTTCAAATCACCTTTTTTTTTTCTGCAATATCTAAAAAAAAAAAAAACCAAAACCAAAAAACCAATGCACAAAAAAACCCAACCTCCTCCAAACACAAAACCATGAAGCTTCTTCCAGTTGTGGCTGGCAACTCTTGCAGAAGTGGCTTTTGGAGCAAAAAAAGCTCCTTGAGACATTGCCCTGAGATACCCATGCAAGTGTGGGAGGCTCTGGGAAATATCCTCTCACAATTCTCTTATGGTTTCTTTTCCATCCCTGCATGGAGAAAAATCCCAGTGTCCCTTTCTGGTGGAAGCTGCACACAAGGGTGTGTTTTAGGAGGAAACAATGAAGCTGCAGTGGATGTTGGCACCTCTGGGTGATTTCTGGTGTCACACTCCACCCCTGACCTTCTGGGCTGGTCACCAGTTCAGCCCATGTATCTGTTCTGGAGGACAAAGGCTTTTTTGGGGTGAATTCTGCCAGTCTGATCTCAGGAACAACCCCAGAAACAGAAATATTCCCTGCAGGAATGGCTGACAGCAGGGCTGGGGACAAGGTCGTGCTGGTGACAGGACTGGGAAGATGGGGTGTGGGTCATGGGATGAGAACAAAACCTGCATCACCACCAACACAAAATATTGAACTGTTTTCCCTGTAAAATGTCCACATTTTGATTCCTAGCCAGGAACTGGAGCTCATGGAGATGAGAACAGTTCTCAAATCTAATTTCATCGAATGAAGTGAATTCATTTTGAGTTGAGGAGCTGAGCTGAAAGCTATGACAATTTATTACTTGCTCCAAATTAATTAAACTTCAGGGAAGAAGAAAAGACCAGAAAATTGCATGTTATTGACATAATTAAAATGCATCGTTTGTTCTCCTATTTCATTTTTTGTTTTGCTAGGAGAAAAAAAAAAAGCTTGGAAAGAAAGAAGCAGCTAAAGTAATTAAAAGTAATAAATTCCAGTATGTTGAGATGAAGGTATAGATCACTTGTTAAGGAGGGTACACAGTGTCATTTACTGACATTAGAGGAGATCTGGAAGCATCACCTGCTAAGTGAAAGCTGGCAAAAAGCATCAGCCAGCACAGAGATTGATTTCTCAGCAACCTCCTTCAATTTAAACACTGTTCAATATTGCAGAAAAAACACTGTCTTGTTCAGAACTTTGAGAATGGTCAAAGAGCAGGTGGGAAAAAATGGTGTTTGGGCAATAGACAAGCTTGGAAAATATTAATTTATGTTGTAAATGTGTTGAATTTAAATCACTTTGGTAGAAAAAATAGCAATAAAAATAAAATTATACAACAGCTCATGGAAAAAGGCATCTTTGGGAGATCAACTCTTTCTTCTTAGTGGTCAATTTAACCACAAGGTGAGGTGAGGTCATTTAAATAAATAGAAACACTGTAAAATGGAGGAAAAAAAATGAGGAAATTTTGCACCACAATAAACTGAAGACTTATGGCACAAGTTCTGTGAGATTGCATCAGACAAAACAGGATTTGCATCTTGCTCTTTCACTTCTCACCCCTTGATGTATAATCTCCTATACTTAAAATGTGCATCATCAAAAATATAGATGACCTTTATATTTTGGCACAATTTTCTCTATTTTCAAACAGCTGAGTAAATGCATTTTGAAAATAGCAGGAATTTGAAGATCACACAGGCCAAATCTCCCTCACTCTGCTGGTGCTCAGGAAATCATCAGTGGGTGATAGAAATCAGCAGGCAAGAAATCATAAAACCCCCCAGCTCTTTTTCCAAGGGATTAAGCCTTAATGATGTTCACATCATGTCTGCAAGAGGAGACTCCAGTACAGGAAAGGCAGCAGGAATGGAAAACCAGAAGAAAAGCACTACCACAGCCACATGGATAAAACCAACCAGATGCTCATGTTTTAGTGATATTAAATTTTGTCACTGCTAAGAAATAGCAAATGAAAGACTGTGATAGGAAGAAGGTGGAAAGTTGGTGCCAGGCACACACCCAGCTGCTTTCTCCCTGCCCCTCCTCAACAGGATGGGAAAGAGAATTTCATAGGAAAGCTCAGGATGATGACAGGGAGATCATTCACCCGTTACTGTCATGGGCAAACCAGGCTGGACTTGGGCAAACAATTTAATTTATTGCCAAGTATTAACACAGTAGGGTAGTGAGGAATTAAAATAAATCTAGAAACAACTTCCTCTCCCTCTCCTTTCTTCCCAGGAATGAGGAAGAACTTTTTCCCTGGGCAGTTTCCCTGGAATAGAGACCACATAGGTAGTGGAATCCCCTCACTGGGGGTATTCCAGAGCCATCTGCACACAGCCCCGTGCTCTGGGATGGCCCTGCTGGAGCTGGGAGGCAGCACTGAATGAGCCTGACCCATCCTGGGATTCTGGGATTTACTCCCAACTCTTTTATCCCCTCCCATATGGGAAATGAAGGTGGTGGTCAGTCTATAACATTTCATCTCTGCTGGTTCTTCATCCATACACTTGTCCCCTGCACCAGCTTGAAGTCCTTCCCATGGGATATATTCCTTCAGGAACAGACCAAAGCTCCCGCCAGAAACCTGCTCCTGTGTGAGCTCTTCCCTGTGGGACTCAGGTCTGCTCAGGACCTGCTCCTGTCCAGGCTCTAGCCAGGCTGCACCTTCCCTCGGGAAACATCCCTCTGCTCCGGGGTGGCTCCTCCAGGGGGATCTCTGAACCCCTGTGCCCTCCAGGGAACAGCTGCCTCCCCATGGGCTCCCCCACAGAACTGCAGGGGAATCTCGGCTCTGGCACCTGGATCACCTCATGCCCCTCCTCCTGCCCTGCCCTTGCTGTTTGCAGAGCTCCCTCTTTCACATTTCCTTGGTTACACCTCAAGTAAGTGATCCCAGAGCTGTCCCCTCTGTCACCAGCTTGGCTTTTCCCAGAGGCAGGTCCTTGGACGTGACTGGAATGAGCTGTGTCCATCACAGAGCATCCTTGATCTCCCCTCACATCACCCCTGCAGCCCCCCAGCTGCCCAAACCTTGCCATCCCATCCCAAGAAAGTGTCACAGCCTGTGCCATCAGTACTTGGGAATTTATTCTTTGTCTTGAGTTACTTCACATTTTTTAATTGAAACCCAGCCTTGTTGTCTTCATAAAAGAATCCAGACTTCATTTTGGTTTAAAATGTGCTTCTGTCCCCCAGGGCAGCAGATGGAAGTTGAAAAATGTGAATCTTAACAGATCAAACAGCAGAAGTAAATTAAAAGGGAATAAGTTGCTGCTTTCCGAGCACATGGCCATAAAGCAAATCTCACAATTAATGGCTGTTTTCCATTAGCCCTAAAGCACCCCAATAGTCAAGATAAAGCCCCACAGTGTTATGTACATTACATCCTTCAGCAGTTTCACACTCATTAAGTATTTCTGGACAGCACTGCGATTTTATTTCAGGAGTAGGGAAGGACTGATGGAAAAGCAACTCTGATAAACGCACAAACTCCAAAACCACTCTCCCCAAAGCCTATTACATTGTATTTGATCCTGAATTCATCAGCTATGAGCAATCAGGAATATTGGGGGTTATAATGTTGTGTTAAATCTTACAGAATGCATTTGAATCTGTAGGTTAGAATTTGCAGGGGCTAAACAAAGACAGAAGCAGATCACTGAGACATTTTCAGTATATCCTGTCTGCCTTGGCTGCCACCCAGCTCCATTTTCTGTGCAATACCACATGAAAAATCCCCACACTACATCTCACTGAGGAACATAACACAGGTAACAGCAAACAGAACAGGGCCTGAAAACAAGAATTTAATCCATCTCAGTTGGAATCCCACTCTCTGGAAGTGTTCAAGGCCAGGTTGGAGCAACCTGATCTGTGGAAGGGAGTTGAATGAGTTGCTCCTTCGTCCAACCTGACCTTGAGCAATTCCAGGGGTGAGGCAGCCACAACTTCTCTGAGCAACAATTTCTGACCATGCCGACTGAATTCAAAAGGTCTTTTTTTCCTTCCCCTTCCCCTTCCCCTTCCCCTTCCCCTTCCCCTTCCCCTTCCCCTTCCCCTTCCTCTCTTCACTTCTTTTTCTTGTTTCTTTTTTCCCATGGCTTTACAATTTCTCTTTGAGGTAGAAAGGTGATAAGTATTATAAACCCACATGATAGTTGAAGCTGGAATTTCAGAGATACATGAATATGTGAAGCATTATCCTTACAACAACATCACAAGACAAAGTAGCTGAAACCTCTGATTAATGGCTGAAAGGTTGTGTAGCCACAGCCCTTCCCCAAAACACTCTGCTGCAGAGACAGGAGCTGCTTCTAATGGATTTTGTAGCACTGTGCATTTTAAATCTGCCAGGGATAGCTGTGTGCTTTTAGCTTTGGAGGATGGCAAACCCCCAAAAGCTGGGTGGCTTCATGTGCATGCATGTACAACCAGGATTGATGGACATCTGGGGGATGGGAGAAGGTGGGATGTGCTCACAGGCTGTGAATTCCAGGTGCACAAATATCAAGTTAGGGAGCCAGAATTTATAGATAAACTGTTGGGAAACTGTCAAAGGAGTCACCAGCCATTTAATTATAAAGGGAAGGCTTGGTATCTGTTCTTGGTTTAAGTTCTCCCTATCCACTAATTTATAAGTGGCAAAACAGTGGTGTAGAGTTCCAGCATTACAGAACCACTAAGGTTGGTAAAGTCCTCTAAGATCAAACCCATTGTCAAAGCAGCATCAACACCATGGCCATCACTAATGCATGTCCCCAAATGCCACATGCACAGGTGTTTTTATCAGTTCCAAGGATGGTGACTCCTCCACTGCCCTGGGCAGCCTGTCCCAGTGCCCGGCCACCCTTCCCATGAAGACATTCTTCTTAATTTCCAATTTAAACCTCTCCTGCTGCAATTTGAGGCCATTTTCCACCATCCTGGCAAACAACAAAATGGTACTGCTTTCACTTGTTGCTTCATTTCCTTTTGACTTCATGGGAGTGGTTTAACACCTCTCATAATCCACAAGTGCTTCATTATTAAATGTGAAATTTTAGTTTAAAGGTGCAAGTTTCACACAAGATATACACATTCAAAGTTTGGAAGTGATGGAAATTAACTCAATTACGAAAAATGATTCAATTATTTAATTAATTGAATAAAATTTTTAAAAATCAATATCAAGAACAACCAAAGAACAAGTGAAAAATTCTCTGTCCTTCAGCTAAACAAGCCACAGCTCAAAAGGCAGTGGGAAATTGGGTCTTACCCACTTACCCCATATTTGGCGTCCCCTTACCCAAAATAAATTTGATGTATGAATTAAAGAAAAGAGGATTGTTAATGGCAATGTGGAATTATAAATGACCGTGATCCTAAAGAAATCTCTAATGAGCAGTCAGAAAAGGAGTCTGTTGGGAAAAGCATTGTAGAAAACGAGTGATAGGAAATTTCTTCTAAGTTGCCCATGGTCTCATTGACATAATGGCTGTGCCAGGTGCAGGTCAGTCTAGCATCTTGAACTCAGAATTCTGTTGGAATCAAGACAGGTCTCCAAGCTTTTCCATTACCAAAAAACCCCAAAAAACAAAAACAACAACAAAAAATCCCAACAAAAAAACAAACTAAATCCAAAAAAGTTTGGATGGGGCTGGACCAGGGCAGGGTCAGGCTGGATATCAGGGAAAGGCTCTGCCCCAGAGGGTGTTTGGAACTGAACAGGCTCCCCAGGGAATGGGCACAGCCCCAAGGCTGCCAGAGCTCCAGGAGTGTTTGGGCAAAGCTCCCAGGGATGCACAGGCTGGGATTGTTGGGGTGTTTGTGCAGGGGCAGGGGTTGGATCCATGATCCCTGTGGGTCCCTTCCAGCTCAGAATATTTACTGATTCTGTGCAAGAAAAAAATCATGTTATAATGAAACAAAAACGCTGAATTTTTAATTCTGCAACTTCAGCATCTGCCTTTCTCACTATCACATCAGCAAAACTTATTAAACTAGGAATCCACTAATTGTCTGAACAGCTGATAACAAAGAAATTCCTGTTCAGTAGAAATTCTGAATGCAAACTTTTCCCAAAACTTTTTCCCAATAAAAGTCAAAGTGTCAAAACAACCTGCTTTTCACATGGACTTTCTTCCAATACATTCTTTTATTGCTCTGCTCTCCAAATACAGTAGTTGCTTGGAAATGAGAGGAAAGGTTTGGAAGGACAAGCCCTAAGGTGTGAAAAAGGTGAAGGTGGAATAACAGAATTTACATCTCCCTGCATAAGATCTCTGCCCTAGTTCTGTTCCCCACTGGTATGTCCCCCACACATCTCCACAAGTGACACTGATTTTTATGATAAACACCTTCTGGCTGTGCCTTTTATAAAGGTTCTGTTAAACCTTGCACGTGGCTGAATTTCATTTTATTATGAAGAAATGATAAAGCTCTTTTGGCTTTAGTAAACGAGAGAGGTTCAAGGTAATTATTAGTAGGCACTGGATGAGGAGGATCAAAGATTGCCATGGGACTGTGTTAGTTTTCTTCAGACTTAGCTGGGGATAGCCAAGAGCTCAGCTGGAAAAAGGCAAAATGGATAATAATATTTAAAAAATATTATTAAAACATTGAGAAATTCATCCAAAGAAACACTTGCTGAAAGATTTCGTGATTCAGTTGTGAGTCTAATTATGCACCTCTGCCCTCTTGCACTTTGTAAACACCTTTGTTTCTTGAGGGAAAGCCTCATACTGCAGAACTTTGGGATCTTTAAAAAACCCAGATATGGTGAAAATGGATAAGCTTGTTTTCACGTAATTGCGAATGTGAACATGATGTTACAACAGCAATTTCAGTTGATGGCTCCAATTTTGTGTTTTATAAGTTTAAGCCAATTATCTTTGGATTCACACTCAGAAAAGGAGGAAATTGAGGCTGCAATAATTCCTGGGTCCTTAAGATTCCCCAGGTTGTGTTTTATCCCATGCTAGCTGCAAGGCATTTTTATTCCTAGGAAAGGGAGTTTGATCAGATGTTGATTTGGCTGGGAACTCCAGAAGATATTTTTTGGGAGGTGAATTAATTTTGAATAATCACCTCTTACCCCAGGGTTGTCAAATCTGGGTGTGATTGAGGCTGCTTCTTGTCCCTCTTCTGTTCCATGAGTTTTCTGTGCACTGAGAGACTGAGATGGTCAGAGTCGGGCACACTTTCCTTAAAGAACAATGTGGGGTTTATCCATATTTTCTCGCCTTTCCACAAGTCTATTTAAAGCAGTTTCTTTTTGTAAAAGACAGAAAAAAACACCTTAAATTGAAAAAATAATCCATAGAAAAGAGGATTTGGGAAATAATTGCAATGCATCACAGAATAATGTGCTACCACAGAAGTAATAAATACAGAGCAAGTGAACAGTAAATTCATGGAATTGCTACTGCTCCTGCATTCCAGCTGCATGATCCCAGAGAGGGAACTGGGGCTGTGGAAACAGCAGGGCTCAAATCAAACAAGTGGGGCCTTCCTATTATTTAAATATAAGAACTGAAATTAAGAAATAATAGTTTGTTTTGAAGACTTGTCCTGTGTCCTAGGCTTCAGCCAAGGTGGTTGGCACTGAAAAGCAAAGACCTTCTGCCCCACCAACAGAGAGGCAGAGTAACTTCAGAGCAGTAAAACAATAAAAAAGAGGCAATGGGCCAAGCTGGAAATTGGGAAAGTCAAATTATATGGGGAAAAATTCATCACCAAACCCCAGGTGCCCGGAGGCTCTGTGGAGATACCCAAAGTCAGTTGGACAAGGCCAGACAGCCCCTGGAACTACCTCCAATGTATTAACTATCTTGGTCTTAATTGTCTTTACCAACTCATGAAAACCAGTCCTGTTTGGGCACCACGGACATTTCCTTCCACCAAACCTAAAACACAAGGAGAAAAAAATCTGATAAATGTTTTATTTAAAGATTCCATCTCTGTTTCTTACATGCTGGGGGTTCTCAGCAGTAAGGATGGAGGAATCAGATCTTCCCTCTGCCTCTTGGGTGGCTGCCTGGGGAAGGACTAGAGAGCAGGACAGGGAGAATAGAAAACAGAGACTAATCCCAAAAATAAAATATTAATCTGGCAGTGCAGGTTCTTAGCACACCCTAACTTGGCATCTGACACTCCATAACTGAAGTTCTTCCTTTGTGCTAATTTTATTTATGGTTTGACTCAGATGCTCCCCTCATTCTGTGCAGCACCTGCTTTATAACTCAGCTCCTCACTCTCAGGGAAAAGAGAGAGGATGAGTTTTAAAAGCCAAATTTTAAATGCCAAAAAAAATTAACATACAAATGGGAGCAGATGTTGCTTTCATTAAGGTTCACAGCACACACACAAAAAATTCTATGCTGAACACTTCAGAGGGTTTAATCTCTCTGCTGTCACTTCCACCTCTCTTTTTTAAAATTTGGAAATAATTTTAAATACACTTCAGGATTTCAGGATAGATGGTCAGGTAAATCTATCTTTTTTTTTTTTTTCCTTACAATATATTTACTCGCAAAGAACCAACCCAATTCCTACCTAGGGCATGTTTTAGTCCAGGATCATGGAACAGGTTATTCCTAGGGACTGCAATGAGTTTCCAGCTTAATTCCCTGTACTATGGCAACATTCTTCTCTCACAATATTTAAGTCCAAATAGCAAAGTGGGAATATTTTAAGAGAAGTACCATCTGATCCAGTATGTCTTTGGTCCCCAAATTTTAACCTAAACTGCAGTATTTTTCCTTTACCTATTCCCAAATTGGAGAACACATCACTTCTATTCCCTTAATGATGGATGATTGGATTTTCCATCTCCTGCTGACATGGCATCCCTACAAACCAGACTCACATCTCTGTAGGATTTCCTGTGGAAATCAGCAGATAAATAATTAAACATGTATGCATAGTGGAAGTTAATGAAAGCAAATCAGGAAGCGTTCCTGAGCATGAAACTGGGGCAGGATTTTCTTTTAATCATTATGAACAGAAAGGAAACAGAGGGAAAGGCACCAGAGAAAGAGCTGAAAGTTAATAGTTAGTTAAAATTCACAGCCTTCTGGTGTTTCCAAATTACAGATTGACCTGGGGCAAATTTCCTGTTGCATCCATCGGGAAGTTCTGTAAACACAGAGGGTTTGTTCCTTTAAAATCATATGGAAAGGATTATTTTTTTTTTTCCCAGCTGAATGATTTAAACAGGGAGGATTCTGCACTTTATCATTTACCAAGCTCATTTGTAATCTCTCACCAGTTCATTTAGAAATTGCTGTTTTGTTTTTTCCCCCAGAAAATGAAGCAGTTTTAACCTTCTGGCATAAAAGAAGGTGGCTGTGGAGCCCATAACCACACACCTGCACGTGACAGCTTCTCTGTAGCTCTAAGGTAGGACATATTTCCCACTTAAAGGTATTAATTTCTTTTTCACTTTACACACTTCAGATTTCTGTGTCATTTCCTAACCCTTCTACCATCAATTCCATCCAAAATCAGCTGTTACAGATTCCCCAACAGAAATTTATATCTTCTCTGGGAGATGTATCCCAGGGAAGTTTTGCTCATCAGGGCTCTGGTGTTTTTAGGACTCCTCTCCAGGTTCTGCCTGAGTCATGTTTCTCTGCTTCCAGACTGAAATTTCCGTGTTTGCTGTCCATTGCGGGGTCTTCTGTAATTCCAAATACCCGCAAAACTTTCCAGGAGCAATAAATATAAGTTCACAGAAGTTCTTTTCTTTGGGAGGAAACAGTTCTATCAAAAGGAAGAAGCACTGCTGTATGTAACTAGAGCAGTGACTTGGTTTGCTCCTGGCACCAACAGAGACAGTAACACACAGCAAATTAATCTCAGAATCAGGAATATTCTAAAAATCTTGCACAAACATGAAGGGAGGTAGAGGTGAGAATGCTTTCACCTCCCCTCTTTTTCCATTTTTTCCTTTCCCACATGCTGGATGTGGAGCCTAAGCCCTGAACTACCCAGGCATTAAACACAGAAAGCCTGCAGGGATCTTTTCCTTTTCTCTGCCAATTACCTGCCTTCAACAGGGATAAATGCTTAAAATTTTTAGGGCTCTCCACTGAATAAACCAGGGAAATCAATCTGTATTTTGAGGAATATTTATTAATCTTGTTTAATAGAGGTTAAGATAATTTTTGTTCTAATTTGGCTGAACTAAAGAGCAGAGTAATACTGATTATATGTGCAGATAGACTATGCCTGTAGTGCTTCAAACAACATCCCTTATTTAGAGATTAAGGAAGTGATTGGATTCCACCCAGACTAATTAATGATAGTCTACAAAATAATTCAAAGGCTTTAGTCTGGCTCAAAAAATTGCTGGCTTTAATTCCTTTTAAACCCTTTCAAACTCAAACCACGAAGCCAACAGATGTTGAAAACCTGAGGAATGATGGCATTGCTAAAACCAAACCAAACAAAATTCCCAAACACTGTTTAGTTGCTTTAATCTGTATTTTTTGGGGGGGTGGAATGTGATGAGTTGGTGATCAACAGGGGAGCCAAGTTAGCAAGACTGCCTTCAGCCACCTGGAATACAAAATGAAATTTGATGAAATAAAATTAAATATAAACAAACCACCTTGCATTTGAAATGCTGAAATGCAAGAAGGGAAAAGAAAGTATTAGGAATACTTTATTTGTTCAGGTTTCTGGAATATGCGGTTTTAAATCTGTGAAAGCCCCCACAAAACTCTAAAATATCTGTGCCTGTTACATAATGATATGGTTGTAGGATTACAAACATGTGCAGAGAAATATATTCAGAGAGACATAGAGGCTTAACTGTCTTAGTTTTATCTCTCTAGAAATATGCTTAGGATGAAATTCTTAATTTTCCTCGTCTAAGCAAACCAGCAAGTTTAGAGCACTCAGCTCCTGTGGTTTATATTTTATTGGGCCAGATTTGGTACCACAGGCAGGAGTAGAACTCTGAGGATATTGCACCTGTGATTGTGAGGAACCTAAAGCCTAGCAGATGGAAGATAATCCATGAAAAGTGGCTTTTTCAGGGAATAGGGTGTTCCCAGGAGTGGCATTGGGCAAAAAACCAGCAGGACCTGCCTGACATGTGGCTCTTCCTGGGACTCCACTGCCTGGAATTCCTGCAATTCAATATTCTGACCTGGCATCTGACTTAGAGAAGAGGAAATAAAATAACCCTCTGGCACAGATTTGGAAGGAAGTCAGGCAATATTTTGGGGAAATTATAATTTTCCTGTGGTTGTTTCCCTTCTAATTGTGTTGTAATTGCTCTGGGCTGACTTTAAAAAAAGGCTGCCCCAGAGGGAGAAGGCACTGGAGAGTGAGAGGGGTAATGGAGAAAATGTATCAGAGCTGTGTAAATGAATGCTCCTGAAAATTAATAAAGGAAGTAGAGGAGGATGGATGTCAGGGTCTCAAAAATGCTGCAATGGAAAAATACAATAAAAAGGGAATTATTATCTTGGGAGTGACTAAAAACAATATAAGATTCTTTAAATATATAAAGGGAAAGAGATAAAGGGCTGAAAAGTGAAATAATTAGCCCACTAAGGGATTAGGGAGAAACTTAATATGAAGTGAACAGGATAAAGTGGAAAAATTAAATGAGTTTTGCACTTAGTATTCATGAGGGAAATCGGAGCTGAAAGAGGATAAATAAAGGAACCCTGTTTTCCAGCTGCTGAATGGTCCAAGGTAAAGGATGGCACTTGGACAAGTTAAAAATCACTAAAACCAGATACAGCTTGAAGGGGTTATCCCTTCAATAACTGAGAGGAACAAAGAGGGAATAAATAAGAGATTGAGGAGGTTCTTTGGAGAGAAGGAGCATTCAGAAGAAATAGAGAAATAGTAAGGGAGGGACTTACCCAAATCCACAGTTCCACAATGATCAAAACGGAGAACAGCAAAGTGGAAAAGTTAAATGCACTTATTTTATCAGTATGTGATTGCCCTTAAGAAATTAATTACTTATGGTCCTGTTTACCAAATAGACTCCCCACAGCAGCATAATTATTGAAAAATTACATATATTTACCTACTAGGAAAAAACTGTAGAATTAGAGAAAAGAAAATTAAAGGCAAGAAACACCATTTTTCTTAACATAAATTTGAACATCATAAGTTATAACAACATATTCATACATTTGCAGCAGTTTTGGCCCTAATTACATGAAATTATTCCACTGTATGCAAAAGAAATAATCTCCAAATTATCCTCTCTTGTGTTGTCAGTGTTGTAGTCTACAGCAATTGTTGTATATTATTGATAAATAAAAGAATTAAAAGAGTAACAATACATCATTCCTGGATAAAATCCCTTATAAACAGAATAAAATTAGTATTCTGTCGAAAGAAAACTAAAACTAATGAGGTAGCACTTCTCCAGTCACCCCAAAGGTTTTACTAGTACCAGTCTAGAACCTCAGCCATAGAGATAATTAATCTTCAGAAAATTATCTCTAATAAAATGCTAGGGTTTATTTACTCTTTCAATGCCACTGAGGTAAAAAACTTGCCTTCCCCTTTAATTACTATATTTATAACATTTATCGAGATGCACACACTTATTCAAGTGGCCACAATTAAATAATTTATCAGACAGGTGCTGCAATTTCAGTGCTAGAATTGATTGCATAAATTGCTACGTACAAATATCAGGAGCTGCCTGTGTAAATCCAGACCATTCCAGTGCTTTAAGAGAATATTCACTACACAAAAAATAATAAAAATCGAAGGTTCTTATTCCATTTATTCAGTACAAAGTGCTATGCTTTGCCATTTGGATTTGAAACTGGGAATAATTAAACTCTTCGAAACTGGTTTTGGGTTCTGGGACATGTACAGAGAGACTGCTGGGGAGCAGGAGAGAAATTAATTAATAATCACAGAATCCCACACTGGCTTGGGTTGTGTTGGGGGTTAGGTTTATTTTCTTTTGTTACTACCTATAGGATGTTTCCTATGAGTTCCTGGGAAACGCTGACTGCTGGTACTTATGGGGACTTGAGCAAACAAAGGGTTGGCTGTGCCCAGGTGAAAGGAGGGCAGGGGACAGTGCCAGCTCGCTGTTCTGCAGCTTCAGAGGCCATACTGAAGCCCTGCTCAGAGCGGGGCTGTCCCTGCCCTGTGTCTGTCCCTGTCCTGCTCGGAGCAGGGCTTTCTCTGCCCTGTCCCTGCCCTGTCCCTGTCCTGTCCCTGCCCTGTCTCTGCCCTGTCCCTGTCCCCGCCGCTCCCTCTGCTGCTCTGGGTTTCTCTGCGCTGCAGCCCCGCACCCCCTGCCCTGCCGGCACTTCCCGCAGCTCCAGTTTCTGATACACCTCCTCTGCATGGTCTGACACAGCCCGGGGTCTTTGCCCGTCCCTGCCGCTCCAGCTTGGTGCTCCTCAGAGTCCTACAGGATCAACTGTCCCAGGGTTTGAGAAGCAAAGCCTCTCCTCCCTCCTTCCCGTCTTGGCCGAGAAGGGGTCACAGGGTCCCTGCTTCTGTTTGTTATTAATTCCATTGTTGTTGTTGGCCTTGTTATACACAGTAGTAAAGAACTGGTATTCCTTTCCTCATATCTTTTCCTGAGAGCCCCTTAATTTCAAAATTCTAATAATTCAGAGGGAGGGGGTTTACATTCTCCATTCCAAGGGAGGGTCCTGCCTACCCTAGCAGACACCTGTCTTTCAAACCAAGCCAGACTGAAACCTGCACTTTCATCCATTCCCCCACTGCCGTGGGCAGGGACTCCTTCCACTAGCACAGGTTGCTCCAAGCCCCATCCAACCTGGCATGGGACATTTCCAGGGATTCAGGGGCAGCCACAGCTTCTCTGAGCACCCTGATAATGTGGAAAAAATTATATAATTATCATTACTTATGAGCAATCTAAGCAAATATATAAAATATACATGGATCTATAAATATGTACATTCTGCAGATTACAGCATGAACCACCCCCAGCAACAACACCCAGAAATGTTTCACCTTTCAGCACCTGAAATTAGATCCCACTCTCCTTAGCTCATAAAAATTGAATTTCAACTATGAAGTGGATTAAAAAAAAATAAACCTTTTCCATCAGTTTGGTTGATAACTGCCTCTGTTACACTTGAGGAATCGTATCAGTCTGGGATGTGCTTCCTCAACAAGTGACATCTCCAATTGTTCCTTTGCTCTGTCTTGTTTAGTGACAAGAAATGTATCTTCAGAAAATCTCTCCTGCAAACAAAGCCTTTTTACCTTTTCTTCTTTCCTTTACTTTAGAGTGGATTTGTCTGAGTGCAAGAGAAGGAAGGTCCAAGCACTATCCCTTGGGAATGGTTTTCAAGGAGAGGGTCAAGTTGCACAACCTGCTGCACTGCCACCCACTGCCCTCCTGGAGCTGGGACACAAACCCTCAAAAGTGCAGAGCCCTTTCTGTAGCCAGTTATTTTTGGAGTACCTGTTATTTGTCTTATTGCTGAGTATTTGGGTAATTCAATCATGCAGGTCTGTTTCGGCGAGCACAAATTAATGACCTTTGCTCCAAATATTTTATGAATACTTTCAGTCAATTAATTTTTATTATTTCCATACCTGTGGACATTATGGACTGGTTCTCAGGTAATTAAATTTAATGGCACCGTGCATAAATGGCAAGTCCACCTTCCAAAAGCGGGAATTTGGTCCCTTTTTTTTTCAGATTTGACTGCAGGAACAGAAAGGATGCTCTCACACCTCAGGAGCTGCCAGATTATTAGGAATAATACATCCTATGGTTTTCCTGGCTGTCACCCATGTCTTTGGGGGAGTAGTTTTAAATGGGAAGCAAAAAAGTTGTGTCTATCCTGTATTTTTAGTTTTCCTGCACACACACACACACGCCCCCAAATGCACACACATGTGCATGTGCACACACACGCACATAGAATTCCAAGAGGAGTGCACAGAAGAATAAATTTCAGTTTCTTATCATGAAAACAGTAATTATTCCCTTTATTAAAAAGATTAACTGATTAACTGATTAAAAGATTAACAGTTTCTTATGAGTTGAAGGGGCTAGAGTGCTGATTTAAAAAAAAAAAAGAAGGCTAAATAGGAGGTTTAAATAGGAGGTTTTTAGCTGTCAGAAGGTGCTGCCAGCCTGACAGACCTCCCTCAGAGGAGGGTGTGTGAAACCTGGGTGCTGCAACCAATTCTCTGAGGGAGTCTAAGATTAGCATTAACTTGGAGTTAGATGGAATTTATAAATAATCTTGTGAAATGTTGTGAATTAAAGCCTTCTCACTTTTATTTTTCCTTTCTTTCATCACCTTTTCAGTAATCTTAACTCTGTCACCATGTGCCAGTTACCTCTCAGGGTCTGAGCTTCTGTCCATGTGCTGTGTGTGACAAGTGCCATCCCTTAAGTGCTGCTTATGCCCTGAAGGTTGAACTTCTATTTTCCCTTCCAAGACATGTGTTTTGTTTATTTATTGAGGAAGAGGAAAGGAGTCTTTGTTTGGTCTTTGCTATGACGACTCACGGATCACTGTAATTATCCAATTGATTTTTAAATCCTGCAGAGCTCTTGGCCTCGCTGATCTCTGGCAGTTTTGAAAGGAGCACTGAGTTATAATGAGCAGTGTCTTTACTTTTTTATGTAACATTTCCCAAGAATTCCGCGGCAAGTGCCGATTTCCCTCTCTGCTCTGTCCTTGAGCACAAGGTTAAGTAGATAACCCACTGGTTTTAAGCACTTTTAGGAGTTTCCTGGGGGAGCACCTGCTGCTGCCAAATTTATCTCCTTGGCCATGTCCTGTGAAGCTGTTCCATGTTGTCATGTTCGAGCCATCACACAGGATTTCAGAAGCTGTGCTGGTGCACGTGCATTAATCCAGGCTTCTGATGGTTTTTCTTTCTCTTTTTCCACTTTCCTCTACAGAAATGCTGTGAATGCACTGCCTCTGCACAATCCTTTCTGTTTATCAGGTCTGAGATATTACCTTCACAGTATTTTCTAATCTATTAGAAAAATATACTGGCATTGTTTCCCCACATGAATTTTAAACTCTGCCAAGAGAATGCTCACCAGTTCTATTAAATACCACAAAATTTATTATAACTAAACTGTAAAACAATCTATGTAGCCTCCACGAAACTTTCCTGCTACCAAAAGGGGTGCATTTTTTGTTCTTTTATGTCAAAATAACATCAAGAAGATCCATAATGCCAGCAAAGATTAAGCTGTAAAAAAGAACAGTTTATTTCTTATTTTGAAAGAACTCTGACACTTTCTTTTCTCCTGGGATCAATTTTTAGTGCTGGGTTTTAATGACACCTAAACTATTTTATGTGTTTGTTTATTGGTGTGTTTCAGTTCTGCAGAAATGCACAGAAATAAAGTATGAGAATAATCAATAATGACTAATTAGGGTCAGATTCAGTCACTTCAGTGATCTGTGCAGGACCATGGCAGTGTTCACCTACTGCCTTTGTTCTATATTAATTCTAATTTTATAATTATGAGTAGAAACCTCCATCATACTAGTTTATAATGATTACTGCAAGCTCTTCTATGGCCAAACACATGGCAAAATCAGGGATAAGCCCCATAACCTGCATTTCACCTAAAAAATAAATATTTTGTACAGCAATCCCTTGCAATTTCCTGTATCTTTTTTACATAGTCATCATTTTAATAATAGAAACTTTAGGGCTCATGCAGCTGCCTGAGTTAATTTAATTTATGCATGCAAATATGCAAAGGAAGGGCTCCTGTAGGCCAACATTTGTCTGATGAGGCTTATCTTCTTTTCTTCCCTCTCCAGTAATGGAGAGGATTAATCAGGCTCATCACTCTCTTGATTGCTGGAACTTAGTTTCTTTTCTGGGTTAATATCTGCACTGACCAGAGCCAAAGCTTTGGAAGAGAGGGTTATTTAAAGTTACTCAATATCCCATTTAATGTATAAATTAAAGCCTTTTTTCCCCTCTACATTTCTGTGTTAAGCCCAATGCCACTAACAGGGATATTTAATTTTTGGGAATATGTGTGCTTATCCATGCAGTTGGAAACCCCTATTCCAAAGTATGTGGCAGCAGAGAGTTAAAGGAGGGCAGGGATGGAGGAAGTTAAAACAGCTGCATTCTGGAACGTCAGATTCCAATGAAAATAAAATAGCAGTTGGCAACAAAATCTCTTATTTCATGTTAAAACATGTGAATTTGGGTTCTCCTACCTCTGATAAAAATTCTTCATAAGAATTATAGAATTACAGAATAGTTAGTGATGGAAGGGACATTAAAGCCGTCCAGTGCCACCCCTGCCCTGGGCAGTGACACTTTCCACTAGCCCAGGCAGCATTCCAAGCCCATCCAAACTGGCCTTGGAATGCTGGTCCCTGTCCAGAGAAAACACATTTTGATTATTCTGAATTGTTTCATCCCAGGGAACCTTATTTTTGGATTGTGGCAAGGAAGGTGAAGCACCCTGACTGTCAAAGAGTAAAATCCAAACTGTTTCTGCTGTACAGACCTGTCCCAGCTCGTTGGGCTGGACTCTAACCCAGCTCCACCCTCTCCACAAAGAAAGGATTCAGGAGCTGCATGTCCACACTTCTGCAGGTCAAATCTCTCTGGGAGGTGCCAGTCCTCACAATTGTCACAACCAAGATAAGATTTGCCTGTGCCCATTGCTCTGACATTTTAAATCATTCTTTGTGGTAAATGTGGAGGGTTTTTCTAGCAGCACACACTGGGGTGAGCACATCAACCCTTGAACTCTGGGGTTTGGTCTCATTTTCTTATAGAATTTTCAATCAAGGTCAGGGGTTTGCTTCAACATTTCAAAGCAGCTCAGTGCTCCCATCCATTTGTGTCCAAGCTGAATAAAAGAGTGGCCAATCCCACTCCTCAGCCATGATGACCTAACTCTAGATTCAGCTTGGATGTCAGGAAGGAACCCCTTGCCTTGAGGGTGGTGGGGCCCTGGCACAGGGTGCTCAGAGAAGCTGTGCAGAACTGCCTTTAATGCCATTGCCCAGATATGATTCTGCTTTAACTCCAGCCAAGCTGGCACTGTTGGTCACCCTGTTATAACAAAATATTTCTGACAGTCTCCACTAAACCTTTTGTGTCCTGACTCCATGAGGGAAGCAAGAGGTCAGACCTGTTGGTCCAATCTAAATGATTCCATGGTTGTAAAGGGGTGATTATTTAATATTATTGATATTTATTTGGACTTTCCTACCCCTTCATTCATTTATAGGGCAGCAAAACCTATACTTTTCAAACTCTGCTGCTTTCTAACAATACAAGAAATATAAAAAGCTTTTTTTCAGGTCATCAGCCCTCTATGATTACAGCCCTCATGATCACAGGTTTTAATCTAAAATATTGAACGATAGTAGACCACCTTTTAAAAGTCATGTCAGGCATCCAGAACAGCCCCTCTGCACCCCTGATTTAGCACTGTGCCTCAGGAATGTGGAGCCCATCATTTTCTCCCTGGCTTCCAGGGATGGAGGTCACCTACCCCCAGATTTTGGGACAGAGGCTGTGCATCCCTCACCAGCAGTGCAGGGATGGACATCAGAACACTCATCCCCAGAGATGGGAGGGGACAGGGCCCAGTTTCTGTTGGAGAAATCCCTCAATCTTCTTGATTGAGTATCTTTTCTGTGAGTATTTAAAATTGTCCTTAATTTAGTTTTTCCCTTTATTGATTATCTGACTTCCCAATTAATGCATTGACTAAGAAGCTCCTATGTTTAGTTTTCAATCTCTTTTCATACGAGATCACAGAACACATATTTCAATTATAATAGACCAGCTAAGTAATTAAGGAATAATAAATGAATAAAAATCCCATCATAGCAGTCTATTAAAAAATGTCTAATTAAAACTACAGCATACATATCGAATCAGGGACCCATTAAGGTTGGAAAAGGCCTCCAAGATCATTGA